>NC_143190.1:2220625-2526666 GCF_051530095.1 Phoenix dactylifera
AGGAGGCCGTGGGCGCGCACGCGGGTACGGTTGTTGGCGAGGCCGAGCCCGTTGAGAGGTTGCGTCATGCATTTGGCGAGGTTGGCTAGACGGGTGCTGAGGGTAGCTCGGCTCTCTAGGTTCCGGGGTGTACTCGATGGAACGCCCCGAGCTCGAGGGTCGGGGCATACTACTGAAGTGGGCGCCCGAGCTTGGTTGGGGCGGGTCGCGAGTACTAGAGGCGCCCCGAACTTGGTCGGGGGAGTCGGCAAATATCCGAAGCCGATGGAGCTTTTGGCGGAGTCCGAGGCCGAGCTGATTCTGGGCCGGACCGAGGATTCAACCGGTCGGTGTTGGCGTTTATTGGGCCAAAACTAGGCAGCCTTTTAGCTATGGGTTGGACGATCCATTTCGCCCCCCATCAGATATGGAAACAAAAATAGATATTAGTCAGATGTTCAAATTTCTATCAATATCCGGATAAATTTAGATACAAAAATAAATTCTAATAGATATTATCCGATCCACTTTTACCCCTAATACTATTTGATGCTTTCCCGAGTTGAGGTGGATGCATGCAAATCCAAGAGTTAGATGGGAGAGCCGGAAAAATAGGGCACCCATTCAGTTTGCAGACAATAGAAAAAATTACAAAAACACCCTGCAAATTCAAGCTCGGTACAGTTCAATCTTTAAATTATAAAATATTCCAATTTGCCACCCAAATTGAATTCTCGTCATAATATCGCCTGACCATCTATCTGAACCCTAACACTATTAACAGATGAGAAAAAAAGATAGAAATACTTTTGACTCAAAGAGGCGGGACCGTGCCTTTCCTACAAAAGAACATTTATTTTCTTTTTTGCGAAACTACTGTCGCATAACCTAACATATATATCCCAAAGCGCTTTGCACTTCATCATTCTTCCATCAGCATAGTTCTCAAAGCAAGTTCATGAACTTGATACTGACATAGACCTTAAAGTGAGTTTATGCACAGATCTCAACAAGGACCGTCTCCTCCACACGTGACCACCTTGATCCCTAAGTTGCCTTCTTCCATGAGACCAAGGCCTCCAATGATGAAAAAATTCATGACACCAACAAGTCCATCAGCCATATCGAGCATTGATGACAAGATTTGCCGGCAAGTCCAAGGATGTGAGATCCATCTACCCACACAGATCTCAAAGCACTCTATCTTCTATCATTCATCCACTTGCACAAATCTCAAAGCAACCAATAGATGATCCAAGTGGGAGGGAATTTCTGAAATTTTATGAATGTTTTGTTCTTAGGTGACCATCGTATGATAATGATTTATAACGAAGATAGACAGATAAGCCACACTGTAATAAAAATTAAGTTTTGGTAGGTAATTAAATTTTTTAAAAAATTTGAGATCGGAATATAACCAGTCTAAAGTTGATGGAGCATCCCTATAATTTTTCTGCAAAAATAATGCCTTTGTCTCTCGCCCCATGAGAATTTGATAAGACCTTTGCGCAAACAAACTCCCACACGGAGCTTGTACCCATGATCCAATTACTTTATAATAATATATTATTTTCTTATATCAATTAACTTAATCAATGTTAGTGCAACCCGATGGTTCATGCAGGATATTGGCATTAATAAAAAGTATTTTTTATTAATATCAGCAGCCATTAAATAATATATTTTTACTAATATTTTAATTTTTATATTAATTTAGTAGTAATAATGAAATGCTTTTTATTTAATATAATTTTATTATTAATATCATTATATATCGATAGAAAATCGTAATAGATAAGAGATCTACTAATTATAGTTCTATTGATAACAGTGTTGAGGACCACGGGCTCCACCAAGGTTGGCATGGGCTGAGTTACTACGTCCAGCTCTACAACTCAAGCCCACGTAAATGTTCATGGTGGTATCAAGTGTTCAAAGCCAGGCTCAAAAGGTCCAGCCTACTACAACTGCTGATAAAATAGTCTAATCTTGAACTTAATTGAAGTTGTCATTTGACCTAGCATTTAAAACTCTTGCAAATTTTTCAGTTAGGTTCGGGTTATATAAGCGATTCTCAAACGGGTTTCACCCGTTATGTTTCACAGTACTATATTTTTCTTTTTCTTTATTTTTTTTTCATTTCAAAAACGAACGAGGCGGGCTGTCCCCAGGCCCTGCGAGTTCTATGCAGTGGAGTCCTAGGAGCTATCTAGCGGCATCATAGTTATGTAGAGAGTGGAGTCATGCAATCTTGATGCTTTCTACAATTGCCATTAGCAGGTTACTCTGGTTATTTCTGAAGGTGATGAGCCTTCGTGGGTCCTGTCTGTGGTTTATGCTAGTACTCACTATAGGTAGAGGCGGGTGTTGTGGAGTGAGGTGACAAGTTTGGTCCAACAGGGGTATCCAACCTTGGCGGCAGGGGATTTCAACTGTATCGACGGTCCCGAGGAGAAGCGTGGTAGGAGGCCTTCTCCAATAAAATCGAGGTTAGAAAGTTCCAAGACTTCCTTCTAAGAAGTGGGTTGCTTGATCTTGGCTTCTTTGGCCGAGCACGTGTCCGGGAGAGGATTGATCGGAGCTTCGCTTCAACGAGCTGGGTGTAGCGGTTTCCGGAGTTTCGGATATATCACCTGCACCGGATTGCATCGGACCACAGTCCCATTCTAGTGAGTACCACGACCCCTGTTGCACATCATGGTCTTTTTCGCTTTGAGAAGTTATGGTTATTCTTTTCTTGATCGTGACTCGTGAGATATGATTCAGGAGGTGTGGAGGCGGCCAGTGCGAGGTAATCCCATGTATAGAAAGTCTCTCAGAAACTAGCTATGGCCAAATGCAGTCTATGTAAGTAGAACCAGAAGGAGGTAGGCAAAATCTTCAGAAGAGTGGAGGAAGTTGATGCTACCATAGCACAACCATCATTGCCGGTAAGAATAATTTGCTCTACCAAAATCTCCCTCTCTCTATATATATGTACAGATTTGAGTCCTCCGGTTCCATCTCCCTCTCTCTACCCTTTAAACTGATGCCAGTTGGACTATTTATATATTGCAGGCTTGGAGACTTCTTAACACTATCTATTATGGGCTCAGCTTAACTTTCTCGCATCCTATTTCTTTCCCTTCAAATTTATAGCCTCCACCCTCCACCTTGTCAACCTTCAAGCGCAAGCTCCTGGCTTCGGCCTCCTCCAGCATCTGGACCACCCTCCTCATGGACGGCCTCATTGCCGGAAGCCTCGCCGTGCAGAGCACCGCGACTCTCAGCACCTTCACAGCGTCTTCCCTCTCCCAGTCCGGAATTGTCCTGTCCACCAGCTCCACCGCGCTCTCCCCGCTGTTCATCCTCCGGGAAACCCAGCAGACTATGTCCTTGTTCTCACCGAACTCGGGCTCTATCGGCCTTCTGCCCGTCACCAGCTCCATTAGAACCACTCCGAAACTATACACGTCGCTCTTCTCGTTCACCTTCCATGTGTAGGCATATTCTGAACCAACCCAAACCAAAGGCAATGAGTTCCAATTCAATTAACGGATAACAAAAGCTAGCCAGTTTAATTGCCACTATCACAAGCAAGCATGTAAATCAGTAGCCTTAGGGAAATGACGTTAGAAAGCTTCCAAAAAAAACAGGGAATAACAAGAAAGGAACAGCTTAAAGTCTAATTGATCGTTAGTACTATCTCAGGTAGCTTAGGGCATGAGATATGGTGTAGGTATGCTCTGCATGCCTACGTCTTGCAAATTAGATCATGATAAGATGCACAAAAGTTTAATAAGAGCATACGTGGAAAAGAGTTTCTTGCTAGTTTCCTCTGGTCTTTTGGTTATTATTGTTGTCATCATCATTCAAAGTTTCTTGCTAGTTTCTCCTTGTCTTTTAGTTATTCCTGTTGCTATTATCATACTAAAAAATGAGAGACCTATCTCTAATCAAGCTATGTATGCACAAGAGAAAACATCGGCGAGCGTGGTAAACGTACCGGGGGCGATGTAGCCGTGGGTGCCAGCGATGACATGCGCCGAGGAATCACCACCTCCGGCCGCGTAAAGTACCTTGGCGAGGCCAAAGTCGGCAATCCGAGGCTTGAAGCACTCATCCAGCAGTATATTACTCGACTTGACGTCCCGGTGAAGTATCGGGCGGCCCCAGCCGTGGTGCAGGTAGGCCAATCCCCTCGCCGCGCCCACCGCGATCTCGTGCCTCGTTTCCCACCCCAACCCACCTTGTTGCCCACACGATTCCGTGTGCAGCCTGTCCCAAAGGCTACCATTGGGCAGGTGCTCGTAAACCAGAAGGCTTGCGTCCTCGCTCGTTATGCTGCAGTAGAGCTTCACCACGTTGACGTGCCGGATGGAGCTCAAAGTCGTCACCTCCGCCTCGAACTCCCTCGACCTTACCGACCTCGACCGCCGCGTCCCCGACAGCATCGCCGCCGTGGTACCACCCTTCTCCCAGCTGCTGTTCATGGCGGCGGCGGCGGCGGCGGCGGCCATGGGGTCGTTCCAGATGTGCTTCACCGCCACCACCTTCCCGCTTCCTAGATCCACCCTGTACACGTTCCCCGACCCGCCTTTGCCGATCAAATTCTCTTGCCTGATCGAGTTGATGATCTCCTGCTCGTCGAAGCTCAGAATCTGGAATGATTTCAAATCCCACGACGGATCTTTCGCCATCCGCTGGTTGCGGTCGGACCGGCGTTTCTTGATGAAGAGGAAGAGGCCGACGGCGGCGAGGAGGAGAGCCAAAACGGCAAGCAAGGAGGTTAGGATGGTGCGGAGCTTGTCGGATGAACCTCCGAGGTTCGATGAGCAGCGCCGGAGGTAGGGGGTATCGTCGCTGCAGAGGCCGGGGTTGCCGGCGAAGCCAGTGATGTAGGCGTCGATAGCAAGGCCGGCCGGCACCGGGCCGGTGAGTTTGTTGTTGGATAGGTTGAAAGCGCTGAATTTGACAGAAGAGAGGCTCGCCGGGATCTGGCCGGAGAGCTGGTTGTTTGAGAGGTCCAGCGAGTTTAAGTTAGGGGGATCGCCGATGGTCGCCGGGATTGTGCCGGAGAGGCTGTTGCTTGCAAGGTCAATGGTGGTGAGAGAGCTGCATGAGCCTATGATTTCCGGTATCTCGCCGGAGAATGAGTTGTGCTGGAGGTAGAGAGACTGAAGCTGCTGCAATCCGCCGATGCTCGCCGGGATCTTGCCGGAGAATTGGTTATAGGTGGCGTCGAATTGCACGAGCGACGACGCTCCCGAGATCTCCGGCGGCAACTCGCCGGAGAACCGGTTGTTGTCGATAAACAGCTGGGCGAGTGATTTCGCCTTCCCGATGCCGGCATCGATCGGACCTTCGAACTGGTTCAGGGCCAGATCGATTATGTTCACGTTCGGTAGGCTCCAGATCCCGGCGGGAACCACGCCGGAGAGCGAATTGTTGCTCACCCGAAACCGGATCAACGAAGAACAATTCGCATAGCTCGCCGGAATCTCACCGGAGAAGTTGTTCTCGAGCACAAATAGCCTCGTCATCGTCCCCCACCGGCACATATCCGGCGGGATTTCGCCGGTGAAGAAATTGCTCGACACATCAATATAATCAAACTTCGCCCAGCTCCCAAGCTTAGCCGGAAGCTTCCCGGAGAGATAATTATTATACAAAGAAAGATTCACCAGATCCCTGAAATGCCCGAATTCCGGCGGTACCTCACCGGAGAAATCATTATAAAAGAGCTGGAGAGAGACCAATTTGCTAAGGGACCGGAGCTCGGAGAGATCCCCTTCCAAATTATTCATCGACGCATCAAAGGAGACGAGATTGGAGAGGTTCCGGAACCCCGGCGGGATCTTTCCGGTGAGCGAGTCATTGTACAGCTCGAGCTGCGAGAGCTTGTTCAGATTCACGATCTCCGGCGGGATCTCCCCGGTGAGGAAGTTGTTGGAGAGCTCGAGATCCCGGAGCTCCGTCAGCTTCCCGATCCACGACGGGATTTTGCCCTTGATATTAGTATTAGAGATGTAGAGCCGGGTGAGCTTGGTTAGATTCGCCACCACGGCCGGAAACGGGCTTTCGTCGAACCCGTTATACCCCAGGCACAGAGCCAAGAGCTCGGTGAGGTTACCGAGAGAGCTCCACAGGAACGGACCCGAGAACGCGTTATCGGAGAGATTCAATACCTTGAGCTTGTTGAGAGGGGACAAGTCGGGGACGACTCCGGTGAATTTATTGTAGGCGAGATCCAGTCGCTGGAGCCCGGTGCAGTTCCTGATGTCGGCGGCTAACGTACCAGACAGGTGATTGGATCCGAGGGAGAGCTCAGAGAGGGCGGGGAGTCGGCAGAGAGAAGAGAACGGTGGCTTTCCTGAAATACCCTTGCTGTTTAGGTTGATCTTGGCGACGGAGTTGGCGGAATTGCACACAATTCCGGTGAAGTTGCACGGGGAATTGTCCGGCGTCCAGGACTCGAAGCCTTCGATGTCGTTGAGCCCGAGAGAGACTTTGAGGTCTAAGAGAATTTGGAGCTCGTCTCCGCTGTCTCCTCTGCCGCCTCCTGGGAGGAGGCCGAGGCAGAGGAGGAGAGAGAATAGAATGGATAGCGGCATTTTTTTGGAGAAGGGAAGAACAAATTTGCTTTTCTTTTCTTTTTTCTTCACTTCTCACTTCTTGGTTGCTGCCGCTGCTGCTAAATAATGAGGGATGGGAGTCTCCGGAGACGCGGTTGTTCATGACTCTGAGGGTGGTGAGGCGGCTTCGTTCTGGGTGGGGTCTGGTGGGTCCCAACAGACCGTCCACGGGCGAGCGGGTTTCATGAGCTGTTTGGTTTTCTGGTTTGTTGGTTAGCGAGAAGGTGTGAAACGAAAGCTCCTTCGGCCGCCGCGGTTGACTTGGGGGTTTGCCTCCCAAGTTAACCCACACAATTTCGCCAGGATAGTGGGCAGTATAGGATGCAATTCAATAAGCTGCTCTATTAATTTTTTTGTAAATATATATGGTTTGATGGGCACCATAATTTTATAATCGTCTGCGAATATCGAAAAGCAGCAAACCACTGAAATTGACTTAGGGTTTGTGTTTTGGTTGCGCAGTTGTGCTGGCTTTGTTGAAGTGCGGAATGGTGCAGAGTTTGGTGCCGGGGCCGCGGAGGATTTGTGAGCCTCACATGTTTTATTGCTAGGCAGCCAATGATTTGAACAACTTATAAAGAGTGACTATTAGTCTGATCTAGGTCTATTTAATAATTTCTCATCAAGCAGACCCATCTAACTCTCAGCCAAATACCAAATTCTATACCGAATTGATAAAATAAGACCATCACCTCTAGAAGGACAAACCATGGTTGCATTAAGTTCTAGATAACAATCAAAAGCCTTATGTCTTCTTTGATGGAGGAAGGCTTGGAGGTTCCCATCAAAGACTTTGGAGTCCGCTTTCTCTTTTCTGACCACTAAATTGCACATGGACCACCTCTCTAATGGGCATAGGTATTTTGCATGTCACATTCAATATTTTGCCTATATTGCATACAAAACCTCTCCCTATCACTGTTAGCAAAAAGATCCAAATAAAGTCTATCTATATTTCATTGAGAATCTTGAGTTAAGGTTCTATGAATAGATCTTATGAGATCATTATCATAGGCATTCTCGGGGACTCTAGTACATTTTATGATTAATTTACCTACTTTATATGTAATGTCAGCAAAATCTTGGCTGTGATTATTTGCAAAAAATCTTTTATATCCAAGCTTCACCTGTCTGAAGCATAGTAATTATTTACAGCTGAGTTAAAATCAGGTTCAAGTCTGGACCTTATAACATACCACCAATGTTTTCTGTATAAAGGTCAATAACCTCATCCAACTCAAAATTGAGATATTACATTATTTATCATAGTGAAAACATAGCTATGCTATTATGTTTATTTGACCTGGTTTGACCAAATACAACCTGAGCCAGCTCGAGCTCAAACGGTGCTTGGATCGAACATTTCTTTAGTCAAGTCTAGTTTGGGTTCAAGTTGTTAGTTTTTCTATTTGGCTAGGTTCAAGTTAAGAAAATGGACAATTAATTAACTACCTCAGGCCTAAGTTAAGTGACCACCTGAGTCGATTTGTTTAACTTGCATCCTGCAACTAAGTAACAAATTTGAGTAGGCATGCTTACCTTGGGGCTTGGGTTAAGCTAGGAACACAGAAGTATAGATCTCAAATCTACAATCAGTTACACTTGTGGCATAGCTGAGTTAGATCTCATACCCCTGGATTTTTCTAAATATGTAAAATACTGACTGGACTTGCAGTGCTGCAGAATTTAAACCTCCGGTGAGGACACTTCATACTCTCTCTGCACCATGATTTCAGATTACATGGCAGTAAATAATAGGTCCCTCTTATTAATTGCCTACAATTTTTTGATTTGCATGTTTCATTTGTGGGACAAATCATTGGCAAGGTTGTTTCAATTCTTTGTGCACTCTGTGCCCCCCTCAATTAACCACTCAAAGAATAAAGGAGCTTTCCAAGGATGGTCAAATAAAATTGGTGGGGCCTATACTAAAGAAAATATATTAATTGGTAAGTTGATCATGGGTCATGAGCTATTCCTAATTTGTTCTTCTTGATTTCAAGTCCACTACTAGGAGATCATAGATTCTTGAATTGCCATCCATGTCCATGCCGCATTTTCGTGAGTGGAGTTGTCAAAATGGTGTTAGAAATTGATAGGAGGCAAAATGGTTCGTCCTATTCCGGCATGGAGTCATCCAATTCTGGCTGAGTAAACCTCAAAGCCGAGCAGGCCGACCTCGAATCCCCCAAAGGCCGAGCCGACCTTGACCAGCAGCCAAGGCGACCTTAGCTCGCGAAAGACCGAGCCGACCTCGCCAAGCACATCTTTACGTGTAACTTTCTCTCTCTCCATTTATAAGGCTACACTATCACTATCCCACTTCAATTGAAAATAAATTAAAAAACATTAAGCTTAAAACTCAATTTAACTAAAATAGACTAGCACTAAAAAAAAATAAATTATTTCAACTGGCATTAGAATAAAAAATAAGAATAAATTACGGATTTTAATACAGAAAAGATAAGGAATGAAATCATTTTTCAAGCACACTGTTGACCAGCTTCGCCACAACTAACAATTGGGTCAAAGCCAACCAATCTTTGTTGAAATATCGACCCTGGCATCAATAAGAGATGGGTCCATGCAGGGCGGGTTCTGGCGGTAGCATGGCCCCAAATGCTCCTCCCATCCCCATCCATCATCACCTCCCTTCGTCGTTGTCCTCTGTAAAGTTAGCCTAGCTTCCTATTTTGAATCTTAGGCTCCATCACATCACGATTCCGGCTCCATTCATCAAACCTATCGTGGCCCAGGAAGTCAAAAAGAGCTCTTGCTCCTGTCTCATGGCTTCATTTCGAGTGGCGGAGGCTGCACGGTAGCTAGGAAAGGATTGGGTTTTTCCCACACTCACTCACGTGGCATCACACCTACCAATACCTTTCAGTGTTCGTCGCACGGGACAAAGGGTGCTGCCATCGTGCCAACTTACACCATGCATGCATTCTGTGGTATAAGTTGCACGATGCATTCTTTTATTGTTTCTCCTACTGATTTCATGGTAACAAAATAAACGTGGCCACAGCTAATGCTTTATCACAAACAAAAAAAAAAAAAAAAAAAAAAGATGCTTTGCTCATCGCACCACGAGTTGCACTGCTACTCGCTACCGCTAGCCTGCTGTCTTCTTTTTTTTTTTTTTTTTTTTTGCTAAAAAAAAAGGGGTAGGGGGGAAGAAGGGACAAGCCCACCCCCGCGTAGCAGCCCTCACTGGGCCCCCGCCCCGCCAGGAGAATGTTCGATGCGGGCAGAAATGGCCGTGTGTTGGGCACCCCGACCGGTTTTACTCATACCCTCCCCACCCATGGGTCCGGCTCAGCTACTCGTCTGAGCTCTGGCTCGAGTCCCACGTATGAGTACGTCACACCTGGCACCACCCCGGCTACTAGCGGTTCAAGAGCGGTCCTACACCACAAGTCTAACCTTGTGGTTAGAATTGCTGTCCAGTACCACTAGGCTGCCACCTTGGTGGCAGCCTGCTGTCTTTGACCATTGATTTATCCCAGCTCCCAAGTTTCTCCTCCGGTGTTCATCCTTGCCTACTCGCACGGCTCAAGGGCCGCAGGTGGTGAATAATTGGTTGGACCGTACGGATAACTCCAGTGACGGTACGATGAAGTAATATCTTTTTTCCTGCACGCGTGGGGGTTGAAGGAGACCAACTTTATCATACCAAAGTAACTTTACTTTTTTAAAAAATATTATTTATGACTGAAATAAGATATGGTATGACTATATCTATTTCGAGAAAATGGCCTTAGATCCTCAAATATATTGGTCTGCTGCTCCTGACCGTACTAAGCCCAAGAAAATCATGTTTGAGGGCACAACGCTGCTATTTCGAGGGTGGATCTATTTCCTATGTTCCGAGGGCAGTGTGCTTGTGTTTCAAAGGTGCTTGAGTTTGGCGAGACCGAGGGTTAGGGCCAAGGATTGGGGGCAATGTGTTGGTGTAGCCGAGGGCACCGTACCTTTGCTACTTTGTTCTTCTATTCCAGTGAGATCAGAGGCATCTAGCTGGCATCGATGCCTCAGACCTTTGAGTCTAATTCGGATGATTGCCTAGACTCACCTTCATCCCTACATCCTCTGCATCGGATCGTCTACCGTAAAAATCTTAAAACGCTCCATCCTCTATCATCCACCTGCACAGATCTCAAAGCATCCATCCTTTGTCATTCATCTGCGTGCATAGATCTCATCAGTCCTCTATCATTCATCCGCCTACACATATCTCACAATGCTCGATCCTTTGCCATTCATCTACCTATCCACACAGATCTCAAAGCACTCTATCTTCAGTCATTCATTCACTTGCACAATTCTCAAAGCAGCCAATTGATGGTCCAAGTGGAAGGGAATTTTTGGAATTTTATGAATGTTTTGTCATTACATGACCATCATACGATAATGATTTATAACGATGATAGACAGATAAGCCACAGTGTAACAAAAATTAAGTTTTGGTGGATAATTGAAATTTTTAAAAATTTTGGGATCAGAGTATGATCAGTCTAAAGTTGATGAAACAAAAGAATAATACCTTTGTTTCTCTCCCCATGAGAATTTGATAAGACCCTGGCTCAAACAAACTCACACATGCAGCTTGTACCCATGGTCCTATTACTTTATAATAATATATTATTTTCTTATATCAATTAACTTAATAAATCTTAGTGCAACCCAATGGTTCATGCAGGATATTGGCATTAATAAAAAATATTTTTTATTAACATCAGCATCCAATAAATAATATATTTTTTACTAATATTATTAACTTTATATTAATTTAGTAGTAATAATGCAAAGCTTTTTATTTAATATAATTTAATAATTTTATATTATCATATTGTGATAGAAAATCGTAATAGATAAGAGATCTACTAATTATAGTTCTATTGATAACATTGTTGAGGGCCACAGGCTCCACCAAGTTTGTCATGGGCTGAATTACCAAGTCCTGCTCTGCAACGCAAACCCACGTAAATGTGGCATCCAGTGCTCAAAGCCAGGCTCAAAAAGGTCCAGCCTACTACCACTTCTGACCAAATAGTCTAATCTTGAGCTTAATTGAAGTTGACATCTGACTTAGCATTTAAAACTCATGCAATTTCTTCTGCTAGGTTCGAGTTATATAAGCGATTCTCAAACGGGTTTCTTCCGTTATGTTTCAGTACTTTATTTTTCTTTTTTCTCTTTTCTTTTTCATTAAACTTTTTTTTTCATTTCAAAAAATAAGCTTCAGCTAGTAGCAAGTTGAATGTAGCTTTTGTGATTATCTTCATTTTCTTCCAAATCTGTGCCAAGATTAGTCTAGTATTACTAGTTGCATGTCCACCTTGAAATCTAAGCCAATCATATGCCAAAAATTTGAGATGACCAGCCATACACTGAACTAGTGGGTCAGATTCGAACTATGTGAATTCAACGAGTAGAAAAGCACCAAACTGGTCGAGTAACACATACAATTCTGTGTTATGTAGTCTATGTAGCAATAAATAATCTTAACATCTATTGTCAACCTAATCTCGATAAATCTTATTTACTAGCATATAAATTTGTTGTATATGTGCTGTTAGGGTATTTGCAGTGTGCAAATGTAAGAAAGACATTGAGAATCCTTTATATATATATATATATATATATATATATATATATATATATATATATATATATATATATATATATAAGTGCTTGGCCCCTTCTTTTACTAAAAAACTAACCTATCTGTTGCCACTGAGGACTGGCTTAACCCAAGCACTAAGCGGGGGATACTAAAAGGCTTGGTGGTGAGTTGCTGGGATCGTAGAAACCTCGGTTTGAAATGGATGGTTGTGTCCGGGGTTCTGATCTGCGACCGAGCTTCGACCTGAAATAGCAAAGACGAAAAAATTCTTTTGCTGGAGTATATGCGACGAGAAACTTTTTGATACCTAGTCAGGATGATGCTCAGAGAAAAGAGGATGTTCTCAGTGGGTGACACCACCCAAGGATAAGAGTAGATTATTAGCAAAGCACTCTTTTTTATCTTCCCCCTATTTTGTTTTATTATTAAATCTCGTACCATGGTTTTAAGCCTTGCCACTCCCTTGGACTTCATGTATTGTTGTAGATCTTCAATATATTTTCTTAAAAAGAAATTATAACTTTCTTAGAAAATATCGAAAAATATTTTGAAATTGACAACGAAAGCAAATTATGACAAAAGTCATGAGCCTTATAGAGTTATAACACCAAGTCAACCAAGGATATACTTGGCAACAATAACTATGACTTAATTGCTTAAATAAATGATTATTGTATATTGGACACAGAACAATAACTGTTTTGGCATCACCATATTTACATCTAAACTAAACAACTTGTTTTACTCATTAAATTGTCTTGATGTTGAGCTTACTATGTAGAAACTTAGTTGGCTTATACCGATGGCTCTTGTTGCATTAAGATTTTATGGTGTTGATGTTGTTATTATAGTAGAGTTGCGAGTATGGTTGTAATTAGAATGCCTCTCTTACTGGTAGTATGAGAAAGGAAGATTTGTCATTACTTGATCAATCTCGTTAGCGTATTGGGTGCTTGAGCCCCCATACCTTTTATTTGCTCCAACTTGCATATGCAAGAAGAGAAGCAATGAACTTGTGAAATCAGAAGTTTGGATGAATAAATTTAATCTTTGCAAAGCCTATATAGTTTTTTAAATACGTATGTGAATGGATTTCTGCAACATCATCTAAAGAGTTGTGAGAAGTAGAGACATAATTTCCTTGAAGGAGAAGCAGAAGCATGATTGCAATTTATAACCATTTCCAAACCCAAATAAAAGACTCACCTCATCTCTTATCACGTTTATGCAATTACATCATATAGCCAAACCTTATCTGATTGCATGATGAATTGTAAAATATTAATTGTGGGATTGCTAGAGGTGGCAATATATTATTCGATCCATCAATAGTGTTGAAAGATAGATGAAGAGGATAGAGAAACAAGGAAGAAAAGCATATGCTTGTATATTTCTCTATATCAGAACAGTGTCATAGCCCTCTCTTTTATAGATGAGGGTGGCTGTGTACAAGTAAGGTACAGCTAAGATACAGCTACTATACAGCTACAAGACAAGACAAGTCACACTCCTATATAGCTATAGGACAAGACAAATCATACAGCTAACATCCTCCCTCAAACTCAAGATGGTAACGAAGATGCTAACTTGAGTTTGTGAACCAAATCCCGATGACGCCCTGGTGGATGAGCCTTCGTAAAAATATCAGCGAGCTGATCTGCAGAAGCAACATGTATCAACTGAAGAGTGCCTTGCTTGATATGATGCCGAATGAAGTGGCAATCTATCTCAATATGCTTTGTTCGCTCATGAAACACATCATTATGAGCAATTTGCATCGCACTTATATTATCACAATTGAGAGAGGAACCACTAGTCAGAGGAATACCCATATCATGGAGGAGCCATCGAAGCCAGATGAATTCAGAAGTAGTATCTGCCAATGCACGATACTCAGCCTCTGTACTGGAGCGAGATACAACCGTTTGTTTCTTACTTTTCCAAGAAATGAGAGAAGAACCAAGCAAGAAACAATAGCCGGTGGTAGAACGACGATCTGTAGGGTCTCCAGCCCAATCAGCATCAGAATAGGCTTGAAGATCCAAGGTAGAGTGGGCTGAGAATAAAAGACCGTGGAACAATGTACCCTTAACATACCGGAGAATACGTAAGACTGCTGCATAGTGTGTAGAACGCGGTGCATGCATAAACTGACTGACCAATGTGACTGCATAAGAGATATCTGGGCGTGTAACAGTCAGATAGATAAGACTACCAACCAACTGTCGATACAAAGTCGCATCTGTTAATGGTTCGCCATCAGTGGGA
Source organism: Phoenix dactylifera (assembly GCF_051530095.1). NCBI lineage: Eukaryota > Viridiplantae > Streptophyta > Magnoliopsida > Arecales > Arecaceae > Phoenix > Phoenix dactylifera. The sequence goes on from NC_143190.1 coordinate 2,235,113, forward strand.
AGAAGCTTAACATTCATTTCCAGAGGACTTTCCACAGTCTTGCTATCTGTCAACCCAGCACGAGAGATCAGCTCAGAAGCATACTTAGCCTGGGAAAGGTAGTAGCCATCTGAGCTGGATGTCACCTCGAGACCAAGAAAGTAGCTAAGGGATCCTAAATCCTTCATCTCAAACTGTCGTCCAAGAAATTTTTGAAGTGCATGAATCCCTGAGATGTCATCTCCGGTAATAACCATATCATCCACATATAACAAGAGAAGAACAGTACCGGCCGCAGATCGGCGAAGAAACAGTGCAGAATCATATGCACTAGGAGTGAAACCTTGCTGAGTAAGGACTGAACTAAACTTGGAGAACCAAGCGCGAGGAGACTGCTTGAGACCATAAAGTGCCTTTCGGAGGCGACAAACCTTTCCAGGAGGATGAGCAAGACCTGGAGGAGGCTGTAGATAAACTTCCTCAGCTAAATCACCATTGAGGAAGGCGTTTTTAACATCCATCTGATGCATCCTCCACCGCTTGACAGCTGCAACTGCAAGTAAAGAACGAAAAGTGGTAAGACGTGCTACCGGGGCAAAAGTCTCTTCATAGTCAATACCATACTCTTGAGTGAATCCTCGAGCCACCAAACGAGCCTTGTAGCGTTCTACTGAACCATCAGCATGCGTCTTGATCTTGTATACCCACTTGCATCCCACTGTAGTCTTTCCAGGAGGTAGGTCAGTCAGATCCCATGTATGAGTGGCATGGAGTGCTTGAAGTTCATCGGACATAGCCTTCTGCCAAAGAGGATTAGAGCTGGCCTCGCGATAGTTACGAGGCTCATAGAGGGTAGCAAGAGTAAAAAAGCAATGATAGTCATTTAGATGAGATGGAGTGGATCGTACCCGACCAGAGCGACGGAGGGTAGTACTAGGGAGGGGTTCGGACTCGGATGATCCAGTTGTGCTGATGGGATCAGTGGACGATCCAGCTTCGGTGGAGTCGGGCATGAAACGGTCTCTTGATGAGCTCTCATCACCTGCAACAGAAGAGGAATCTGGAAAGAAATCAATAGGAGGATTGTTGAAGACTGGAGAATATTGAGGAGAACCTGTGAAAAGAGGAGATATGCTGGTAAACATTTTGTGTTCCCAAAAGTGGACATGTCGAGATATACGAAGTCGTTTGGCTATGGGGTCATAACAACGATAACCTTTATGTTCGATGCCATAACCAAGGAAACAGCAAAGACGTGATCGTGGTCCAAGTTTAGTATGTTCATGTGAAGGAAGTAGAACGAAGCAAGCACAACCAAATACTTTTAGGAAAGAGTAATCAGGAATTTTTTTATAAAGAACTTCATATGGTGATTTGTTTGAGATGATAGGAGAGGGTACCCGATTGATGGTATAGGCTGCTGTAAGAGCAGCCTCTCCCCAAAAAGATTCAGGTAATGCCGCAGAAAGAAGAAAGGACCTGACAATATCTAAGATATGCCGATGTTTTCGTTCGGCACGACCATTTTGCTGAGAAGTATAAGGGCAAGAACGATGAGATAATGTTCCATCTTGTTTAAGTGCTTCCATAAATGAGGTAGAGGTATATTCCATGGCATTGTCGCTACGAAGAATTTTTATGGGCCGACCAAACTAAGTTTTAACCATCTGCTGAAAATCACGAAAAGTATCAAGCAATTCAGAACGATCACGTAAAAGATAGAGCCATGTATACCGTGAGTAGTCATCAATAAATATCACAAAATATTTTGATCCTCCCTTAGTGGTAACAGGAGCAGGTCCCCAAACATCAGAGTGTATCAAGTCAAAAGGTGCAGTAGAAAAAGAAATACTTTTATTAAAAGGTAAGGCATTTTGTTTTCCTAATTGACAAGAGACGCAATCAAAAGATTCAAAATTAACTTTTCCTAAATGACCATTTGAAGCCAAAAACTGAACACGAGACGGAGAAGCATGTCCTAACCGAGAATGCCAGAGACTAGAGGATACAGCAGCGATTGATGGGATAAGACTAGAGTTAGGAACATGTAGTGATATGAGCTCAAACAAACGGCCAACTTTACGCCCGGTCCCAACGAGCTGACCCGTCTTCTGATCCTGCACATCACAACCTCTATCAGTAAAAGTTACTTTAAGGCCATGTTCCACAAGTTGACCAACAGACAGTAAGTTGAAAGATAATTTCGGAACAAGATATGTATTAGGTAAAGACAGAATAGGAGTAGAGACAGAACCTACGTGGCTTACATCCATATGAGAGCCGTTAGCAGTGTAAATAACAGGAACAGAGTTTAGGTTTGTGCTCAAGGAAATTAGGGATGAATCAGAGGTCATGTGATTGCAGCAGGCGGAGTCAATAAACCAGGAGGAGGGTTTACCTGAGATGGTAGAGAGGGCAGTGCGAGATAGAACCTGATGAACTATTGCCTCAATATCAGCTGTAGTAAGGGATGAAGTGGGTATAGAAGAAGAGGATGCAGAACCAGACGAATCAGTAGAAGCAACGGCCGCAAAACGGTGTGATGAGATCGTCTGGGCTTTCTGAGCTGTCTTCGTCTCCTCAGCTTGTTTCTTCCTGCACTCTGAGATCTTATGGCCTATTTTGCCACAATAGAAACACTGTTTCTGAAATTTACTAGTTTTTCCTTTGTCTGACTTTGAAGAGATAGCTGCAGCAACTGGAACAGAAGCAGAGGAGAAAAGGGGGGTAGGTAAAATACCAGCTGATGTGGCCATAACCATATCAGTAGAGATGCCTCGACGAGTAGTCTGACGAGTTTCCTCTGAAATGAGTTCAGTGAGGGCGACCTCCACAGTCGGTCGAGGAGATCGATGAAGTAGGGAAGCCCTGGTAGTCTCAAATTCGTCGCGAATGCCCATCATAAGCTGAATAAATTGCCGACGATCTCTATATTCTTGAAATTTCTTAGCAGAGTCCTCATCTGTAAAATTAGGATCAGCCTGGGAAAGTTGATCCCAGAGACTGCTGATCTGTGAATGGAAATCAAGAATGGATTGACCAGATGCTTGACGCAACTGGTGAATCCTAGACTCCAGCTGGAACTGAAGAGCCAAGTCACTTGAACAATTGTAACGATTTGCCAGAAATTCCCATGCAAGCTTGGCATTTCGAAATTTTGGGAGAAGAGTTTGAATAGAAGGCGCAGATGTATTAATAAACCAAGATAATATCTTACAGTGTGTACTCTCCCACTCCTCTCGTCGTTCTTCAAAATCAGCATCAGACTCTGTAAGACCCTGTGTAGGAGCCTTCCTGTCTCCGGTGACAAATCTCCATAATCTGCGCCCAATAAGAAAAACAGACATCTGTTGGGACCAAATGCTATAATTAGTCCCATTCAGAATGACCTCAATAGGGCGTGTAACATCAGTTGACAAGGCCATGAATGAAATCTACTCTTTTTTTTTTTTTTCTTTTTTTTTTTTTTTTTTTTTTTTTTTTGTCACGTCTCTGTAGCTTTAGCTAGCTGCCCAGATGACAGGTGACCAAACCCTTACGCCGCTTTCAACTTTCAACCTTGTCACACTTCTGCCCAGAATGAAACCCTTCTGACACCAGACTTCAAAGAGAGCACTTCAGAGAGAGCTCCTCTGCTTTTGTGCCACAGAGATGAAGGAAACCAAGGCGGAGAGGAGGTTGAAGAGAAACCCAAAGCGGAGAATAGGGTATTTTACCTGACAGCGGAGAAGGGAAAGGAAGCCGGAAGGGCGGAGGCGGCCGGAAGGGCGGAGGCCCAAAGAAGAAGCCGGTATCACGGTCGGTCAAGGCCGGCCTCCAGTTCCCGGTCGGCCGGATCGGTCGTTACCTCAAGAAAGGCCGCTACTCCCAGCGCGTCGGCACCGGCGCGCCCGTCTACCTCGCCGCCGTCCTCGAGTACCTCGCCACCGTCCTCGAGTACCTCGCCGCCGAGGTTCTGGAGTTGGCCGGGAACGCGGCGCGGGACAACAAAAGAACCCAAAGCCGGAGAAGAGGGGACAGGCGGAGAAGAGAAACCCAAAGCCGAGAAGAGAAACCCAAAGCCGGCACCTGACAGCGGACGGACAGCCGGGCTCCTCCTTCTTCTCAGGTCCACTCCGAGCTCCGGCGGGCAGGCTCGATGTGGGTGACAGCAGCGGAGAAGAAATCCACGGCAGGTTGGATGTGGGTCACAGCGGCGGAGAAACAGAGGACAATCCTCTTCTCCGGTCAGAGGACAATCCTCTTCTCCGGTCTCCTACACCACCGCCGGAGACCGAGACAAGCTTCTTGGAAGAGATCGAGAGAGAGCCGCTGCCGAAAGGACCTCTCGTTGCCGCCGGCCGCTAGCTCGAAGAGAAGTGAGATGGGAGAAGGAGACTCTCGGGACAATGGAAGAACCTCAGCTAACCTCCGGCCATTAGCTCGAAAAGAAGAATGATGGGAGAAGAAGACTGGAGAAGAGGGGAGAGGGAAAGAGGCTCTCGTAGAGCTAGAGAAGGTGAGGCTCTGATACCATGTTGAAAGATAGATGAAGAGGATAGAGAAACAAGGAAGAAAAGCATATGCTTGTATATTTCTCTATATCAGAACAGTGTCGTAGCCCTCTCTTTTATAGATGAGGGTGGCTGTGTACAAGTAAGGTACAGCTAAGATACAGCTACTATACAGCTACAAGACAAGACAAGTCACACTCCTATATAGCTATAGGACAAGACAAATCATACAGCTAACAAATAGACCCAACCTACTTTAAGCAGGTTCGGATTTGATATAAATGAGTTTGAGTATCAACGCATCTAGAGCTGTTTATTAAATGGGTTGGGTTTAGGTATAGACTTTTGACCTTCTTTAACCCTTTGACTCGTTTAATAATTAGGTTGGATCATAACCCGATCCATATAACTAGTTTAAGATCTATTTAATCTGTTTAAAAAAAAACTGCATAACCTATTTCTATCTTGTTTAATTCGATATGCTTAATTTGTTTAATCTATTTAAATCTATTTAATTGGTTAAAAATTCATTTAATCTATTTAACTTATTTAACCTAACTTGATCTGTTTAATAAATGAGTTATGTCGGTCAAATCAGATTACCTATTTAATAAGTAGGTTTGGATTTAAATATGAATTTTTAGCCTATTTAATAAATAGATTGGATTCACATTCATGAATTTTTTATCTAATATGCATCCAATTCGATCCAACTGATACGATTAAGGATGAAAGCTGATCGGATAATATCCATTTGGATCCATTATTGTATCCGAAGTTATCCAGATATGGATAGAAATTTAAATATCCGACTAATATCCATATTTAATCTATATTCATATCCGTCAAAGAAAAAAACATATAGATAAACAACTATCACATCCATATCCGAGTATTTGATTTTATTTATAAGCCCATTTAATTTTATATGAAGTTTATATTTTTAAAAAAATAAATAATCATATTAATATGCTATTAATTTAATTTATCATCTATTTTGTAATATTTTTAATTTTGTAGTTATAAAGTTTAATTATTTGATTTATATCTATATTGACATGCATATTTTTGGTATCGGATTTGTATTTATATTTATTTAAAATAAATATAGATAAATTTTTACATCCAATTAACAACTATATTTCTATTTATATTTATTAAATAAAGTAAAAATAAATATATTAATGGTCGATCCATGACCGATCCGATTCTCAGGCGTCTCAAGCTTCTTTCAACAGAATTATACGCCAAGGACGGCCACGGTTGTGCGACCTCGAAGCCTTCAAGAGTCGATAACCACAGCAGAAGGATAAGGATCGAGCGGCGTTGTATTCCCAAATTCATTCGCCCCCACGCTTCCCAATCTCTCCTAACCAAACTCTGTCTCTTTATATCGTCACTCTCGCATCACCATCGCCTTTTCGCTTCCTTTTCAGCCAAGCCCAGCCTTGGCCTCCTTTCCTCTCCCTCTCTCTTAGTTCGTTGGAGATCGGGCCTCAAAGAATGGAGCGCAGCGCCGAGGCTTCCCGACGTATTGCGAGGATCTCTTCTCACCTCCAGCCACCCGATTCCCAGGTTTCCTTTCTTTCCTGCTTTCTTCTATCTCGATCTCTCGTCTCAAGATTTGATTGAACTGTGTCCAATTTCCTGCTGTTTTCGCTGTTTTGGAATGGGAGAGTGTATGGGATTACACCTGGGTTGTGATCCCTCATGAAAAGACGGAATCTTGATGCGGGTAATGGAGACTTTTGTAGGAGTTATTGTAAATGCTTCGTTTTCTTGCTGTTCGGTTTCTTAACTTATCTGGAAATTGTTGGATTTCCATCTTTATTGAGGTGTATGATAAAAAGATGGAATCTTGGTGGAGTTTACGAACGGAAAACTGGAGGAAATTGGTTTTCTTCTATTTATTCAATATGGGAAGTGAAATTTCCTGCCTTTGTTCGAGAATTAAATCCTCGAGCAGTATTTTGATGGTTAGGTTTGAGGAAAGGTACAGCTTTTCCTCGTCAATTCCTGCTTTTTTTAACGTTTTCTTGAATATTTGATTCTTTAGATATTGTAAGATCAGTATCTTCTGCCCCTCTTTTAGCTTCTGCTGTTCTGTTCAATAAAATTCTGAATTCTGCTATCATATTTGTCTTATAGTTTCTATTAGAACTGTTTATTTCCAATATCCATGTGATAGAAATATAGAACAGGCTTGGGAGTTAGTGGTGTTGCATTTATACAGTGATATTAGATTTTTGGTTTTATTGAATAATTTATGGTCTATCTTTGAAGATGGAGGACACCTCCTTGCTGGGGCGTGAGAATTGCCGTTCTAAGGGAGGGGCACCTGGATTTAAGGTGGCAATATTGGGTGCTTCTGGCGGGATAGGTCAGCCTCTTGCACTGCTGATGAAGATGAATCCTCTGGTGTCGGTCCTGCATCTCTATGATGTTGTCAACACACCTGGTGTCACTGCAGACATCAGTCATATGGACACTGGCGCTGTGGTAATTCTCTTGACACTTTCTGTCCATCAGCAAGTTCTACATATGATGTTATTAATATTTCATGCATAAGATTATGAAACTTCAATTTATTGTTTCGTTGTCTTCAGTCACAAACCAGGAATCTTTCCTTCAAGTTGACTACTCCCAACTCTCAATAACCCTCTGCGTGGGCCAAACTTGCTTAATATTGTATCATATTGATACTGGGATAGATATTTCTCCATTTCACATCCAATATGTGATTATAAGGCCTGGGCTCTTGGGTGATGGTACTCTAAATGCATTTGTATTCACTGTCATCTAAAATGTGGTTATTTATTTTAAAAATTGCTCCAATTTAAATGATATATTGTTGGCATTGTTAGACATTGGTTATTGAATCTTAAAGTATTTGTGGTGACACAGAGATCATTTTCTCAGTATTCTTGTTGAAATTCTTTGATATAATAATATATTTCTCCATGATATTCTCCAGGTACGTGGCTTTTTGGGTCAACCCCAACTGGAAAGTGCACTTACAGGAATGGACCTTGTCATCATTCCGGCTGGTGTCCCCAGAAAGCCAGGAATGACAAGAGATGATTTGTTTAAGATCAATGCAGGAATTGTGCGGACACTTTGTGAAGGAATTGCCAAATGCTGCCCTAATGCAATTGTGAATTTGATCAGCAATCCAGTAAACTCTACTGTTCCTATTGCAGCAGAGGTTTTTAAGCAAGCTGGAACCTATGATCCCAAGCGTCTTTTGGGAGTGACAACTCTTGATGTAGTGAGAGCCAATACGTTTGTGGTATGTATCTAACTAGAACTTGCTTACTATTCTAATATATGCTACTAGAGTCGCAAGATTCATCTTATGGGGTCTTTATGAGTGTTCATAGTTCTAGAGTACTGATTCTCATGAGTCAATGTGCTTTTTGTATTTGATCTGATTTTTTTTTTTTCCGCTTACATTCATAGCCTATCCATATATGCTGTTAACAGGCAGAAGTACTGGGAATTGACCCCAGGGAGGTTAATGTTCCTGTGGTTGGTGGCCATGCAGGTGTTACAATATTACCTCTCCTCTCACAGGCGAGACAAACTCCCTTCTGGATATAATTATTTCTCTTCCCAAATAGATGCCTTTTGAGTATTCACTATTTAAATGAATTAATGGAAATTATATTATTTTTATGTAGGTTAATCCTCCATGTTCCTTCACCACAGAAGAAATTAGATATCTGACTGATCGCATTCAGAATGGGGGAACAGAAGTAGTTGAGGTAAAAATGCCATAATGATGATCCATAAAAGAATTAGGTCAAAACTTTTTTATATTCCTTTTCTTTGCAACATTTCCTCTCATTCTAAACTTTTTGCCACCCTATATAATTTTTTAGAATTTGCAGAATATGGATTTTGATTTGTCACTAATTTGATATGATATGCTGTCATCATGAAATTCATGCATTCAAACTTATTGACCTTATGATGGGAATTTAGACTTGTTAGCTTTACAAATTTAGGATTCCTATGGGGTTGTTGTGCACTGCTAACTGGTTATAGACTGTGAAATCAAAAAAGTTGCACTTTACAATAAATAACTGTTTGAATGGTATGCTGGATTCATGGATGCTTTTGAATCAAAATAATTACCAGTTTCTGTGTGTTTGTATTAGTCATTGTTTGAATATGGCTTGCTACATTGACTTTAGGAGTAGAAAATAATTCTTGTGAAATACCAATACCTTGAATTTTAAAATATGCGCATCCATTAAACTTGAGTTTCATCACCTCTTATCTCACAACATTTCCCCTTTGCTAGATGGTGGTTGCACTTTTTGGATGTTCAAGGCTTTTTGCATGACCTGTAGTAAGATTGGAGGGTAATACAGGAGTTGATGTTTTGTTTCATACATAATGCTATATATATTTAATTTAAACCATTTAGACTCAGTACTCGGTATAACCAAGCTAACTGATATGTTCAAATCTATCCACAAACTCTTCAAATATAATCTTACATAGTTGATCTATGTACACATGTACCATGTTGTAGCCTCTTCCTGGTCTGCTGGTTCATCCTACTTGCATGTTAGCATAACAACAGTGGTGTGGATATGGTAAGTTATGTTAATGCTTCAGGATGCATGGTGCTTGATCAGGGTGAGCAGATCTTGGGTAAGTTCAGTGAGGGAGATGTGCTGATAAATTGACATGATATTTAGAAGAGTATATGGATGGAAGTACTTAGTCATGTGGTCCATCTTTGCCTTTAAGCTTAAATGGTATTGCAGACAATTGAGTGGGCCTTTAGAGTGGTAATGTGATTTTATTTAAAGTTTGTAACTGATAGGGCTTGACCACTATAAAGAGAAGAGATGAATTAAAGAATTTTGGTTGGGGGGGGGGGGGGGGTTCCATAAAGGATCAATTTTCTTATTAGGAATTCATTAGTGTATCATGGAACATATTAGTGCATGGTTTAACCAATGATGGAACGATGCCTTATACTTTCCTTTTCTAACTTGTGAGGGCTACCCACTTAAGGAAGGGCCTGCCCTCTTAAATGAGAGCCCCAATCACTTTGGAGAGTGGAGTGTTATGCTCTTCAAAAATCAAGGAGATAAAAGAGATGTGTGGCCCTTAGAGGGAAAGGAGATTGGGAGCTATATTAAAAGGGAAACTGGATGATGTATAGTACCTCCAATGAGAAGTGTAGGAGCATTTGTCTCTTTTAGGAAGTATAGAAGAACCTTTTGGAAATAAAAGGTTTCAAAAGGTGGGATCTGCTTTTGTACATTTGGAACTCTATTTCAGGCATAGAGATCTTTCTAATTCTTTCTAAATGCTGCTGTTTTCTTTAATTGATCATTGACTAGGCCTCCTGCAGATCTTTCTGCCAATCCGAAACAATCAGACATGAGGGAACTTCACTTCAAATTCTGCTAATTTCAGATCTAAAAAACCACGGTGGCCTAATTTTTCAGTTAAACATGTGCTTTCAGTGCAGCAAGATCTATCGCTGAGTTATTTTTTAGAAAGATTACCCTTGTCTCTGTTTATGTCTCGGATTGGAACAAATCACTATAATTCGTCCGCGCCTACGGGTAAAAAATAACTCAGAGACAAGGGTAATCGAAATGAAATAAAGAAAAGAGAGGGAAAGAAAATCGAAATGAAATAAAGAATAAAGCAAAAAAAAATAAGTAAATAGAAAAAAATAAGTAGAAGATGGAAGAGCCCAGATTCCAAATGATATTTAATTTGTTACATATTTAATTTGTTACAAAGGAAGATGTATATACAAAATATATAGCTGGACGTGTATATTATTAGATATAGAAAATATAAAAAATGCTTCTAATTTTAGAATATAACGTAGAATATAATGAATCCTTATTTTTACCTCTATCGAATCGCGCCAAAATTGTAATCCAATAAATAAAGGTTTCGCGGGCGAATATTGCATGTATTTAATTTATTCGGAGCTATTAGAGCGGGATCCACTTTTTGGGGAATATGAGTCGAAGCAATAACAAGAATATTTCTAGTGGAACATCTTTCACAATCCCTGGAGAGATAGTTCTCTAATAGACCGAGAGATAAGTAATTCGACTCATTCACATACAGATCATGAATGTTTGGAATCCATATTATGCAAGGAGACATTGCTTTTGCTAATTCGAACATCTTTTCCAGGTTGTTTCCAATAAGGTTACATAGACACAAATTGAGTTGAGAACCTTAGACGGCATCAGTCTCTGGGAAATATTTTCAGATATTGACCTGTTGAAGGCGAAGAATGTATGACAAGAGAGTAATTTGGTAGTGGCAAAAGTGGAGACCTTCCTTTCTATCAGAAGAACTAGGGCTTCTAGTAACCAAAAAGTTAAGTCTTCACACAAACAGCCATATTGATGCACAGCAGTTAACTGATTTCTGAACCATGCACTGCAGTCCGTTGATTTTCTAGGCCACAATAGGTATGTGGTTTTACTGATCCTGGATGGAAGCTAATATGTTTTATGTTCTAAGATATTATGAATGATTATTTAGTATGAAGAACATCGACAGAGTGGTGAAAATTAAATTTTGGATATAATTTGTAGAAGTTGTAGTCTGCAAAATCTTTTTTGTTCCTTGTCCATTTTGATGATGCTAGAAACCATTGCATGGGTTTTTATCAAAAAAAAAAGAAAAGAAACCCTTGCATGGTTTTTATTTTTACAGAGAAAAAAGTGATGGAGAGGTTTCTGCACTGCATGCAATTTTGGTCCCCTAGATTCTATTGAAATGGCTTTTTAGCAACAATTTGTTTGCCAAGCATTGATCAAAAGGTGGAATTCTTTTCACTATATTAACAAGTGATGTGAACAAATCATAATTTCATATCAAATGGTTTCTTGTCTATGTGGAGAAGATGAAGTTTCTTTCAAAGAGGATACCTTCTCATGGACTATCAGCAAATACTATCTATTTATGGTAAGAGCAAAGATGATCAATTAAAAGCCCGTATCTTCCATGAAATGATGGAAGTTTTGATAAATATATGGAACATCTCTTCAAACTATCCATGAGGGCTTGTATCAGTAAAAAATTCATTGTTTATGATGTTATTGCTGAATTATGCTTTTGAATGATGGTGTAGATATATAAGGCGTCTCTGTAGCTAAAAGAGAAGTTGAAAAGGTGAATTGTCATTCTCTAGCATACCTTGGAAGCCACTATTTGTGCATCTGGATTACTTTCGTACCTGAGGCATCAGAAGCAGGGTTAAAAATAGCAAGGTGAAGATTGAGGAGAATAAAGATATGGAAAAATTGGCAAGTGTTTTTGCATGGAAAGACATACGAACAGAGAATCCATTTTTTCTTTATTGAAAGGGGAACAAGTAAAGAATGAGGATAGAATGCAAAAGGCAATATTTTGCACACCAGCTGTCCATCAATGGTAGCACTGCACATCAACCATTGATAGTAAGAATCCTACAAACCTTGTTTCTTAGTAGTTTTAAAGTCAACTTCTAAGGTACCTAGATAGTCATCCATACATCTCTTTATATTGAAGGAGGCAAATATTATTGTAAGGATATGATTTTAGTTAATTTTCTCTGATAGAGACTTAATGAGATGGCAAGTTTAGTTGAGGTCATATGCACATGCTAATGTGGTTTATCTTCTTGGGCTGGACATGTATCTATGTCAGGATCTTTGTGAGAGAGAAAACCTGCATTTTCCAACATGAAGCCTGATAAATTATCCCATGACCAAGGAAAAAGAAGGATAGGGAGGAAGAAGGCAACAAAATGGAGGTGGTCCTATAGATGTTAAGACATATTGTCTGATTTCAATGTAGTAAAAAGCGGATAGTGGGCATGTAGCGGCAAGGGGTTTCATAGCGTATACTCTTATAGTGGACGCTACAGCCCAAAGCAGGTTGTTAAAAACATATCAATGTTCTTCCATAATAAGTACCAAAAATCAGTGTTTTACATCAACTGCATGGAGAAAAGTATCATGAAAAAACTATAGAACATCATCAATAGAACATCATAATATTATATATATTTCCATATAATGTAAAAGTCCAAAATCTAGTAACAAATATCATGATGCATCAAACATAATAACATCACTCACAAGATAAACATGTCCAGAATCACAACATCAACCATAAAATAAAGATGTCTATTATTACATAGTATTAATCATAAAAGAAAGATGTCTGAAATCATATAAGGTAACAAAATGACTAGACCAGCCTGTGCTTTAATCAACCTCTTGGACTGGCCGATTACTAGACTGATTCAATTGGAAACTAATCCAGCCCGCTGTGAAATAAATCACCTGCTTTGAACCCATAATAGCATAGTGGCCGCTATTGTGGGTTTTTGCCCCATATAGTAGTAGCTTCATACACAAGCACCATATAGCAGTAGCTTCATACATATAGCACTGCCACTGATATGATACCTAGAGTAGTATTTCAGGCCAAAACCACTATAGCAGCCACTATAGGTGGCCATAGCAGTCGATTTTTATAACAATGTCTAATTTTTTTACTTAGTTTGAGGCGTTTGAAGTAATTGAGGTTGAATTTTTTGTCATGGTACACAACAAAAGGATTGCTTCAAATTGAGATAAAATGGTGAGATCTTGTGGTTGTTTTCTAGGGGTTATTTGTGTTTCCTTTGGTAATTGATGGAACTTGCCAACTCTCATCCTGCACAAACACAAAATTTTTAGTCCAAGAGGCAGTGTATAAAAGCTGAAAAGAACCACAAAATATGGATCACAGCATTTGAGCGGCCACATGCTCTTTAGAATAGGAATCCACCCTTATTTTGCATGGGTTACTGTCATGATTCTATCCCTGGGGTCCTACAAGTCCTGTTCATGTGTGCATGATCCTGAAGAACCTTGAGAGCAACCACCAACCAACACTTTAGGACCATTGCATTCTGCTGCAATGAACTTCTGGATCTGATTTCCAAAGCAATTTTATCACACAATTGGGTTCCAAAACTTAGAAATTCATTGAGATTAGATTGGTCCAATTACCAAGAGGCCTAGAATCAACATTTTATATCAGTAAGTTATACTTACCTAATCATAGTGTACTTAGCCACTATAGGTGCCAACAAATTAAACAGGTTATCTCACCTAACCCGAGGTGGAGTAAATGCACCCACTCTAGGTAGTCTATCGAGGAGCTTATTGACCTATCCTAATTGTTGGATTTTCATAGCAAGGCATGTCTGGGCTCGGTCAAATGGATCTAATCAAAAAGATTCATGCCAAATATTTGGGAAGACTTTGTATAGTGGCATAGCGAAAGATAAGTAACAAAATTGGCACGACCCTCCCGACTAGGCCCATCCTAGTTTTGGACAGACATGGACAAAGATTTCTTGTATAGTTGATTGGGCTGAGATTTTCAGGCCCAGTTTAAAACCAAGGTGTAGTTGGGCTTGTCAACGTCTAACATGACTTAGAATAACTCGGCTAATTTAATTTATATAATGTGTCTTAAACTTATGGAGTAAAAAATATACTGTATTTTTAATTTGAATTTTGACATAAAAATTAAACAAGGGAAAGGGAAGTCTTAAAGCCTAGTTTTTAATCCTATTGTGTCTCTGACTCCCCTTCCCTTATGTCTGACATCTCCCCTTCAATCCTAGGCTACTTGATGGCTGCTACTTGTTACCCATGGGCTAGCTTGTCTCCCACCACCTTTCTTAATTGACTAAGAGAGGAGAGAGCCAGTGGGGATTGGCTGGGTCACACCCATATTTGATTGTGCTGAACCTCTACTTGGATTGAGTCCAGTGTGGAGTTTAGGTGGAGTTCACGTCCAACATCCTACAATCTGGAATCCCAATAAGAATAGCCTAGAACCAAGTTAAACTAAGCAAGTTATAAGATTAAATTAATTCTCAGCAAATTTACTCATCAAGCAGATTTGAAACCATGACCACTCGAAAACCAATTCTCTTACTATTGGATGACATGACCAATTTTGAAATATCATGCAACTGAAAACTTCAACACAGTTCATTTTGAAACACCATTTTAACTAAAATAATTTCAAAATCCTTAATTTTCATATATTGATTTTGGTCTGTTGGAGGATGAGAACTGAAGTCGGTCAGTTGTCCATGGGAGACATGGTGGTCCATATGTAATGGTGAACTAATGCCTCAAAGTTGCATTAATCATTATGTTACTGGTCCTTTTGGATGAGGATCTCAGATGGGCTAGCCTTTTTAAGCGAGGGCCACTTGTTAATCTCCTATAGATAATTTTATGAATTTATAATTGTTGTTACCCTCAAAGTTTTATAGTTGCAGATCGCATAATGTGCTGGACCAAATTCACACAGGATCCACTTCAGTTATAGTCCTTTGTTAATCTCTGCAAGATTGAGGTTCCATAATGTGACCAAGGTAATTGGAAGACAAAGGCATCATGGTTGCTGCGCACAGTGGCTTGGAGACCTTGATAATCGAACTAGTATATCATTGAGTAAGAATGTGATACCGTATGCATAAGATGCTGCTCATTCGCAGGTTGCCAAGTTCAATGTCTAATTTGTGAGACAATAAAGTAATCTGTCCTGAAGTGGATTTAATAGTAAGAAAGATTGCTTGCTAATGTGTGAACCTAAAACTTCATGCTATGAGAATTGATACGAGGGTTAAGTCATTATGTATGCAATGTGAGTGAGATAAGAATGACTGAAGCAGCAACATGAAGCGTGGGTAAAGATTGCTTGCTAATATATGAGCCTAAAATTTCACCTGGTGAGAATTGATGCAAGGGTTAAGTCATTATATATGTGATGCGAGTGAGGCAAGAATGACTTAACTACCATCATGAAACATGGAGGTACACACAGTGATATGGTGCGTTACAAAACATTGGCCAGAAGATATAATGAAAGATGACATCAGAATAATTTATTTGCATGTTAAGAAAGAAAATCTTAAGCAAGGAGTGAAGGTTGTAGTGAATAGTAGCTTTTAATAGATTAAAAAAATGATGCATCACAAAATAGATGCTGAGCCAATGACTAAAGTTAAAGGCTTGGATCTAATAAAAGGTAGCTAACTGTGCCTCAGATGAACAGTTGACTCGTACAATAGGGCAAACACTAGACAACTATATTGCGATCTTGTCGTAAACAAAAAGAGTGATGGATTCAAGTTTATTATGCTAGCTGAATATCAGTAAAAATGATTTACTGGACTAGTAAGAAGGTGTAGATCCCATTTAGGTTATTCAAAGGCTGGATTTTGTTCATCCACCCCTAGCTTGTCTCGACCTGGGTCCAAATTGGAATGTTTGAGCTTTTGCCAAATAGCTTGTAAGGTCCATAAATCTCATCTGAAGCCCAACATGTAGTATGGAACCCTTTGATTCTAGTCTCCAATTATGGTTTCAAGCAGTTAGTGGTTGACACATGGGTGAGACAGTTCAATGCAGTCATGCAATATTTCTTTGGTAACATATGTGATTTGCATATGCATGTTGGGGCCTTTGGTCGGGCTTGGGTTGGTTGAGGATGGCTTGTGGTGCCATGAGCCTAGGAGTTGATCTAAACCTGGCTTGTGTGCAATGTTTTTCCATCCTGTGGAACATTATTCTCTTCAGAGTGCATCAACTTGCTATTTTAAAGTTCGGGTTTTCTTTGCAAGTTCTGTGAGCATTGGTCAGCTATACCCCTGAGGCTGTTTACGTAATTTCTGATTCTGATAATTGTAAAGACTATTAACTAAGCCTGTCTGGCCTTGTACTGACCTAAGCATTTAGCAACTGTTGGTTGGCCAGAACTTATTTGGTTCAATCTGTGTCGAAATCTTATTTAATCGATATGTTAATAGATTGTAGAATGTAACACCTTTGCGAAACTGAGTTATTTGTTTTCTGCTGCAGGCAAAGGCAGGAGCAGGCTCTGCAACCTTGTCAATGGTTGATGTTCTTTGCTTCATATTTTGTTTGCCATTCCTTTCTGAACATGACTCCTTGGTGCAATGGAATGAAACAATAATATATCATGCAGGCATATGCTGCTGCTAAATTTGCTGATGCTTGCTTGCATGGATTGCGAGGTGATGCTGGTATCGTGGAATGCTCATTTGTTGCTTCTCAGGTGCTCTTCCTATCCAATTTACTGTTTTTTTTTACTTTGTTTCTTTTCGTCTCTTTTATCCCTCTTTTCATTTTCTGTTTGACTTGCTGACAAATAGTATCATGTTTCTTCCTATAGGTAACAGAGCTACCCTTCTTTGCAACAAAAGTGAGGTTAGGTCGTCATGGAGTTGAGGAGATCTTCCCTCTGGGACCATTAAACGAGTTCGAAAGGTCAGTAGCTTTACTGCAACTGTTTTATCAATATGTTTGCAACAACTTCTGGTAGTTTGTGTCATCCGTAGGGTGTCTTGGCTGAGATACTGGATCCTCTACAACCAAAACAGTAGGAATTCTTACTGTTTAGTATGTAGCAGCTTTGAATTGCCTATGAGTGAAATCTGCAATAACTCTCCTTTGGTTATAGTAGCCTACTGCCACCAACATATTTAACTTAGGCCAAGATTTGTGCTGAAACCTTTTAAATAATTAGGGGCGGCAATTCTTTATTTGGACCCACCAGCCTGCCCAAACCCACCCGAAATAATGGGTTTGAGTGAGGACTATTTATAGTTGGTTTGGGGTATGGGTTAACTAAGACCAACCCGGTCATAAATGGGTTGGTTATGGGTATGGCCCTTCTAAAATGATGGTCGCCATGGATTGAACAAATCTTTAAAATTCATCGTAGAACTTGATAATGGTAACTGTGAGATGGGCTATGACCTAGTCCGGGATTGACTTTGATGACTAGAAGGCTGCATAGTTAACGGCTAAGAGAATAAAACAAGTTGAAGAGATGCAGATAACAATGAGTTTGATATTTATAATTTTTCTTTCTTCTTAATGCTTTTGCACTTTGTTTGGATGCCCACATCAAATCTTCCAATTCTTGGGTTATATTTTATTTTTATTTACTTAAGGATTGAAATTGACAAGCGAATTGGTGCGGGTGGGTAGGTTTATAAATGGATTGGTGTAGGTTTATGCTTTTCGGCCCAATTATATATGGGTTGGGTATGGGTTGAAGGTTCTTTGATCTGATCCAAGTTTGACCAGACCTGAACCTGACTCTGCCACCTCTATTAAATGTGACTGCACCACAATACCCAAGTTGCAGGAAAATTTCCCACTTTAGGTATTCTAGGTGATCCTAATTACCTAGCAGAATCTCAGCTATGGGGTTTGCATAAAAGTTCCCATATATTGTAATCAATTCTCTTCTAATAAACTTGAACCATGTCATGCTGGGCTATTGTATGGTCTGACAAATTCCTATGTTATTACAGGGCTGGCTTGGAGAAGGCAAAAAAAGAGTTGGCAGGAAGCATCCACAAGGGTGTTTGTTTCATTAAGAAGTGATAGAAGGGTTGAAATATATCCTAAAAGTTATTTTACCAAAAAAAAAAAAAAATCCTAAAAGTTATGTATACCTGCATGTCCACAGTGGAGAAATAACTTTTCTAGTGTCATGATGCTGCTACTTGATATAATAGTGCAAGCAATCACTTACAAGTTCACAAGGAACTCAAAATAGGTTACATTTTGGAGAGGAGATAGGTTTGCTACTATGTGCACTGTTTCCATGTGAACTCTGATGTGAAATGAATGCAGAGGCTTGTACAGTGTAAATCCGAAGAGAGACAAGAAGTTTGTCTTGTTGTAGTACCTGGTGGAATGGCATCACCTTGGTGACTAGACTTAAGCTTTTGGGCAGAAAACATGCACGGGAATTTCAAATTCTTTGAAGCCGATTAGGTATTGATCCTAATGCGGTTTGCAAAGTGGAGCTAAACCACTGAAACCTGAAGGTAAAAATTTTGAAGCTCGAGTATATGGTCATTTTGAAATTTTAAACCCTAAGAATTAATTCAAGAAACTAAATATTAGCTTTAGACAATGTTGAGAAATGAGAGTTAGTCCATTGTTATTGCTACACTCAAGATCTAGCAGCAGTACCAATTATCAGGAAAAATCTGCTAAAAAGTAAAAGAAAAGGAGGCTTTAGGCTTGAAGGTGCTGTCGATATGGATGAGGATGAGACATTAGAAAGATATTTCCGAGTCCTTCAGTCAGGATAAATGTCATTTAAAGGGGAGCTGGTTGTTGGTTTTCTTTTGGCAAAGGCTATTCAAATAATGAGGGATTATATAAGCTTCTAACCTATAGAATTGCCATAGCTGGCCAAATTTCAGGGGAAGATGACTCCATGAGAAGTGTTTCGACTTTAGATACTTTAGGGCTTCAAGAAAGTAATCATCATCGAGCGCCGGCTGACTTACTGTGGACTCACATTTTAGGCTAGATGATTGATTTAATAATTGTGGAATCACGATCAACTATGTCGATTGCAATCGTTGATGAGATGTGGACTAAGAAAACTAGATGTGATGCTATCATCATGGTATCTTTACTGCTTCGAATGCCTATTCATTTAATTTTGACGATCCTCAAAGACAGAGGTAACACCAAGTGAAGAGTCTACCTCATGAGATATGACACATCAGGTCAGAACCTTGTCACCGACATTTGATTATGTCATAGAAGAACATATATCATCAAGGCAATGGTGCCATTAAATTCTAGTAATCGAGATCAGAAAGAGGACACCTCACATGTTGCCAAAACCCCATCTTTTTTAGCCTGTGTTGCTTCAAGGATAGGCTTAATGCATGGATCCCAAGGACTCCAGCAATGGCTTCTCCTTTGCTTTCTATTCTTATGGGAAAGTCTAAAGGCGGCCTCCTTGATTGCTTTGATATTAGCTCATCACTAATTTCAAACATGGCTTGAGCAGTCCAAGCACAGAGTTGGTTGTAGTCAATCTGATGGTACCCATGGTGTAACAAGTCTTCCAAATGGCCAAGAGGAAAGGAAGGCAAGAGAGTCCATGCTCTGCTTTTTTTGTGCATCCAAAGACCCGTTGAGGGGTTTGTAGATAAGTACAGAGGCCACTTTAGCTCCGTAAAGTGAGAATTTTTGTCTGTGTCGGTGTATGAGGCCAAGGAATGAGTCTTGTATCTGTCTTCTGCACCACCAAAGCATACATGGAAGAAGAAAAGCTTCACTCAATCAAATCAAAAGCAGCATCTAGTGTTTCCTCCCCAGCAGTGGAATTCTGATACAATGAGAGAGCACAAAAAAACAAAACAAATGATATGCCGATATCTTCATGGGCTCCATGAAAATCTTGGATGATTGGTGGAGATACTTCTTTCTAGGGATCACGAGTCCCAAAAAAGCTGAGATGGTTTCTGCTACTGGGAGGCTGACCTCCAGTCTCCACCTGCCACTCTTTGCAGGCACACTTTGTGTACATTCCCTTCTCCATTTGTTGTTACTTTTTGCACTTCCAGTTGGGACATGCTGAGGGTGGAGGTTGTTCACTGTCTCCTCTCTTTTCCCACTTGTGTTTGATTTTAGATGGCCTTTTGGCCCTGTGTGCTTGCCTTCTCTCTTGTTAGATACTGCAAAAGCCTTGCTTTCTTGGAGTTGCAAAAAGCCCCTCCAGAGTCCAGAGCAGAGAATGGGGTGAAACTGACTTGATATTGGAGCCAAGATCACATTCAATAGTAAAAGGTACATAGGAAAAATTTAACATCAACCTTTATATCTGGATAAAGTGCATAATTTGGCAGATCTACTTTTCTTATGCAACTTGTTTTTTCCTTGCATGCATTTCCCTCCTCTATAGTTTTAATGATAGTTCAATCAAAAAAAAAAAAGAAAAAAAGATTAACCATAGAAAATTCCTGATGAAGTTATTTTCTTCATAAATGTGTCACCTAATTGCTGATTGAGATCTGAGATTGAATTCCACTCTCATTAGAGTTTTGCAGCTTGAGATAAACTGATTCTGTAGCATGGCTGGCAACATAGAAATGGTTGGCCTGTCAGCCTATGGAGATGAAAGCATAACATGTAAATCCTGCATGCCCTTAATATTATCAGTGTTGGACCATGAGCACAAGATATTGATGCCTTCTGTTGGGCTTTTGACTATTGTTTGCCAACCTTTCTTTGTTGTAAGTTTCATTAACTTGCTTTAAGAGGTTATTTGGTTGTTTGCAATTCTAATTGCTATGGTATGAGTTATGATTGCAATTGATATTTTTGTTTTGGTTGTCTATGATCGATAATTGCGAATGTATTCGCAACTATTTGGTTGTATGATGTTGAAATGGGCCCGTAGCCCTGCAGACGACATGTAAAGTTAAATCTTCGAAACTGTGAACTATTTGTTTTTATTATATTTGCCAACAAATGGCCAACTATTGCTCTTTGTTTTTATTATATAATGTGTAATAATATTACATGTAACAATAATTAATTGATATTTATAGTTATTATAATATTATAATAATTTTAATATCATGATTGTAATAATAAAAATTAAATTATCATATTATAACTTCTCTTGTACTATATTACACTTAAAGAAAGAAATTTAAAACTGATTGAAACTCAAGTTCAAGAAAAAAAACATTGCTATGCTAAG
Organism: Phoenix dactylifera; assembly: GCF_051530095.1. NCBI lineage: Eukaryota > Viridiplantae > Streptophyta > Magnoliopsida > Arecales > Arecaceae > Phoenix > Phoenix dactylifera. The sequence continues at coordinate 2,256,199 of NC_143190.1, forward strand.
CATTCATGCATCGCAGGGTCTAAGCAGATTAGGAAGCTAAAAAAACATGCATTAAAATCTTAAGTATGAACGAACTTGCTTTCATATCAAATTTCCTATGGGATTCCTTAGTAAGATCAAAGTGGCATAGTGAAAAGTGCAAATTGGGAGCAAAATTTTGAATGGAAGAAAGAAAGAACTAGAAACAATAATTATAAAGAAAAGAACTTGAAAATAGAACCGTATGAGAAAATTATAGGACTCGAAGCTGACATTAATATTAAAATGATAACTAGAAAGCCTCATACGTGTTCTTTTTATTGGATTTTCAGCCTTGCATCTGGGTAGCAAAGGAACCTTGGTCATTTAGCAAAGTCTTTCGTTCCGCATCATCCGATTAGGGAGGGGATCTTGAGTAACCTTGGTCAAATAACTAATTCTCTCAGGATACAGTTTACTTAAAAAAAAAAAAAAAAACTACCTAGAAAATAGTTTTCTAAGTCCTATCAGTCTCATAAATCGTCTAATGTAAGTTTCTACAAAAAAGAAAAATGAAAAGTTTGGCTAAAAATAAAGAAAAACACATTCTCAAATAAATGGATTGTAATCTAGTATTTTCGTAAATATCTAGACTTCATTAGCATTGATACATCTAATAAATCATCCATATCTTCTTGATTTTACCTCCATTTTATGTGATTTAAGACATGTTGAATAGCTAATTTGATGATTGGCATTATGCAAATAGTTTCATCTAGAAATTATGACTATATTGACACCGGTGAAGCTCTTTCTTGGACAAATATACGCTGGACTATTTTTCGAACATAGATGGACACGAACTTCAAAACTTTAAGACCATCTGCAAGTGAAGTGCCCCCTAGTATTTTCCCTTAAAATGATATCAGATATCTGGTGCTTTCCATCCCGCGAGAGTTAACAATAATATAATTGACTCTATCATGTATATGTGATATCAAGATAAGCTTAATCATCAATTTTACTCAATTAAGATGGAATGTTTAGATCGTTCAAAATTCAAAATTTCTAAAATCATGGATTCTTGATACGTGGGTTGATATGCAACTGAGATGGAGATACTGTCGATAAATATAATATAGTAATTAGCGATGATTTTATTTATTGACATTAATATCTATTACGAATAATTTGTTATAAACTAGGTCATAGCTTGGTGGTAGCACTCCTTTTCTCATGAAATGATGGTTAAATAGTAAAAGTTGATAGCTTTTTCCCTTGCCGCAGCCACACCATCCAAACCACTTCATCATCATCAGTCTCTTTTTCCAGCCTAACTCACATGCCCCCACTTCTAAGATGTGATGATTTCTAGCACGGGCGCCATCTCCGCTTCTTTCCCCATCTTGGCTCGTGTGCATCTCACGTGCATAGTCATCGTCAGCGGTAGAAAAAAATCTCCAGAAAAAGGTTTTAAAAATATAAAAAAATAGCCACTGAGGTGGTAGCCTAGTGGAAGCGTGGTCTTACTTCCAACGAAGTAATTTCGAGTTCGAAACGTACGGGTGTCGATTAAATTGCGGAAACCGGATGCTCCCTGCTCGGATACGGGGTCTGAAAGGGCGTATCGCTCTGCTCGTAGCCTCAGTGGTGCCAAGTGTGACGTACTCATACGTGGTATTCGTGCCGGAGCCTAGAGGGATAACCAAACTGGACCAACGAGTGGGAAAGGTATGAGTAAAACCGACCAGGATGCCCAACACACGATCATTTTTGCCCACATCGAATATTCTTCTGGCGGGATAGAAGCCCAGTGGAGGCTACTATGCGGAGGTGGGCTTGTTTTTTTTTTCGAAAATAAAGTAAAATAAAATAAATAGACCGCCAAACCAAACCGTACTCAAGAAAATGAGGTCCGTAGTAATGCCACGTGCACCGCGCCCACTTTGGGTACGTCCAAGTCACTAGCTTTTGGTAATTAATGCACCCAATTGTCTCATAGGAGATACGGTCTTAAATGATGTGTCGGGTTGACCAACGTCCCGACGATCTAGATGAACTTAAAGCGGTGACATTAATTGACAGCCATGTGATTGTCGGATGTCCCTCCTCCATGACCGTCCACGTGTACATGGCACCCCGCTCTCTCCTCGTTTAAGATGCCTCAGCCGGGGCAGGTGGATGGTTGGGACATATCACTGTAGCCTCTATGACCCTCTGATTAAGAATTAAGGGTGGATGATGCGAAGGGCCCACCATGTGATTCCTAAGGGTAGACTACCCTGCAGTTCATGTAATAGAATGTGTATGGGGTTATGGTCTCATGATACAATCTTCTTACAGAGTTAAAATCACTGGAGCATGGGGGCAGTCTTATGGCTGCGGGAGGACGGAGCATACCTAGCACGACTACCGTGGGAGCGGAGTTGCGGACAGCTTGGAAGAGCATTTTGTATGCGAGATGGGCGCTGGGGGCCGACTGCCTCTGTCTCGATGATGATTCTTCCACGGGATTGACTGGATACGAGGAGTCGATACATATGGAGATGGTCATCCCCTGATACAGGACACGCATAGATTGGTGCGGAAGCTGACCTCCTATCAAATCTCTCATGTATATCGGGAGGCGAACAGTGCACCAGATCAGGTCGCCTCCTATATTGTCCGGCACTTTGAGGAGTTTTTTGAACTACTTTAGAGTGCATCCTACCCTCTTTATTTTGTTTAGTTTCTTTTGATATGTCAGGTTGTATTCATGTTAGATGTATATGAAGTGAAATACAGTTTTAACCCCCAAAAAAAAAAAAAAAATCACTGGAGCATCCATGGATTTGGTTTTTTTGTCTGGATATCTTTAATTTATAAAGAATTCCCAGCCTACTTGTTAATTTGGTTGGATTTTGATTAGATTTAAAATTTTATAATCTATATATTCTAGTAGAGTAGTTTTTTTTTGAAGTAGCTTGCGACATTCTTGTTAAATGTTTTATCTCCTCAAGATTATTGGACTGGCTAGGATTGCTCGAGTTTGTTAAATCTGAGGGTCATTTTATCGGTGGGATTAGATTGCGGAGTCATTGAGTCGATAATAAACAAAGTTGGTTTAGATAGAGTCTGGACTTGCAAATTGATATCAAGCTAATATGACCTAATTCGGTCTAGTCCATTCTCACATCTGATTCTGAAATTGGTAATAAAGAACGGCTTTCTAAGTTATTTAGTTTTATGTAAAATGGTTGTGACGTCTCATTGTTGGAGATTGTAGCACTATGAACTTTCAACGATCCTTGCTATTTTTGAATTTACTTTCGAGCCTCCAACCCTTATTCCATTTGCTCTCAAGGTGTTCTCTTTGTTTTCTATCTTATTACTGTCGAGTAATTCTTGTTCCTCTTATTATGTATATTCTTTGTATTCTCTTCCCGTCTGGCTATAACTTTTAGGACTTGTTTAGTTCGTGAAAAAAAAAAAAATATTAAAATATTTTTTTAAAAAATTGATTTCTAAAAATATGATGTTTGAAAACATAGTTTTGGCATGTTTAATTGATTATAGAAAAGTGGTACATTTCAAAATAGCTTATATTTGGTGAAATATTATACATTTCAAGAAAGTTGTGTGAAATATTTATTATACTCTTAATAAAGGAAAAAAATGTATCCATAGATTTAATGGCTCAAGGATAGTTTTGAGAAAAAAAATTCTAATTTTCAACTGGTGAGAAAGTAGCTTTTCTATATCCCTTATGGATTTTTTTTATAAAATATAATTTTTTTTGATAGCAGGGAAAGTATCACACCATTATAGTGTGGGTACATCCAACAAAACAAAAAAGAGAAGAAGGCGAAGGGGGAGGGGAGATGACTCCAGATTATCCCAAACCAGACCACTAAAGTGCTAGGCGACGAAGGATGCCACCTAGTCAGCTGCCTTGTTCACTATTCGGAGCACATGAGTGATTTGGCCATCCGGGCATCCAGACAATCCCGCAAGTAACCGTAGATGTTTTCCAGTGAAGGGTGTTTGCCACTAACTAAGGTGTGACTCTAGATCCAATGAATAGCAGAACTCTTCAAATACTCCCTCAAGTAATCCAGAAAAGCCATGACTAAGAATGGAGAGTGCAGAAACCTGTATGCCGCCTCCATCAGACGCCACATTAGGATCGATAGCCCTTGGGCATCCAAAGAGAACATGCCTAATATGATTCCCGGACGAGCTTGAACATACAAAGCAGGTGCTTGATAGGCTCGATCCCTAAAGAAAGAATAAAGGATCGGTGGATGCAAAACTTGTTGCAGATTTTATAAAAATAATATTTTTTAAAAAAATTAGTTAAATAAGAATATTTTTTCTTCTTTTCGCCCGGTTTCCTCTCTTCTCATTATGCCAACCAAACGCGTACTCGAAGTCTGTGCATAACTCTCTCGGATTCCTTACCAAATTTTGGTGGCTGATGCGGCTAGTCTTCTTCGAATTCGAAAAAAAAAAAAAAAAAACTCATTGCACTTGTAAATTTTCTACAGTCCTGTCAGGGATCACTACTATATGATGTGTGACTGAACATGACATGACAGGGACAATTACATGTCCCACCATCTGTTCGATCATCTACGGTTGATTAATGAGACACTTGAATGCTTGGTGCCGTGTATGTAGCTACAGGAAACTGAACATTGTCCACTCATTAACTTGATATTACTTTGTCATCCACCTGAAGGCGAAGTAGGTAGTTTTATTAATTTTTTCTCGCCATACATCGATGGATAGGTGGTTCATGAAGGGTAATTTGTGAAAGACTTGAAGCTGGACCTGACGATGGACAAGATCTAATTAATGGTGCTAGATGAAATTTTACACCATTGCTCCATGCATGGTGGACCAAACAAAATGGTAAAAGAACACACTATCTCCATCAAAAAAGAACATGGTATCTACATTGCTCAAAGAAGAGCGAAACCAGATCTGAATTCATTGAGCAAGCATTTATTTTAGGAAACTCCATGATTAGCGGAAAATGGAATTGCCAACGAATGTTTTAAGATCCGAACCGTTCGTCGAATCGGAAAATGGATTCGGTCACAGGTCACCGATCGGACCATGGAATCAACCTGAGTTAAATGATATAATAAATATATTAATTATTAATTATTTATATAAAAAAATTAATTCTATAAATATATAGAAAAAATTCTCACAGAGGATAGATGACTGCTTTCCATTGGCCTACTACCACAATTCGATAAGAGAGAGAGAGAGAGAGTATTCCTTTTTTTCTTGTACCACTTTTTTTTTTTATGACTTGGCTGGCTGTACCCATTTGAGAGCTATATGAAATGCTGTATTTACCAAAAAAATAAAAAATAAAAAAAGAGACAGAGGGAGAGATAAGACATCATTCGGATCAGACACCAAACTAGTTGAGGGTCTAACAGCTTCAACTGGCTACTCCATAAAACATTGTTTCTAATAACTATAGTTGAGCATACAATTGACAAATTTTTCCATCCAGGATTCCTTCAAAAGCATGAATCAGAATGCTAGGTAACACTATTTATGTTTCGTTAATATTAGATTGTAAACAAGCCGACCCAAATCGAGCAGAGCCATGTTCAATAGTAGAGTGATCGAGTTTAGTTCACCGCTGGAAAGTGGCTCTCCGAGCTCGGTTGAGCTTGGAAAGAGTTGTTTAAGCTCGGCTCATTTACCAAATGAAATAAACTTGGACAAGCTTCTTATGAAGCCTAGTTGATCTTTTATTATTTCTTTTTCTTTTTTTTGCAAAGTTATAGTATCTTGACTTTCTTTTAGAAAAAGAGCTTCAATTTAAGTTGGACTCCACATAAGCAGAGCTCAGGGCAACATATATAGGAGAGTATCACCTATGCGAAACGAGTACTAAGGGTTGAGCGTATTCTCCTTAAGAAGAATTCAGCTACGGTGATTGACTAAATACGAGATGAGAGGCGGAGGGGGATGGTGGGAGATTGTAGCGTCTTCTAGAACATACATATGTACCGAGAAGGAAACAGAGCCACCGATTGGGTCGCTCTCTTTGCTGTCCAAAATTTCGAAGAGGTTCTCTGAACATATCAGAGAGTTGCTTCTCCACTACTTTGTCGTCTTTTTTTCTCTTAATTCTGCTGACTTTATCTATACTAGAGTAGTATGAGCAAACAAACAACAAAGCCAGATCTCTTTGCAGGGCTATTTAAAACATAATTATAGGAATCCTATATAATGGCTGGATTCATTCCTATAATGTATTTACTTACATCCATACGAATTTGTAGTCTATTTTGTTCCCTCTCCAGTACATAGAAGGAGGCACGCACAAATGCGCTTACACCCCACATGGTGGTCCTTGCGTCGCCGTGCGGGCGCCTCTATCTATTAATTAGTCCTATTTAATTTCTCGGGTGGCGAGGGAAGGCTAAAATAACGAAGAGCTATGATAAGGAAATGTCACAATAATTTATGGGATCAAGTGGGTTCTATTTTACTTGTGTGGTTCTGTTGGAAAGCTTAAAATAAATAAAACTCTGGCCCCATGGTTTCCGGTGGCAGGCACAAGGCTTTTTAAACAAGATGCTGGGGGCCACCTGTCGTCAGAAGCAGCATCTTTTGTCTTCCACTCCAAATTCCGGAGCCAGACGACACCATCCCTCTTGGGGACTTGACCGAGTTGACACCACGATTACTAGTATGCTGTAATTTATGTACATGCATTCACGTAGGCTGTCACACCACCAGGATACTGCCAAGTCTAGATAAGATAAAAATCAAAATAAGTTGTGGGAAAAAATTAATCCTGTTGGACCCTACTGCATCAAATACTTTGCCACGTTTTCAGGCCATGGAGCTCCGTTTTTGAACATCAAACATCAAATACTTTGTTAGCTTTTGACGCCATGGAGCTCCGCTTCGAAAACCAGCATAGGCTTTTTTGGAGGCTTTTCGTGGATTACTATATTAGTTGTTGCAACTGTACTTCTTGATTTTTTATTTTTTATTATTTTTGAATATATTTGTATTAAAATTGTATGATTCATCTATCTTATAAAAAATAACAAAAAGATCAGCTTGTTGGGAAAGGAGTAGTGCTACAAAGAATCATACATTGGTGGAAACTACGAGGTTTGCTTTGATGTGCTATTTTGCAGGCGAGCAACGGTGATATTAATGCGAAATATAAGGAAGTGGCAACCCTTAGAAGGAGGAGTTATCCATTGTGCAACTCTTTGCTATTCAAGTTATTCATTGAGATGATTGTCTTTAATTTCAAAATAAAAATTAATAATAATAATTATACTTATAAAAATAGTTTTATTATGAGTTATGCCTATTTAGCTCTATTTTTTAATAATAAAAGACACTTTTTTTTGAGGTAACTTTCGAATGATGATTTTTTTACCTAATAAAAAATTAAAATAATAGGTATAAAAATATATTGGTAGAACTATTTTTAATGTAGGGCTCATGTTCTGGCTCGCCTTTTAACTGGCACTGTACAAAGGTGGCTGGTTTGTTTGAGGCTGCTCCTGTTGCTGCCAAACCATTATTGCTTACCAACTCCACTCATTTATAGATGTGACGGAAGGCTATATAGGAATAGAGCATGTTGTTTCTGGATCGTGCATGAGTCATGCTAAATCTCTGCTCTCTCTCCCTTCAATTTCCTCTAGCTTCGATAAGACTTGGCATTTTATGTTTGCACTTGCACGCACTCAGCTTAGTATTTTTTTTGGGGGTAGAACTTGGCTCAGTACTTTAAACATATTTAGATATATTTTGGACTCATTCATACATATTTTATATAGTTATATTTGTTTTTCATGCAATTACGTTTAAATGTGTAAGAAGACATGGACCAAACAATAAAACTTAGCTGGGAAATGGAACAGGAGATAGAATTAGGCATTTCTTTGGCCTTATCTTTTGAATAAATTACTAGACCAAATTATGGTAATCCCTAATCCTTTATAATTTGGTTAAAGAAGGGATAATCATGAATCGACAGTTCTTTCCTAAATCCTCAGCAGCTCGCTATCCTCATATGTTATCCCTATTTGATTAATGAAAATACAGAAGAAAAAAAACTTTCCTTAGCAAAATGTAATTTTTCACTGCCAGAGTATGACTGCTCACTAACTCCCTCAATTTATATATGCGATAGAAGCCTATACAAGAATAAGAGAGGATCAGTCATGATTCATGCATGCTGGATCTTCTCTCTTCAATTTTCTCCAGCTTCAGTTTTTTTGTGAGAACTTGGACAAATTCAAACCCAAGTCGCAAATATGAAATGATCCTGTTTGCATCATCTAATAATGCAATATTTGGAGAAGCAAAGTTAGAAAGAGTGTAAATAACAAAATACTAAGAGCACTTGAAGGCGAGAGAGAAATAAAAGAAAAGAAAAAAACATAAGTGAATGCATTTCAGAGACAGAGAGAGAGAGAGGTTTGCTGATCCGCTGTATTTGTTCAGTCAGTAGACTATATCCTTGCAACCGATAGACGCATGAGCTTCTGCACGCCAGCTTCTCTATTTAATTGATCGTTTCAAAGGAATCAAATAGAAATGGTTGACTTGTGGACAGCGAGGGGACTTGCACTCTGTGAGACTCTGAGCAGCGGTCAGGCCGCTAATAACTGAACTGAACCAAGAGACCCCCCCCCCTCTCTCTCTTTCTCTCTTATCGTTACATCTCTACTCGAACTGGATCTCATCAATCAACTAAATTTACTGAGCAGCCACACAGAATTGAATACCAACCCACGTCATTCCTGGCGTTTAATTCCTGCAGTTTCATTTACTTGTTCATGGAAATGAAGAACCCTGAAACAATCACCTTTGATGTTAACTCGAGGAGGAGCAGCAGTACTAGAAGAGAGAGTAAACCAAGCAAAACCCATCCAATTCAGCTGTACAGGAATTCCGACAACTTAATCCTAATCTAGGGACACAGATCGGGCAAAAGAAAGCAAGAAAGAAAACCTTACACGCCAACTTCTAAGCCTAGAACTTCAAATGCTAAGGAGATCAGGTGGTGGTGACCGTGGAGCTGGTTGCTGCTGCTCTTTGCTGGGTGTTTCTGCTGAAGGAACCGGGGCTGGTGCTTCAGATTCTTCATCGTTCGAAGAGTCCTCTCCTGGTTTCGGCGTTGGCCTCGGCAGCTCGGAGAGGATCTGGACGACTTCCCTCATCGTTGGGCGCTCGACACTCTGTTCTTCCACGCACAGCATCGCCACATAGAACACATGCATCACGTCATGAAGCGGCACCGTCGACAGCCTCGGATCCAGGATGTTCGTCACCGCCTCCTTGTTGGAGTCCGTCATCTTTCTCATCCACTGCACGATGTCGACACCATCCCCAAATTCCCCAACAGGCTTCTTTCCGCTTACAAGTTCTAGGAGCACCACTCCAAAGCTGTAGACGTCGCTCTTTTCATCCACCTTCAGAGTGTAGGCGTATTCTGCGTATAGCAAGATTTTTAATCAGCACAGAGTAGAAACCTTTAAAACCTCATGGCAATCAACAAGTTTTTACTAATTACTGTACATAGCGGCAGAACAGGAAATGAAGGGAGGCAGCAAACTCATTTATTGGGAATTACTAGATCTACTGCATGGCCATAAAACAAAGGTAAGAATAAGATCTTGCATTCGAATTTTTCTATATATCTCGTACCAGAGGCTGGATTAGTTTACGCCATGACAGGACCCGAGCAAAACAGAAACAAACAAGCGACTCTTTTAAAATAGTTTCAGACAGCGCGTGCTTTCTTTGTTCTGAAGTAATCAGAAATGATTGACATGGAGAAAGAATGACGAATATGCGATAAATTCCTCATGAATTAGTTAAAGTTTCTTTCTTTCTTTTCTTTTTAAAAAAGCTGGTTTTCTAGAAGCCGGCTTAGTTATCGTCGCCCATGGGCGAAGAAGGCAGAGGAGTTGGAGCATGCTAAAAGCTTCCATTAAAAAAGCAATCAAGTTTAACTAAGAAACTTAATTAATATAAAGGGTGAAATGAGTAGAACCTGGAGCAATGTATCCATAAGAGCCGGCGATGGCTGACATGCATTCGGAAGTACCGGAGTCCTGCAGGAACTTGGCGAGGCCAAAATCAGCAACATGGGCTTCGAAATTGGAATCCAGGAGGATGTTGTTGGACTTGACATCGCGGTGGAGGATCAAGGGGGAGCAGTCATGGTGGAGATAGCACAGGCCCTTGGCCGCTTCCACGGCAATCTTATACCTTGTGTCCCATTGCAAATGGCCTCCTTTCTTTCCATGGAGAACCTCTCCGAGGCTCCCATTGGGCATATACTCGTAAACTAGAAGATTGGTCTCATGGTTAGAACAGAAGCCCAGCAGTCTTACGATGTGCCGGTGTCGGATCCTCCCAAGCGTTTGAATCTCCGCAGAGAACCCATGGTCATGGGATGATCCCCTGCTCATTGCCGGGAGCCTCTTCACCGCCACCTCTTCACCGTTGCGCATAACGCCCTTGTATACAATTCCAGCGCCTCCTTTCCCGATGATGTTCTCCTCCTTCAGACAATCCAAGACATCGTCGCAGGTGAAATCGAGCCGCTGGAAAGCCGTGAACTTCCATGCTCGAGCTTCGCGGGCCTTCTTCAAAGACCGAGCTTTGATAATGGCGGCGATGGCGAAGGCGATGGAACAGAAAAGAAGGCCAATGACAAGCAAGAGCTTTAAGGAAGCAGAGAGGGGACCTTTGGAATGAGATGGATGCGAGTCATCGGGAATTCCGGGTCGGCAAGGCCCGAGATAGGGGCCGCAGAGGTCGGGGTTGCCGACGAAGGATGTCTGGTTGAAGTAGCTGAACTGACCGGTGCCCGGGACGAGGCCGGAGAGGTTGTTGTAGGAGAAGTCGACGGCCGTCAGGCTCTGCATTGTCGAAATGGATGTCGGAATCTCCCCTTCAAGATGGTTCCTCGACAGATTAAGGTAATTCAAGATCCTCATTTCGGTAATCTCCACCGGGATCTCGCCGGAGAGATTGTTCCGGCTGAGATCGATGAAAGTTAGGAGCTTGCACTTGCTGGTCTCTGCAGGGATCGGGCAGGAGAAGCGGTTGCCGCTGAAGTCCATCTTGGAGAGCTGCTGCAGCTTCCCGATCTCCGGAGGGATGCAGCCGGAGAACTGGTTCTGGCTGAGGAGGAGCTTCTGGAGGCCGGGGAAGTTGCCGATGGACGACGGGAGAGCGCCCGAGAGGCGGTTGTTGGAGAGGCTTATCTGGCCGAGAGTCGGCGAGCTGGCCTTCTCCGGGAAGCTGCCGTTGAGGAGGTTGTCCTGGAGCTCGACCTGGACGAGGTTGCGCAAGCTGAAGAGGCCAATGGGGATCGATCCGGTGAGGTAGTTCTCCCCCAACCGAATCCGGCTGAGGGATTTACACCGGCCGAGGGATTCCGGGATGGATCCGAAGAGGAAGTTCCCGAGGGCGATCAGGGTTTGGAGCTTGTCGCCGGAGCAGAGATCCGGCGGGAGGGATCCGGTGAGCTTGTTGGAAGAGAGGTCAAGGAGCTGGAGGCGGCCGTTGGTTCCGAGCCGGCGGGGGATCTCGCCGGTGAAGTTGTTCTCCCAGAGCTGGAGCACCTCCAGCTGCGGGAGATCGCCGACGAAGTCCGGGATGGCCCCGTAGAGCTTGTTGCGGAAGAGGTTGAGGAGGGTGAGGTTCTTGAGGTCGGCAAAGGTCGGCGGGATCTCTCCAGCGAGGGCGTTGTTGGAGAGATCCATGGACTTGAGGCTCCGGAGCTTGCCGAGCTCCGGCGTGATCTCGCCGAACAGGCCGTTCACCTGGAGGAAGAGGGTGTCGAGGTTCTGAAGGTTGCCCATCTCCGGCGGGATCTCGCCGGAGAGGCCGCAGTTGGCGGCGTCGAGACGGACGAGAGAGGTGAGGTTGCCGATGGCGGCGGGGAGGCTGCCCTGGTAGCTGTTGAAGTACCCGATGTAGAGCTCGCGGAGGCTGGTGAGGTTGCCAAGCTCCGGCGGGATGGGGCCGCCGAGCTCATTGCCGGAGATGGCGAGGTATTCAATATGCTCCCAGCGGCCGTACTCCGGCGGGATGGCGCCGGAAAAGAAGTTGCCGCCGAGGTGGAGGTGGCGGAGGGCAGGAAGGTCGGCGACGTCGACGGGAAGGACGCCGGTGAGGTTGTTGTTGTAGATGTCGAGAACGCGGAGGTTCTTGAGGCTGGAGAGCGCGGAGGGGAAGGTGCCATTGAAGACATTATTGGAGAGATTGAGGTAGCGGAGGCCGGAGAGAAGGGAGAGCTCCGGCGGTATGGGGCCGGAGAGGTTGAGGTTGGAGATGTCGAGGGAGACGACGCGGCCGGCAGCGTCGCAGGCGACGCCGGCCCAGGAGCGGCAGTGATCGGCCGTGGCGTCCCAGCCGGCGAAGGACCCGGAGGGGCTGCCGCTCGCCGCCTTGACGTCGAGTAGGGCGCGGTGCTCCACCGCCGTTACTTCGCCGGCGTCGGCGGCGGCAGAAGGACGGACGGCGGCGAGGAAGAGGAGGAGAAGATAGAGCGATGGCATTTTCTTTGTTTCTTTCCTCAGCCACTTCTTCTGAGTAGGGAGAGAGAGTGCTGGCTTCTTACTCTCCGGTTTCGAGTGCAGAGTGCGGGGAAAGGCGTGGGTTTTTTTATGCCGGCTTTTCGGGTGTCTTTTTGTGTGATTTTTAGGGCTTTTTGCTTTAAGTTGTGTCCTTTCCCCTCACTCACGCTTTTTTATATTTTGTTTTTTTTTTTTTTATCCGATAGGGGATGGCGTTCGCGGCTGAATTTTTTTAAAAGAAAAATCTTTAAAAGGAAGTTTATTTGATATATGTACGCTCTTTTAATGGTGCATATACTACTCTGGAAGTTAAAAGTACGTCTCAATAAAAAAAAAAAAAAGGAAGCGAAAGTATGGAACTTGTGAGGCGAATATTATCACCAGAAGGATAAGATGGCCAAGAGGGTTGATGGGACCATTTACTGCAACATGGCTGAGCTGGCGGGCTGTGAGGGAGGGGGAGAGATTGGAGATGGTTGAATGGGATAAAAGGGAAAGCATCACGGAAGCCACGGCATCCATCTTGTCCCATTCCGTGTGTTAATGATTGGAAAATTTGTTCATGCAATGGTATGGTGAAGTATTTTATTTTCCCGAACGCAGCTCCAGCATGTAATAATTAATAAATTCATACCTAAATTCTTCTGTAATTCATGTATCTTGATATTTGGTACCAGTTTTTTAGAAAAAAATTATTAGATGGACCATATTTATCCTAGATTTATAATAAAAAATAAATTCATCTCATAATTTCATTTTAGGAAGCATATGACTCGAAGTCTGACCAAAAATAAATATAATTTTGAACCAAGACCCAATTTATAATCCATTCTATTATGGTGGATCTCGTCCATCTAATAATTTTGTCCGCTAAAATCTAATAATTTCGTCGGCTAGGGTCTCCTCTACGGTTTGCTCGGCTTAGAGCTATAGCATATAGTGTGGTGGTGGACTACCAGCGGAGATTATAGACTTGATTTTATGGGGTGTTTCACAGCTTGACCCGTGAGTTGGCTTTCCATTCCCTTCCAGGGTTAGGGGCTCATTATTAAATGTGATTAAGAGAAATAATGATGGCTGGTTTTAGGTAATTGAACTTTTGGGATTTTTCAGAAAGTAGGGCTGGCCCAACCCTTAGATGACTGAGGCAGTTGCCTAAAGTTCCGGCCCAAGGAAGGCCCACCGCAGGAAAGACCTCAAAGACAAAATGGAAAGAAAAACGATTCTTTGTGAGTTCACCTTAGGCCGGCCCACTGTAGGGAAGATCTCAAAAACAAAACGGCCTTAGGCCTTCAAATACATTAGGCCGCTCCTGCCAGAAAGTAGGGGGTCTTAGGGCTTGCAAATATAGAGTCCCAAGGTTTTCTTATGATCTCCGAGTCTGAGGATGAGGTTTCATCTAAATTAACTCCACAAGCTTTTGGTCATCTTTGTAATGCCAACACATGCACACTCACCTTGCTCTGTGAGCCCTGATCATGTATGAGGTGGATATCAAGTAGAGGAGTATGATTGGGATGATGCACATAAAGATGCATTTATAATTGGTCAAAAAATTAGCCAATATGAACCCGACTTGTTTATTAAACAGGTTAAAATTTCAAAATAAATTCCACCTGTTTATTAAACAAATAACCATACCCAACTCATTTATTAAATAAATCTAGACGAGTTAAACTATTTATGATTGAAATCCATTTACGTCAAATCCAAATCTGCTTAAAGTGGGCCGTTTGTGAATCAGTTTAATGGATCGGGTCATAAAATGCCACTTTTGCTAACAAGATAGCTAGCTCTTTGGGGTTGGGCTCAACAACCCGCGTCCATCTTAAATGTCGAAAGCCAAAGGATTGACATGTGGGTGGCTCACAATCCAATTTTCGGCTGTGCTGCAGAGGGTTTGAGGCCAATTGGAAAGCATGGTGGTGGAGGCAGCTTCGTCTAACCACTTCATGGCCATGGCTTGGTAACTTACACTATTGTCTATTTGGTTTGTCTTTAGAGTTAAATCATATCTTACATTGCATGCACCAATCAGGTCATGCACCATGCTAATCAGATCGTCTCATTCTCGTAGGCCAATCACCAAGAAAAGTATATGATGAACGGGGTCTACAGGAATGAGACTATCTCATTGGTGTGGTGCACACAATGCAGGATATAATTTCTCATCTTTAGAAGCTTGTTTTGAGGTGAAGGAGAATATGACGGTGTTCTAAGGTGGGCCATCCCTCTCAGCACCATTCCTCTTTCCTCCATCCACCAACCATTTCACCACTCATCGTGGAGGTTGGCTATACCTAAAAGTTGTGCCATGCATATGCATTGTTGCAAGGTCCAATATTCTATTGCTAGCTTGTATCCTTTTTGAAGTCGGCCTCTCATACAACTATTGGTGTACTTATACGTGCACAATATAAATATAGGCAAAATAAAAATATTGATATAAATATGTGGTAATTCAAGAAAAGATTGAATAAAAATGAAGTCATTCATAAAAAGATAGAGATAGTGCTAATTGAGGACATATTAAAAGGTCGACTTAAATGATTTGGACACGTAAAATGTTGGCTGAGTGGTGCACTAACACGAAGAAAAGATTTAATAGATATAAGGGAAAAAAAGAAGAAGCAGAGATAGACCGAAAGTTATATGGGATGAAATAGTAAAAAAGGACTTAATATTTCTACATTTTTTAGAAAGTACGGCTCTAAATAGAATGGAATTTAGAAAACTTACTCATACATATTAATGACTCTAACTAGTTTGAGATTAAAGCTTATTTTGAGTTGAGTTTGGCCAACATAGGATATGGCGGAATTTTGTTGTGATGGTAATGAATTTTCTACATGCTAGTTGCAAAGCTACATAAAATATTTTTATGGAAAAAGAGAAAGGTACGACCCTTCAATGGGCTATCATACAATTAAATGTCTAACTATGTTTTCTTCTGATTCATTGGGATATCTTACTAACTTTTGTCATTATCTTGATCTTTGTTTTGGTGTAATATATAGCTAAGTAAGCAGTGGAAATGCAGGTGGCTGGTGAAAAAGAGTAGTACCGGTGAGGAAGCCATAATTCGTGCAGATGGGTGGTCAAATTTGGCCATTGAAGAAAAGGATCCCTAAGAAGGTGTTCGTCCTCTCTCTCACATGCGCAATAGAAAAGAGCCCTCTTCCTCACATACAGAAAAGCTAGCATGCACACAAACAATAGAAGTAGGAATGTGACTGCCTCTCGTGAACTCGCAGCCCAACAGTTTAAGCTTTTAGGTCGTTGGTCTGTAATTAATGGTGGCAAATCCAGATCTATTGTATAGCATAATTTTTATTGATCTTTTTTTTTGTTTTACCGAGGGAGACGATGGTCATAAAGAATCTAATAGGGCCGACTAGGATTCAACCATGACGAGAGCATCATAAAATTGGGTGAGAAAAATTGTTATAATCCCACGTTGATTAATAAAAGGAATGAAGTTTATTAATTCGAGCTAATTCTCCTCCCAACAGCTTAGATTTTGGACTATGAGTCCAGGATTGTAAGTCCACCTCATTTGGTCTGTTGAGCGAGAAATATAGTTTCATATTCTGTATTTTGCTCAAGTTTCACTTGGTCCCCTTCTACTTTAAAAACTCTCAAATCAGTCCACATGGTTATATCCCATATTGGCCATTCAGTCCATATCCTTGAATCTAAAGTAAAGCCTGCTTTTAGTAAGAGACTCGCATCATTATCATGCGAGCTTTAATTTATATATTTAGGGGCGGCAATTGACTTAGATCAGATTAAAAAATTTCAAACATGCACATGACCTATTTATCAAATAAGCCAGAATTTAAAATATAAATCTACCATATTTAATAAATAGGTAATTCGACCCAACTTGCTTAACCTATTTAATAAATAGATAACTTGCTTAATCTGTCAACATGCTAACAAGTATAATCTATACAACCTATTAACTTATTAACTTGTTTAACCTTCTTAACTCGATCCTATCCGATTATTAAATAGGTTAAATAGGTTAAACGGGTCAAAGAGCTCGAACTTGAATCCAATTCTATTATTAAATAGTTTAAACAGATAGGCCTATTTATGATCCAAATTTGATTGGCCAAAATTTCAGTCTACTTATTGTAGGTTGAACATGTAAAAAAATATAAAATATATAAATAAGTCTACTTCATCCTATAAGCTTAATCTTCTAGGATAAATGGCGATGTTAATATGGTACCAGAGCAGAGGTCCTTAATTCGAACTCTGTCTCCACACTCTTTAATCTCATTATTAAAAATTTCACATGTTGAGCTTATGAAGAAAAGTCTGGCCCACATGTGAGGAAGAGTATAAGAAAATATAAAATATATAAATAAATCTATCTCATTCTATAAGCTTAAGCTTTTAGGACAAGTGGTGATTTCAACGGAACACGGATCAGATTGGCAGATTGGGTCACATTATGCTAATCCATCCCTCCGTTCCACTCCACCCGCCTCATTGAGTCCCCATGGTGATCCATGGACAAGGTAAAATTCAAGCAAAGTACCAAAAAAATAGAAACGTATTTTTCCTTAAGTTTTCATGCTCATTAGCGCCACCAATATTACAGTGTGGGTCCCCGGGGACCAACGAGCCCAGCTTCCTCATCCATGGAGAGAATGACCCGGACGACCCCACTTCCTCATTCCCGTCGTATTCAGCAGTGTCGGCAGAAGCCATTTTAAAACGAAGCCCAGTCACCAGTTCTGGCATCCACTGACAACTCGCCAGGGGAGCGACAATTTCAGGATCTTATTTTCAAATACAAAACGTATGTAAAAAAGTTTGAACAAAAATATAGCATACAAGATCAATTATGTTAATTATGCCATTTTTTAATATAAAAGAGTATAGAAGAGCCCAATTAGTTACAGAATTAAAAAAAAAAAGTGGGGAAAAACTAAATCTCTCTAAGACCAGTCCGTGTCCTCAGGATGGATGCGAGGGACATACGTTATAAGGCTATGGATTATTGAAAGAGAATCATTCAGGAGAGACAAAACATCCATTGTATTATTTGTGGACAATGAATCGACATCGGAATCCCCTTCGATCTATGCCTTACTGTACTCTTAGTTGCAACAAGGACACAAAAAAATTATATCTCATACTATATGCACAATTTAGCTATGCATGCTGCCAATTATAATTGCTCGTTTCTATGAATTCATTCATTGAATGCTCGTCTCGATACATCGCTGTAGGAACAAGCTGCTGTGATTATCAACGTGTACGTCCACGTGCGGGACATAGTGCGGCGTATAAAGCATCCAAGGACGGCGCTCTAAGATGGCTATCACTAATATATAATTTGTCTATTTATTTTGAATAAGTCATGAATATATATATTATTAAAAGAATCATGATTAAATCATCTCTATTTATCAAGCACCCATCTCAATGCACTCTAAAAGAACGAGTGGCTATCATTATCGATATATACATCCATATGGTACACGCAGTGTAGGGTATAAAGCATGCCAATCTAAAATGGATATTACTACCATACAATTCATCTATTTATTTTGAATAAGTTATGAATATATATATATATATATATATATATATATATATATATATATATATATATATATATATATATATATATATATATATATATATATATATATATATATATATATATATATTACTAAAAGAATGGTGATTAAAGGATCATCCATTATCTCTTGTATCTACAATCGCCAACAACCATTCAAATTTTGGAGAATTCAGAGAATATTGTTACTAAAAGTAGGCCAGAAAAAAGGCTAAGCAGGCAGCCATCACGGGACCTTCATACGCCACAATAGAATCTTGTGGGTAAAGAGGCTTCGTTTAATATACCGGCTATTGGGTTCAGGGAAAGCAACATGTGACTGCATCGAAATTGGAAGAGAGATTCTCTCTGCTTTAAAGTTATTTTATTCAACAATTAAATTGACTTTATTTGCTTGCAAATGGTAGAGGATTGAAATGCGTGCTGCTAGGGTTTTCTTATCAAATGGATTGGGTGCACCTAGGTAGTTAGATTACTGTCTGTGTGTTTGTAAATTATTAAAAAGGGAACCAGGTTTCTATCTCCAATGGTGTAGTGCTTGTCCGGTGGCCTGACCGGATGCCAACCCAAGTATTCTTGGGCCCCATTTGGTAAAGTTTTTGGAGGACTAAAAAATATTTTTTTTGCCCTTCTAAAAGTACCTTTGGATAATATAGTGGTGTTTAATAAAAAAACAGAAAACTATATTGGCTTTACCAGAAAGCTGAAAAGATTTACTTAAGAAAAGCTCTATTTTGGAGCTTTTTTCCAAAAGTGCTTTCTCACTAAGGTCGAAAAGCTGTTTTAATTTTAATAAAAAAAAATTGATGACCAAAATGCCAATTCCTACAACTCAATATATTCTAATCCGTTATATTATATTATATTATATTGCTATAATATAGTATAATGTTATAATATTATATTATATATTATGTTATAATTAAAATAATATTATATTACATTGTAGTAATATTGTACTATTAATAATAATACTAATAATAGTAATAATACTAACAATATATATATATATATATATATGTAGATATTATATTATATTATATTATATATTATGTTATCATTATAATAAGATTATGTTACATTATAGTAATATTGTTCTATTAATAATACACTACTATATTATATTATATCATATTATGTCATATTATTATGCTATAGTATTCAATATTATATTACACTATATTATAATAATATTATACAAAATAATAATATTTTAATATATAATGATATCTAATATTATATTGTATTATACTCTACTATAAAATACTATGCAATATACTTTATTATCATTGTATCATACCAAAAGTACTTTATTATTTTGGTTACCAAACTTATATTAAAGTTTCACAATATTTTAAAAATATAGTTACCAAAGAGTAAATAGCTGTTAATTGAAACTCTACTTACAAAAGCTCTACTTTCCGAAATCTCTACTTCTAAAAGCTCTGCTGCCAATAGCAATCCCAAATAGGGCCTTAGGTTTAATGGCTGATGCCTTCAGAATACTACATTGCGGTAACACACGATATTGGTTTTATTTGCTGGAGATAATGTGAATGTATTACCACATGATGTCAATATATCTCAAGATGTGTTCATATCTTGGTCATTGTATCAGGCCATTATTTTAGGATATCTTAGTCCAAGCTTTTTTCAGCCTTGTTTTTGAACCTACCAACAAAAATGTCAGTTTTACGTTGGCATTGAATCTCCTGAGATAGCAGATAAAGCTGAAATATTAGCTTTACAAACCTCAAAAAAACTTGTAAGTTAACACTGCGGTGCACTGCACACTGACCATTTCCTCAGCAGTTCCATCTGAGATAAAACATCATCCACCTGCTCTCTCTCTCTCTCTCTCTCTCTCTCCCTCCCTCTCTCTCTCTCTCTCTCTCCCTCCAGATATTAGTTCTTGCAAAAGTTCTGGTTAGGAGATTAGATGATCCTAGTCTATTTGATGCATGTCAAAAAAAAGAAGAGCTAGGCTTCACTCGACCTAGCCCGTATTAGAAGAAGGTTGGGCCAATATGTTTACAGAATGGGCTGGTCTTGGCAGCCCAGTAACCCAATCCATCCCGGCCCAATACTTGTTTGGCATGTATACATATATTTGACATACATATTACAGAAATATAGCAAAAATTTGATGCTAACTAGTGAGTCAAGGAGTCATTCTTCTAATTAAGGATTGTATACAAATTATCGATATAGATCTGGAATAATAATTATGACTGTAGAGGGGGGACGGAGAAATATTTTTTGAATTTCGATTTGTTACTAACTTGGGCTGGCCTGATTTCATCAAAGCTCATTTATTGGGCCGAGCTCGGGTTAAGTAGGGGCTAGGCTGATCTTGGGCCAAATGTCTTGTGACCTGGGCTAATTTGGGCTGGCCTGATTCTCATGAAGCTTCCCATGAGGAATTAGGACTGGGAATAGTTTGCCGAGATTAAGAATGTGGACACCATTTAATAAATAAATGTACGTAGAAGGATTACGGAAATAAAATTTGGCTGGATATTTAGCCAAATTGAACTCAAATAACCTTCTAAAGCATCTCTGTTATGTGAAAAGCTAATATACTAGCGCGGATGGGTGTTCTTTGGCAAGGCGATGGAAATCTTAAGTCCGCAATGTGGTTTCTTTTCTTCCTCTATTACGGAAAGTGGCTGCAATATTTCTTGTGTGAATTCTTGCCCATAAAACGCTCTCATGTCGAGCTTTCAATGTGATGGACAGAGTAGGTTTTGATCCCGAACACCCAAAAGTAAATACATAATTATGAATTTATCTTAGTGAAAAGCATCCATTTTACGTCCGAAGGGACGATGGTACATTTATTTTTATTTTTTTATTTTTTGCCTGAAAGAAAAAGGAAGGGGGGAGGAGGTTTTATTTTTTTTATTTTTTATTTTTTGCCTGAAAGAAAAAAGAAGGGGGTAGGAGGGGACAAGCCCACCCCACGTACGTAGCAGCCCCCATTCCGCCAGAAGAATATTAGATGCGGACAAAAATGACTGTGTGTTGGGCCTCCCATCGACGCTCGTACGTTTCGAACTCGAAACCACTTGGTTGGAAGTAAAACTCCGTTCCACTGAACTACCACTTCAGTAGCAATGATGGTACATCTTAACCATGAGAACTAAACTTCTCTGCCAAGCGACTTGCAGGCTTAAATTTCAGCGGTCAAAAGCATACAAACTCCGTTGGATATCTGTTTATTTCTTTCTTTTTTTAATGTTTAAAACTATTTCTTTTTGTTTTTAAAAAATAAAATCATAAAAATTGGGATTAAAAATATATTTGAAGTTAATATTGTTATTTTCTATTTTCAAAATTATTTTCATTGCATTTAGAAAAATAAAAAAATAAAAAAAAAATATTACAAGTCAAAAAAACTCATTTTTTTGTCACTATAGTTAATACCACCAACACCTGCGCATCCATTGCAATTATCATCTCTACCGCAACTAATCCAACCATTATCGCCACTTATGTATTATCGACAATAACCCTTCTACTTTGCAGCAAAAATACCAATATTGTCATTATCATTAAGCCGCCGATAACCTAGACAACATCATTGCTGCTACCGTTGCTATCTTAGTCGCAGTTGCCATATTGCTGATACCCCCACCACCACCACCACCACTATCATAACTCACCGTATTGCAGCTGCTCCTGCCAACAATACACAGACACTTTACTAGTGGCTGCTACCATCATCTTCACCGTTATCACCATATTTATATCTTTAAAATAATCGACAGTACCAAAATATATTTATATTTTAAAAATTTTAAAAATTCAAAAATTGGACAGAGAGATTAAAATAATGCCCAACAGCATCATAGTGCTTTAGCGCCGGACACCAACCACGGCCCAGTATCGATCTCAAGCACCATGATCTCAATGAAGGCTCCAGCATGGCCTGCTAGAACTTGTTCCAAAAACTACAGGCGAACAAACACCGACCATTTTCCTCTGATTTCGTGCGATTTTCATGCCAATTCCTGTTCACAAAATTTATGCACATGAAGTCCAACCGTCCATTCAAAATTTACATCATTACAACGTGCAGAATGATGACTCAGAAGTTTTTGACAAATCTCTTGCTCTTCTGACATTCTCCACCAAAGATTTGGTATATATAGATCAACCAATATTTTGGTTAGAGACACAAGATAAAAGACTTTCCACCACCTCTAGATTTGTACACTTTCTATGTCTTTTAAATCCAAGTTAGTCCAACTAAACGAACGAGATCAAAGAGTGAAATAAATGGGTGGTGGATGAATAATTGGCATTTGAGTCATGGATATGTTCTCGTTTTTCAAGCTGTAAACTCTGACCTCCCGAGTCTCAAAGGGCTGGACCTCTGCAGTCCTCTCTGGGATCAATCCTTCCCACCACCTCAAAACGAACTGCAGCCTTCTCAGGAAGCCACTTCTGGAAACCCTGACTAATCCACCTCTCCATCACGAAGCCTCTTCTCCACAGCAGATCCCATCTTCACATAGGTTTGTGCCAACACCTATGCCTTAAGAAGTCTGAATGATCCTTCTTCGGATCCCTTCGTTCCAAGCACAGAGGCCAATAGCTTCTCCAGTCCTTGAAGGTTAAAGTCGGATCCATTGAGTGATGTCAGAGGCCACAAGGGAGTACTGTCAGAACCTTCAACATCTTCAGAGATGGCTCGGAGGGAACGAAGGAGAGTTCGGCCAGCCATGGGGCAACATACCTCAGCTTGAGCTTGTCCTCTGGGGACTTCGAAGGAGATGACGTGAGAGAGGTGGGGCCAACAATCAGGATGGAGAGGAGGGGTTTTTGGTTTGATCGTGAGGCATCGCGGAGGGCTTCAGCAATGGTCAAGAGAGCGAATGAACGTGGAACAACCCTTTTGGTGGGTGCGGTTGAGGGGAAGAGGGAGGTCCAGTGGATGCCCTATACTAATGGACTTGGCACCCTTCACTGTCACAACTGCACCATCTGCTAAGATAATCTTCTTCAGCACACCTGCTTCGACATCATGCTGCAGAGACATAATAATAGCAAATGCAATTATCAGGCAATGGATACTTAGAGGAAGTCACTAAATCTAAATGCATGCATACACAATATATCATTATTCAAGACTACGCAATAGTGTCTATGACTTAGGTGCAGTTGTGATTGATGCTAATAGAGTTGCCCTGGTTCTCTCCAAAACCTATCGAAATCTTGAAAAATACTAAAAACTCATTTGATCGTGGGAAGAATATTTCCTCAATAGAATATTTTTCCTAGGAGGCTAATATCTGGATATATGATGCTTGAAAAGGTGATTTTTACATATTTAGTTGACCATAGGAAAGTGGAACATTTTAGAGTAGCTTATGTTTGGTTGAGCACTGCGAAAGTTATGTAAAATACTTGTTATGCCGTTAATAAAGAAAAAAACCGTGCCCCATTCTATCTAAAAGCTTTAAGGCATTTTTGATAAAAAAAATTATCCCAATTTTCAACCAGTGGGAGAGTGACTTTCCCATATCTAACAAAGGTTTTTCTTTTCCATAAAATATAGAAATTTTATTCCCATGAAAAAGCTACACCCCTGTCTCTTTCTTTTGAAAACTCCAACAAAATATGAGGCATTTCTCCATTTTTCCGTTGACTATACTTTCCATGCTCCTTTTCTCGAGAACCAAAGGAGTCCTAAAGGATTGAGGACTGTACGACTTTTCTCTTTTAACCTTCAGGTCAGGCAGTGCAGGTTAACAAACTTCCAACTTAAAATATTTTAAGGACGCCATGTGGATTATGTTGCAGTATTTCTTAGATGGAATTATGAGAAATTCCATAGCTTATTGGCCCTTTAAACAAACAAATTAAACCTAAATCCAAAAAAGATGTAAAATTGATAGATATCTCAATTGCAAACATCACTAGCAGAAAATGATCAAGTTTGATGCCCACGATTTGAACATGATCATGATTGCAAGGAATAGTCTTGTTACACAAAAATGATGAAATCCTAAACTCTAACAAATTCCAGACATTTTGTCTTTCTCCTGTTATGACTTGATGACATCCCAAATACTAGGAGTGAAGGCTACTTTTTATGTTATAATGCTGAATTGTTCAATATTTCAAACATGCAAATGAAACCTAGGAAACTAAAATCCCAGGCTACACTATTATGAACTCTGGCCTAGTAGTTTTGTAAATATCAAAAGAAATACTCAGGTACTAAATAGAAATCACTCAATTGACGCTCTCCAATAAAATATAGTAGTCTCTTCAATTAATATAACCCTATTATGGGCCACCACACTGCGGCAAATTAGAGTTGCCTTATCTCTCCAAATATCATTGCAACATACCAAAATACAAACTATAAAATATGTTTAAATATTCTATATGGATAATATAGGCCAGAAATTTCCAATTAAAAACAGTCAGGAGAAAAATATACACTGTTCATGGATTATAATGTTTTTCACCGGAATTTTAGAAGTTCTAAATCATGTTGGTAATAACAACTAGAAAGTTAAGTAACAAAGAGATACAAATCAAACACCACTTTGCTAGATGAACCCAAGATTGATGCCCAAGAACTGATTTTTTGATCGTAATTACAATGTTTTATCTGATTATTCAAATTTAGATGATCCTATACTCAAAAAAAAATCAGAAAATATCGACATCCTGGCATCCTAATCTGCTAAATCCTGAGTATAGAGGAAAAAAAAAAACTAAGCTTTCCTACACAATTCAATCCAGCATAAAAATGTTCAGACACATAGGGTTGAAAAATCCCAAATTTTAAAATTGCAAGTAGAAAGGGGACCAATTATTTCCAAAATCTTTGCAAAATTACAACTTGAAAACACAATTGGCACGAAAAACGTTTATTATGGAGAACTACTAACCGGCAAGGCCAGCCTCATATCCTCCCCCTCTTGAATCCAAAGTTCCATAGGCCCGGCAAGCTGAAATGGAGGCAAAACCGGCAAAACCTTAGCATCCGGCCTCCTCCCCTCCTCTGCCGCCGCCCGGAGACTTCAACAAAAAAATCAAATCTATGATGGTGTTTGGGGAGGGTTTCTCACCAAGATCGTCTCGGAGGACAGATAATTTAGGGTTTCCGAGGAGGACCAAGTGCTCGCGGCTTCTATCAAGAAGAGCACGAGGACTCCTGCGAGGAATCGAGATCGCGTCGCCATGGATTTTTACTTCAATTAAGGAGCAGATTTTTTTTTTCCTTTTTCTCTTCTTTTTCTTTGATTTCGGAGAGACCGAGGGCTTTTATAGAGAAAGAGAGACGGCTCCTCGGATTAGCTCAATAATGCCTGCTTTCGCGGGTTCATTGATTCACGACACGTGGATTTAACAAATCCAACGGCTCGCCGAGGTTTGAAGATCGTAACGATCATGCGCGCACGGTACACGGCATGCATCTAGAGAAAGCTGCGTTCGCAGTCACCACAAAAGTCCGGATAGCTCTGGAGTCTGATGAGTAATAATTGAATCAGAATCATCAGTTGTGGGAGGAGCGGTAGACCGAAGAGAATCCAAATGTCACCTCCAACCACTGCTTAAAAATATTGAGACTATGAATTATGGTGGATTAACTTTACAGATAAAATATTTATTCAAAAAAACCAACAAAATTACGGATTGGGTAGCCTCTTATCTAGCCAATCACTTCCGAGATACTTTTTGGATGGATAAAATAGAGTTATTTGGTGTACTCCGGAAGTTATTATTTTTTAACTTTTTTAGATGTATATGTATCTGTACTATATAATATATCTACTTTATATATAACACCTCCACGTGCCCTGATGGTAAAATAATTTTTACTTTTTATTGAATTTTTTTATGATATTATTTTAATATAATGTCGTTATATAACGGAAATACGATAATTACTTAGCTTTTGCATTCTTTATTTAAATAAAATATTTTTTGTTATTTTAAATTTTTGTATCAGCTGAAAATAGATTCTTGTTATAACTATTATCAAGATTAACTTGACATTTCTTTATTCATCCAAATAAAATACATTTTAAATATAAATATTAACTTGTTTGAGGTAAAAAAATGTGAATATTGATTTAGTAAACAAAATCATAGAATACTTTTATATTATTTTTATTTTTTCCTACTATATATAACAAAAAGACTTCTAAGTTTCCTCCATTAGACGTTCAATCATCGAGCACGTATATGAAAAATAATCATCAAAAGTATGGAGAAGAAAATAATAAAAATGTATGTCTTGGAAATCCCAAATAAGCTAGCATAAAAATTATATTTTTTTAAGAAAATATTCAGACGTTAAGAAATTTTTTTTGACATCTTAACTTTCTTTTCGGATCATCATTCATTAATTTTTGCCTATTGTATCTTCATTTTTAGGCCTATCTAAACTCTTAAAATCTCGGACCTTAATATGTTGAATAAATGGGAAAAATATCTAAAAGTTTTTGAAAAAATAATGTATGGCTTTTTTTTAGTCGAAAATTGCATTCTTTATATCGAGATAAAAGTAGCATGGAGAAGCTTTACTTGCTGGAAATCACCGAAATAGTTTTTCAAACTTTTCATCATGTTACAAACTTTTACATTAATTACAAGATGTTAGGTGTCATTACCATTGCGCATGCCAAGCACTTTATGTCTACACGATTTGAGTATGTTTAACATCCCTCAAAAATTTAAAGGTAGAATTATTTGAAATAGGGCAGTTTTGTTAGTGATGTGGTAGAGCTGCTCGTTTTCATGGGAAATGAGCTATGAGTGTGCTATTATCCTTTTGATGTGTGATTGAGCTAAGCTTGATTGACTTTGGTCGAGGGCTTCATTTAATTATGATATTAGTAAGTTGAAATTGGATTAGAGTCAAAATATTTTTCGTATGATTCTCTTGCAATAACTTTATGTTTGAGATCAACCAAACATGATGTGTCACAAACAAGAATGAGTTACTTGATAGCTTAGTTAGTAGTTACCTTCTCACTTAACTCAAATCATTAGAAGTCTATAATTAACATATGAGTCTATTTTGTGATCAGGTTTTTCTTTCATCTCATGTTCTAGTCCGCATCAAATTCTTTGGACTACAAATACATATGTACTCTTTTCCTATGCATAAAAAATTGAATTAATAAATTTTATGAGTTCTCTTCTATTTTTGTCTATGCTTAAGGCTATGCAAAAGAATGATCATATCTTTATTTCTTCATATATTTTTAGTAACAGTGGAAGAATCATCTAATTGCAGCCAAGAAGACTAACCATAAATTATTATTTATATTTTTTGATCTTGTATAAGTATCAAATATCTTCTTAGCATATGATCGATGTGGACTACATGCATGCCTCATGCATCAGTCCTCACATATATATTCTCACCGTTCAACACTTGACATCTTTGCCAGATTAAAAGTTCAATTCCAACCAAAATATTATAATTTGCTCTTGGTTAGGCCCAAAGGGTTTATATTACAATATTTTCTAGTTCATATGAGCCATGGGCCAAGATGGATTTGATACCATTGGCAACAATATAGTGGACCGAGAAAAGCTAGTCAGGAATTATTATTTGAATTTTTTGGTCTAGCATCCATGATTTTCTCAATGCATAATTGTTGTGGGGCTAAGCATATTCCCGCATAGTTCTCATAAAATTACTTAGGCCAAATATATGGGAAGTAAATAGTATCAATTTATTTGCAAAGTCTCCTACCATTTGGAAGAGTGCAATAAAAGCTATAGCATAATTTTGTTTTAGCTATTGTACATTTAGATGATGCATTGCAATATATATATATATATATATATATATATATATATATATATATATATATATATATATAATGATTGCACAAGTGGCATAGGTCTCATCTAGTATGTGTTAATGCTATTTTCTTAGCTTCTTTTTCCTCCTACCATGAATTTGTATGTGGTTGCTAAACCAACTATAGAAATAGAAATGTAGAACTTTACAACCATACAATCTACGCCCTGCTTATAAATCTACTCAACCATGTATAAAATTTCTATCTGAAATCCTCCTTCCCTTACTGATGACCTAAGCCAAGCATTATCATTATTTTTATGCGAATCGTACATTATACATCTTTAGAAATGCAAATGCTCTTAGAAACTAACTTTATTTATTTATTTATTTTCAAAAAAGAAAGAGACAAGTACTACCAGGATTCAGTAAGGGAATGAAGGATAACCAAACATGGAAAGCCCCTGGAAGACAGGAACCTCTACAAAAGCAGCGAAAGCTAAGAGAATAAAAGACTAATTATCCAAAACAAACAGAGAGTAAAAAGATTAATTACAATAGTGAGAATAATTTGAAAAAAAAAGTAGAAAAATGTTTGTGAGGATCTGTGCGAATCTGTATTTAGTTTCCTATCAGTTATTCACTGGTGAGATCTTAGGTACTTATGTAGGACTAAAAAATCCAAAAAATATCTTTCAGCTAGTTTTTTAGGTGAGATCATGAGTTGTTACAATTTTGGCTTCTTCTTATTGGTGATTGGTAATAGCTTTCCATATGAACAAGGGGATAGCCTTTTGAGATATTGTTCGGTGAGTGGAGTAGGAAAAACCCAGAAAAATAGTAAGTGGAAAAGGAGAAAGGCTAGTGAAAGCTCACTCAAACAAGGCCTGAACAATCTTAGGTAGGCCAAGACCTGTGGCAAAAAGGGTACATGGTCGTCGTCAGCCCAACACTTACCAGGCTTAACAGAGCTTAAAAATTCTAACGTTTATCAAGTGGAAATCCACAAAATTTTCTAACAACTCTCTCTCGGAGATGACTGGGCGACTCTGAGAAACAATTATCTCAAGCTGGTTGGAGGGATTTAAAAGAGGTTAATTTTGCTCTCCAGTCCATTGGTAATATTAGATTCATCCTGTCATTAAAACTAGACCAAACTGTGCAAATACTACTGTCTCCCCCACCACAATTATTTTATGCCCTACTCACTCCCCTTTTGGAGACCACGACGTTGCCACCAACTCTCCACCCTCTTCCATGTCCCCTTTTAGTTTTTCCTAACCTGCCTCCTCTCTACATGCATACAAGATCACCAACCACACCCTGGCTGATTAGCTTAAAAATTGCCCACAGGTACAGGTACTTTGATTGGGAATTCTTTTTTAGTGTTGCTTTGCTTCATATCATTTAAGAGATAGAATAGCATCCAGGCAAGAGATCGTAATCTCGCGCAGGGACTGAAAGAGATAGCGTTACTCATATACTATTTTTTTTTTTGAAAAAAAAATCAAACATGCCACCATTGTCCATTTAATGAAGTACTCGGCCAACCTCAGCTCTAATCTGATGCTAAATAATTCTCAGCCGGCCCGTTCGATAAATACATCAACATCAGTGTTGAGAGCCAGGGTGCCAAGGGAAAAAATAAAATGCATTTAACGTTCTATTAAACTAGTCGTTGCCGCAAGATAGGATCAGATGGTCCCATACGTACGTACACCAAGTTCGACTATACTATCTTTCTAATGCATGTTCATGCAATGGAACAACCATGGACGTGGTGTTATATTATATAAAACAATGCAGAAGACCCTGATCAACAGTATGATCATCTTTGGTTTACTCAGCGTAGTTCTTTGGTGGAGAGCATGCGAGGGTGAAGCAATGTTAATTTGACAAACCATGCAGCATAAACAAGCGAAAATGGTGGCCGTTCCACAAGGAGTGGCCTTGTTTTTCTCAACAGAAAAGAACATCCAGTCTTGGTTTTCTACTCAGTGGGAGGGGCTTGCATGGTGGAGTGCTCGTTTGCATGCGAGCTAGGTATGGAACTGGAACCCCACACCTCCATGCAAATCAAATGGGGAATCCTGAAATGTCCGATGACAATTACAAACAACATCGCTTCCCCTAACCGCCCGTTTCTCACCTTTCTCAGCATCGATTTTTCTTGCAAACTAAACAAATTTTAGATTTATTAAGTAGCTACTTGTTTCCCTCTTCATCCACCATTGCTGCTTCTAACCCATTTCGTGCCTTTCTTCGTAGGTTCTCAAGCTTGGTTGGTGCGAACACCAGCCCTAGATCTTTGATCAGGCATGCGTATAGTCGCAGACGCAGGAGGGCAGCCTATCCGGTGACCCTTTGGCTGGGTAATGGATTATGAGAGAGAGAACTTATTTGTTGGGTATTTGGGTCTTTTTTCGCTGTAGAAATATTTTGGAAATTTTTTCTTGTCATGTTGCCTATATAAAGATTAGTAGGACTTGTTAACATTTTGGTTGTTAGTGAATGAATTGAGTTTTTCTTCCATATTGTATTTGTTGGTGGATTCTAACATTCTGTTGGTGGATTTCAATAGCCTGCTGGTAAATTCCACAGGTTGAGCGTTTACTTGGATATTGTTCGGCATCATTGGTCTTGGTCATCAGCACCCCTGCGACACGGTACTTTACGGCTCATGGATTTTTTCTATATATATAAAAGGAAGTACAAGAGCTTCTTCCATGATTCTATCGAAGAAAAATCTGTGATTGAGAACTCATAATTCTGCACTATTATTTAAAAGAGCAGGAATATATGGTACGATAGCAGTACATTCTTTTGTTCTAAATTTTATAATCAAATTGGTGGATGTGAGATTACTCATAAATTAATGATGAGACTCATAGGAGCGGGAAGTAGCTTGACAGCAATACTATTTAAAAGAGTACTGCCACAGGTCATCCATTGTTGCAGTACTACGTTTTTTCAGCAAAACAGTGGCAAGCCACCGAATGTTCCTTCGGTGCACGGCCACTTGCAAATGATTCGGCCGCCTGCAGCTGACGCCTTGCACCGCGTAGGGAGGGGATACTCCCATTCTTCTCTGCAAAGCGGATGCAAAGAAAAGCAGGAGAAAAAAATATCCAACGATTAGAGAAGAGAGGAGAGGAGGATGGTTTTCATTAAAAAATATAAAAAAATTATAAAATATATAAATAAATTTATCTCATTCTATCAACTTAAGCTTTTAGGATAAGTGGTGATTTCAACATGGTATTAGAGTAGAGATTTTAAGTTCGAATCATGTCTTCGCACTCTTTAACCTTATTATTAAAAAATTTCATATGTTGGACTCGCCCGTTAAAAGAAAAGTCTAGTCCACATATGAGAAAAAGTATAAGAAAATATAAAGTATATAAATAAATTTACCTCATTCTATCAACTTAAGATTTTAAGATAAGTGGTGATTTTAACAAAAAGTATGGCAGTGGAAGATAGGGTGGGGGAGAGTTTCCAAGGCTATACACTTGGTTAGGAATTCTAAACAGGCATCTTGGGGCAGCTTTTTTCTTTTTTTTTGATAAATTATATTTATTAAACTAATATAGAACAAAATACAGGGTATTAAAAAATAAAAAAAATCTAATAATTCAGAAAAAAATTCTGTCACAGTAGATCTCGCATAATTAGCTACATACAATCATATCTAGTCTGCAACACTATTAGTTTTTATATAAACATGTTTACTTCATAAGACTGAAGAGTTGCACCTATTTTCCAATAATTGTTTTTCAAAAGAATGGATTCCAAGGTTTGAAGATGTTGTATTAGAAATCTACTTAATAACCATCATAATATGAAAAATCTTTAAAATTTTAATTGTATATGATATCCCTCCTCATGCATCATGCAATTCTGCCATTGAAACTGTAATATCAAATAATCTAATGCATTATTTGCACTTCTAATAATAAAATTTGCTCCACCAAAATCACCACTATTTGACATGGAGCCGCTCTTTTAAAATCTGCTAGGGAAAGAAAACTACTTGCATTTGTATTTTAATTTCTCCTCATAGCATGGCAACAAGGCCTAATCTAGTATATCCAGCAGATCACATAAGGCTGGTGTCCTACGCACTGATTGGATGGGTAATATTTAGTATTTTCACATAATACACACTTTCCATATAACATTGCATCTTTATAATTTCCGATTTTATATATTAAACAAAGAAAGGGAACCGGGGCTGTATTTCTTCCCCAAAACTTCTCCAAAAATATATCCCAAAATCTTGAATAGTCCTGATCTGATGAGCTAGTCAAAACCATATAACATTGACTCGATATATGGGTTGGCCTCTTGATGAGTAGCTGGTTATGTCTTCAGCCATCATACCATACCTTTCCCAATTTCTCCAAAGATATTTTCTTAATTTCAATAGTATATTAACAATCACATGACGTTAAATTTTCATACATATTATTTAAAGCACCATTTTATTCGCTCAACTTTGGCATCTTTCCTAAACCAAAAAAGATATCGCCTCTTCCGCAATGTCATTCGTTGGATCACGCCCCATACAGCTCTCAAAGCATTCCAAACTCTTCCATTCATCACCTTGCACAAATCTCAGAGCAATAGTTGCACAATCCATTAGTAGATCCACATGAAAGAAGGTGTACCATTCTTTTATGAATGAAGCTGGAGAGGGGCTGGCTTGCTCCACTCTCCGTTTGTTACTAAAAAAAAAAAAGAAGAAAGAAAGAAAAAAAAAAGGCTCACCATGTTTTGTTGATAATATTTTGGCAATAATTAAATGTCTCCACAACAATCTCTATATGTGCATGTAGAGTTAAATGTTAGAATTTATCCGATTGAGCCAATCCAAATACGGTCCACACTAACACCCATCAGGATTTGTTTAAGTTATTTTAGTTTGATCTGGACTCTGATTTAAGATAAACTTTTCATATGAGATATGATTTACTGTGGTTGCGATGAAGTTAAATTTTACTAAACTATAGTGGGGATAATATTCATCTTAGTCTTCGTAACTGACTCTGATACTGCATGGGTGAGGTATGTTATAAAAAGACACTACAGATTTAGTCTTCTCCAACTCATCTGAGAGTGCTTGTGAGGTCCTTCCCATCAGAAACACTCATCTTCATGTAAGTTTTATTGCCCTATATAGTTTAATATTAAAATTGTAAAATTATATATTTACCTATATGTTACTGGATATTTCATTAGAATTAAGTCATTAATATAGAATTCCTTTTCTAAGATTCTTGCTATTGTTTTTAGAGATCCTTGTTTATGTACAAAATTTATTTACCTAGGGCTCGTTTGGTTCGCAGGAAAAGGAGGGGGGAAAGTGTGGTCAATGGGAAAGTAATGAAATGCCTCTTGTTTGGTTGGAGTTTTCAAAGGAGAGAGATGGGAAAGTTGTATTCCCATGGGAATATGATTCCCACATTTCATGGGAAAGTCTTTCCCATGAGAAACATGGGAAAGTTACTTTCCCATGAGGTGGGAATCACTCCTTTTTTATTTTTTCCCAAAAAGACCCTTCAGCATTAAAGAAGCATTAAAGAGGCATTAAAGACCTAATTTTTATTAAGGGCATAATAGGAATTATACTTAACTTTCCTAGGAAAGTGGATGGTCAACCAAACATAAGCACTTTGGAAATTTGTCACTTTCCCATGGTTAACCAAACATGCCAAAAGTACTTTCCTAGGTATCCTCTTCCTAGGAATCTGATTCCCAGGAATTATATTCCTAGGAGGAAAAATACTTCCCGCGAACCAAACGAGCCCCTAGTGTTTATGCATTCTCAGACTACTCCTATACACATAAGATAATGAAAGTTTAAGAGTTTCTCTAGAAAATTTTAAGAGGGTACATAATAGATAACGTAAATATAAATAATTTAATTTCCTTAAAAGAAGGATGAAAACTTTCCCATTGAAAATTAAGTATTTGTCTTTTTAGACTGAACATATTAGAAAAGATTTTCATACTTTAATATTATACAATGCATTTTGCTGCCCCCCTTCCTCTCCCCCCCCCCCCCAAAAAAAAAAGGAAAAAAAAACCAAGAGAATATGAAAACAAAAATCCTAACTCTAACCCTACCTATGACAATCATGATCTTGGACATGGTGCATCAAATGGTTACAGAATCTGGAATGTATTATCCCATAGTTACAAAGATAGCTGATTTGAGCAGAAATAGAGTATCATAACATATCCAATAATATACTACATTAAGATTGAGCTTATAGTTGATGTGTTTTCTGTCGATACCACAATGGTCCACAGTCAACAGGATCTTTTTTTCCCTTTCTTAGAAAAAACCTAGTTGATCACTAGAACATAATTTTAAATTTTCTTATTCTAGTATTATAAAGATTGTTAATAGCTAGAGATGCTTTGAGCACAGGAACATTCCTAACAAAGTATTTGGAAGCGCCAAAAGATAGGAGAAATTCTGCAACCTTAAGATCATGTAAAAATTTTCTTTTGGGGATAGACAAATAAAGAAGACAAACTAGCTCATCAAATTCTTATCCCCAAGTCCGCTGTCCCCAATAATGGATTTATAATCTGTTGCCGCCAAAATCCAGTCCGATGATGGTGGAGGCCTGAAGAGCCTCGGCCAACCTGTACACAAGAAAAAGAAAGAGCAATGGAGTTAGTCAGACAGGATTTTGGAGAATAACAGAAAAGAGAAAAGAGAGTAGTAGTGTAGAATAATTTGATGTACATACTTGGTACCCTAAGCCTCTTTTTTCTAGATAAAGAGTTCTTGTCCTATTATGGCTTGACTCTTCAGGGTCCTAGGTCAACTAAAGAACCACCTTACTTGTCTAGATCTACCTAAGAAAATAAGTTCCACTGAAATTGGCCCCTTGCTATGCAACGTATTGGCCTATGGTAGGCGGGTCGATTTTAGGCTACATCATAATCATTCCCCCAAAAAATAATGTATTTTTAATAGCATGGGTTGTATGTGCATGTATATGCTTGACAAACAATCATCTTCGCACAAACTTGCCAACCACTTTTATGGTGATGCAGCGAGCATATACTTCAATGATTGTTGTGCATTGTATCCCATTTTCTTCTGTAACTAAGTAGCAATTATCACATGAATTCACTATATCTTTGATTTGTTTAATCCATGTGTCACAACAACTATCCACTAGAGCTCCACTAATTTTTTTCATGTATGACTAGCACTACGCAAGCATGCTACATGTGAGATGTGAGATGAATGTTGATGAAGGCAAATATATTTATTTCATCATTTTCCTTCTAATTTTGTTCTGAAATAAGTTGTTCTAATCAAAAAGAAAAGAAAGCAATTCTTTCAATCTATTCAACTTGAACTCTCATAGAAAAAAGTAAGTAAAAATATTTTGCAAGTAGGATTCTTAATCTTTTGCTTTTCTTCAATGAAGATAAACTGATCCACAGTCATTATTTATACTGGTGATGATCACTTCAATTAATCTGATTTGAATTTACCTTTCAGTCAAAAGGAGGAAATAGTAAGGAAGTACAGTAGAGTGAAATTAGTCTAGAAGTTCCCTGTATTAACTTTACCTCCTCTCACTTTACCAATTCTTCACGGATTTGAAAAGTATACATAAGCAATATATTGCCCAAAAATAAAAGTTTTATATTGACTAGTCTACAGAGGTCATCAAATCCTATGTCATTGAGGTGAAACTAGCGCCTACAAGGACACTCGTGGTGCTCGGCAAAAGTTTTTTTTACGGTGTCTAGAAAGTTGAAAATGGATGCAACTTGAAAAGGCCTTTGAAAGTTATGCTTCATGATAGGTTTTTGGATGCGGCGGATCCTCCTTCTACACCTTGTTGGGAACTATCCAAAGTGGTCAAATTGATCTAATCTCCTTCTAGGTTAATAGGACTCGCCTCAATCCTTCCAGAATGAGAGTAGTTGAACTACATAGACATACGCACATATCGTTAAAATACACACACACTTGTGGCCGTTAAAGATTTTAAATTTTGGATAATCTAAGTAAAATCTTAGTCTAGAAATATCTGAAGATAATTAATTCATAATCATTTTTTTCTAATAGATTACATCTCACATTTTTCTCTTGGTTAAAAAGTATGTTGAAGTAGAGTCGGATATATTAAGAAACTGTTTAATTCTATGTATTGTTTCAATTCCCTTTCTAATTTCCAAAGCCCAACAATATTAAAATTTCTTATTTAGCATGTTTTCGACCTTTAGGGCTGTTAGTTGCACGTGAGTTTTCCTAAAACAGACAACACTAAAGCAAGATTTTTGTAGAATATGTTTTACAAAAATAAGGTTTATTAAACAAATTTTTAATAGTTTTAACAAATTAGCTGATTAGGGTTATTATAAATAAAAAATTAAGCCTTTTTGTACAGTTTCGTTAATCAATAATTTGTTAATAATTTAAGGATAAACTGTTTAAAGATACAAGATTAACTTTCATAATACAGGATAGCCTTAAATGACATCCGTCATCTTTTAGTTGAGTGTGCCTCTCATCGGGCTACTCATATCTACAGAGAGGCCAACAGTGCTGCGGATTGGGTGGCGTTCTATACGGCTCACCACTCCAGATATTTTATCTGGAAGAACCATGTCTCTGTTCCGTCTTCCTTGCAATTTTTTCTATTTTCTGATTTTATGGGCGGCACCCATACCCATTGTGTGTGAGTCGCCGATGTACCAAAATAATAAAAAAAACAATTGCTTAGAAAATTGCTAATTAAATATGAATATCACTCTATTAAAGAATTCATTAGTGAAAATTTGACATTTATAATTCATTAATTTATCTATTTTTTTATTATGGAATAGAATTGATTATGGGTTAGGCTTAGGCATAGAAAATATCAAATTTTAAATAAATTTGATCTAAAGATTGGTTGAAAATAAATATAGTTTAAGCTCGAGGCTTGGCCCACGGTCAGCTCCATTATAGAATAGTGCTAGTCATGCAGAGGGAAAGAGAATTTATATAAAACGGAACCTAAGCACGAACAAAAAATAAGTGCAAGGTATTACCAGATCGTTCACCTCAAAATGGATTAGATCTTTTTTATCGAAAAAAATAATCAAAATTGAAATTCTTTTCAAATCCAATTTTTTTTATTTTATTCTAAAATTATTTAAATATAATTTAATTTTTTAATGAAGTTACTATTTTTATTACTATTATTTTACTCAACTCATGAGTTGGGCAATGAGCCTGTCAATTCGGCATCACAGGACCAATCGATTGATGTTCGCCCACACATGCCGGTACATGAAGCATGTGACGTGGTCTAGGTTAGCCACCTCTTTCATATCTAGTCAGCTTTCCATTTCTTTTAGTAACAAATTACTTTCCAATAAATATCTTTGATTTAGCTATGATTACGAATATGACACGTTCATGTTTAAGGGCAATGTTTCAGATTTTTACTGATATGCTTGTCTAATCAACGACAATTGTTGATTTTTTTTAAAAATTTTGTGAATAATCTGAAAGATGATTCCACCGCATAAAATGGCACGCGTGCACACCAAAATGTGACTATATAAGACAAGAAGTCCGACAAAATCATTCAATATCTTTCTAGATGGAGATAAATCAACAATCAGATGAAGCCATTTGAAACGTGTTAATATACATGAGTTTGAATTCTCCCTGCAATTGTTTGAAAGCTTACACCACCATGTTTCCGAGAAAGTGAGAAAATCCATTAATTACTCTTAATATATATGTTACTTTACTAGATATATAGTGTGCACGTGGATCGACGTGCTTGGATATGAGAGAGAGCGCAATGGCATGTTTTTTTTTTTTTTTTTGCTGAAGCGGATGTATCATACATGGCGGGTATGGATACACCTAAAGAAGTCAAAAGATAACAATTTTCGGAGCACTCCGGGTAAGTCCTCCTCCCCCAGCCACAGGGTCTCCCTAGAATGATTAGCCACATAAGAGGCTACCCAATCCGTAGATCCGTTGGCCTTACGATACACATGCTTGGCTTGAACGGCCATCCCCCCTCATACCATAGTCCGAATGTCTCAGTAGCATGTTCAAGCGGCCGCTATTGTGCCTTGAGCTTAAAGATGTGTTTCTATTCCATGTTAGATAGATCGACTTAGCACCCTCCGTGGTGCAAACATAGAGTGTTGTATACTACTCAATGG
This sequence comes from Phoenix dactylifera, assembly GCF_051530095.1. Lineage (NCBI taxonomy): Eukaryota > Viridiplantae > Streptophyta > Magnoliopsida > Arecales > Arecaceae > Phoenix > Phoenix dactylifera. Next base: position 2,294,336 of record NC_143190.1, read on the forward strand.
CCGTCATCAAGAAATTGGCAGCTATCAACAGCGATGCACTATATATGGCATGTAAAGTCATCTTATTTGATAAAAAGAATGGGCTCTCAAGAGAGAGAAATTATCGAGAGAGAGAGAGAGAGAGAGAGAAACTATTCACCACAGAGGTTCTAGTTATCTCTCCCACCATTTTTGCCATGGCATTTTGCAGCACAAACAATGCGTTGCAGAGGATTCGTGCTCTGTTAAACGTATATCTGGGTATTCATGACTACAACCAACCATCAATCGGTTTTTACCTTCTACTCGTTTCTCCATGCCATTTTTTTACTTAATCATCAGCAAGGCCATTAACATCTCGTCTGATCAACAGTTTATTCCAAATATTATCCGTCTGAAAGGCCTCTATCCTCTTGATCTCAATCATCCATTTTCTTTCTGATTGATCAAGCGGACGAGTAACTTGGCCAAAACTTTATTGCGTGAAACCATTCTTAATTTCTTCGTCCCTAGTTTATTGACCACAATGGCATCTCCTCATACCAAACCCGGACCTACGTTATCCACAACATTTTTGCTCTTTTGCGTATAACCATCTTACATTAATTTGCTAACCAAATGAGGGTGCTCGCTAGCTTTGTAGTCATCTGGTGCTAGATGCCAATAATCTAGATTTGATTTTTTTTTTCTTTTCTTAAAAAAGGATGAAAAAACAACCTTCAAGATTTGAAACCCTAGACCTCTCCCAAGAGGATAAAGATGCTAACTAGTTGAGTTGAGATTGGTCATCTACACTACATTCATTGCGAGCCATTAGTACCCTTCTAAATATTGTGCTCCATATAATGAACACGTCACTATTCAGATTGTGTGCAAATCACATATATGAATATCTTTTGTGATTTCTAGCATTACCCATCATTTAGATTCACTACATGTATTTGCATGCGATAACCTCCTTATATCTCCATCGCATAACACCATTCAAGCCATTTATCTTGCTCAATAGTTGTTATTATTATCATGCTGGAGAGTAACCTGCTCAATTATATATACACACATATATATACGTATGTTTATACATTTATACATACATATACATACACACACACACATATACGTATCAAACCAGTGAAATGATAAACTTTAAAAAAATAAAAAATAATATAATAGATGACTTATCCAAATAAAATGTTCTGGGTAGGAGCACAAATGTCATATGCAAAAATTAGAACTCCAATGTCCGTATAATATTGGAGAGGATCCACATCTAAAGCTAATATATTCTTGTCAAATATACATTATATATATATATATATATATATATATATATATATATATATATATATATATATATATATATATATATTAACAAGTGGATGAAGCACATGATAAACTATATGAATGTGAAAAATAACGAGTTTATACTCTATGCGAAAGAATGGATCACCTCATTCACATAAAAGCAAGAAAGTTCAATTATTCTGTCCACTTTACGTCCCTTTGCTACATATAATTTGTGTGTGTGTGTGAGAGAGAGAGAGAGAGAGAGATCTAGAGCAGTATCCCAGGCAAGATCACGATCTCTATCAGAGGCTGAAATATATTGGCGCACTAATAGTAAAACGCTAAAATAATCAAACATATCATCATATACTATTGATGATATCCTCAGCCAACCTTCCCTCGGACCACCGTAGGAGTTGCAAGCTGTCACGTTCACCAAATTCATCAAACTCGGTCTCGAGCCAGAGTGTCAATAATATAAAAAAGAAAAGTAGGAAACGTGCTTCACAAACTATATACGTTAAAGATTGTCACAAGATATCATACGATCCTGTCGAACCTTACACCATACCCAACCACATTTCTTTTCAGGTCCAAACAAGTGCCATCGAACAACCACAGAGTTAGGTGTTTCTTTACATATCCCATTCCCAAAGGAGGAATACAATACGAAAGAGAAATTATGCCTGGTGCCCCCTAAAAGGGCAGCAACGTACGTCAGACACAAGTCTTTATATGTAGCTCAATACCAAGCATCATGATACCATTCTTAATGCAGCTGTTGGGAGAGGAGGAAAGGTGGAGGAAGAACCCATGCAGCAAAAACTAGTGGTGATGGATTGCTAGTGCATGGCTTTGCTCTTAGAAGACGAAGGAGTTCCTGAAGTACTACGAACATATATAAACGAGGCAACCATTATGTTCAGCTGCTCTTTCTTAACACGAACTAGCTCAAAGCTGAGTTCAGCTTCCTCACAAGTTCCCCCAATGCCATGGAGAACTCCTCCTCAACCTGCACCAACAAAAGAAGCACAGGTATGAGCAGCTTGTTCTATAACACCATCTCATCCAATCTTCACTGCAGCCAGCTTTTCAGGTGCATAACCCTCTCAAGAACTGGATTCCTACCTATTGTATGGCTGTAACCATTTAAGAGAGATATCGAGAATAAAAACTTGTAGGAAAAGAAAAATATATGGAAAAGAAAATATTGTGAAGAAATTTTTCTGCCTATCTTATGAGGCAGTCATTATGTATATTTAAACTTATGTATATTTAAACAAGAGATTACAATGAGGATGATAAAGAAAAAATTAATAGATCTCTAAGATCAATCCTAAATTTATGCTATTTAAAATTTAGAATTCAAAATTTAGAATTTAAAATTAAAAATTGAAAATTTTGATATGGGGCTAAGATGAAGATACTACCAATAAAACTGAAAGCATTCAACTAATATGGGGCTCATGTTCGTAAGTCCATTCGATTCTTCTGGATAGGGAACTGAGAATAACTTGCCTTTGCAGTCATTGTTATATGGATAGAGGATCTGGGGAAGGGCATGACGCTAGCATTAGTGACTGTGAGATGGACGTTCTCAATCTCGGAGACCAACCTCGCCAATACTCCTCTGTGGTTCTTGCAGTGGATCCTTATGAGGACTGTCTTCTCGGAAAGCATCGCTTCAATGTCAGGAAGAGGTTTTTCTGCCGGGCACCCACTGGAGGATGAACCATCGGCATCGGCAGAGAGCTTAGACTTCCTGACGAGGACCACGGACTCGACAGTCCTCTTCGCAGTCTGGTCTTCGATGGTCTTCACCCTCGCTTCGAGTTGTTTAACATACTTGGCTGCCTCTTCAAGAACAGAAGCCTTGTCCCTCTGAAAGTTGGGTAAACAAGACTAACACATGCCAACTGAAAAGATCTAAATTATTTTAAGCAAGAACTGAATCATTTTTTAGTTTTTGAAAGGTTCTAATGTTATTGACATTATTTTTTTTTGAAATCCAAATGATATTGTCATAGTCGAGGTCAGTTCCTGTGTGATTTCTTATGAAGTGTTTTCTATGGATTACCCCTTTTTCCGGGAAAAACTTCTATAGACAACTTGGATATAGAGGGCACAATGATCAAAGATGGACTTGAAAAGAAAATAGAAGAGTAATTAAACTTCAAACTTCTCTGTGTATTTGTGCAATAGAGGATTTTCTACATGCAATAAAAGAAAGAGGAGATTGCTTGACTGTAAGAAACAATTTCATGTGAATTGACATAGATGCTTGCAAGAGGATTAAGGGATCATTAAAGGAATTCAACAATTTCTTGGGAGCCTTTTGTATTTATAACCTTTTTTACAATATCACATTATTCATTTTTCTCCCTTAAGGGGCATAGAGCAAGTTATGATCTCAAAATTCTTGTGGGTCTTTGACAGCAGAAGAAATGCTTAGAAGAAAACGTGTTCCAAGATAGATTAGGAGATCATGCTCCTCCACAATGGGACAATTAAGCACCTTCTTTCATTATTATCATCTTGATCTCCAGTATAATCCTCGAATATTTCCCTCTTTTTTTTTCCAGATAAATATTTCCAAATGTTTCTTATTCAGCTAATACTATGAAAACAGGTTTCTGACACCCATAAAAATTATAGTTAAAACATTGAAAGTATGCTTACAAGACATTCATCAACATAACGACTGAATGCATTTGCAATGGAAGCAGCTAATGCAAAATGATAGGATGAGAAACTTAATTTAGTCCAACTACCTTCTTAAGACCAGGGATAACTGCAGAAAGTTCAATAAATCTCTGGCTGAGCTTCTCCCTCCGCTTTCTCTCCGCAATTACGTGCTCATCATGAGCTTGAGATGGCATTGATCCCGTCTTTATCATCTTTGATCCCTGTTGAACAAGTGTTTCGTAATCTTGTGCTGAACCATTAGAAACTAGAGCTCTCATATTTTCTTGGGATGCTGATGCTCTTCTAAGTTCATCATTAGGAGAATTTGAATTGCGAAACAAAAGAGAGTCTGCTGAAGAGGCATCGGGGCCCAAAGTTGGATTCTGCTCGGTGGTACGAGAGTTCCAGCTATTGATCTTCTGTATCTTTTTCGGTCTTTCGATTAAGCCTATCCGAGAGGGAGTCTCCACCGGATTGAAGGGAGGGTAAGAAGTATAGCTCTCTGAGGAGAGGGGTTGCTGGAAGCCTCCCACAAGTGCCGGAGCTACTCGTTGTGGAGTAAACTCATTGAATGAGCTAATGTCACATTCGTAAATGAAGCTAGACTCATCCATTACCTATAGATTGCACCGATAGAGCTTTCAAATTAAGATCTTGTTCTCAAAAGAAAACGTTACATAAATATCAGACGGTAAACCTTTTGTAGTTTCAGTTTGATAATAATGGGGCTTACAAGTTCTGAAGACCATTTATTTTCAGATATTTCCATTTCATTTAATCTCACCCCGCTAGAAAGACATCGAGATCCTGAAAGAAAACCCATGTTAAGCTTACAAAAGAAATGAGTCGGTGAAGTAAATAATCAATGAAAGACCAGTACTGTTGCAAATCCAAATTCTTCAAGCTAATCAAATCTTTGAAGACCGAGATGGAACGAGGAAAAGGGCCTCTATTTTAATGGATTAGTTCAACAGAAGACAATACATGGGTGTGATATTATGTTTTGTTTCTGAGCAAAAAGAATATCTTGTCAAACGATGACTACTAGATCCAACAGAAATAGTATTCTGGGAACAAACCTTTTCTCAGAAAACAAAGAAGAAGAAATCAGGAGACATCAAACCAGTTTCCGATCTAAAGCAATTGAGACTCATTTGTTAATGAAAAAAATTGACTCGCATCATAATAAAGAGAATTCAACACCTCTTATGTACAGACAAGAAAAGGATGAAACAGAAATAACCCACATCGATCATAATAAAGAGCTATATAAACCTATTATATATATTTTACCGAAACTCAAAATGAAATTGATTCAGATCTACTGAACTCGAAGATCCATGATCAGTTCAGAAGTCTCCAGCTTCTTTCGGGGAAAAAGGAAACAAATCTATACTGATCAAGGTCTCAAAGCTGTTTGAAAAGTAGGGGCTAGACATAACCAGACATCCAGCAGACGGCGGAACACCTCCTCCTGATGAAGAACAAAACACGGCTCGGTCGACTCTTATATCGTCCTAAAGTTCCAGAGAACCCTTTCCTCGTGTGAACGTTTCTTCTCTCTCTTTTCCTGTTCATGCGGTCTCTATCCGTGTCAATGGAATTTTTGTACTTAAGTCCTCATACTTGGACTAAATACGAAAATAGTCCTTTTCTGAAGGTCGACATCCTGCTGGCTTTTTATAATTTTACTTTCATTGGAAGTGGATGGAATGCAGCCTGCCATCCACTAGCCCATTACAATTGTTAACAGTACTTTTTTGCCCGAATGATGAAATTCTCTTGGAAGGCAAACCTTTTCTCATTTCCTTATCATCCATTCGTCTTCAGTGCCCAATGAGGAAGGGCTCCACCAGCATCAAGAAAGAACGATGTTCTCTTTGGCTGGGAGGCCGAAGCCGGGATACTTTCGTCAGCTTTGGACACAGTTTCAGGCGAGCAGCAGGAGGACAGCGAGTGAACTCCCCAACCAGTGGCAAGAACTAGTTCACCCTAATGCTCTCCTCCCTAGAATGTTAATCACGTTCCTTACATAAATTAAGAGCTTATTGACTTCTAAATCTACTCATAAAATAATAAAAAATGATGAGTGGAACATAAATTCCACTAAGAAATTATGATGGAAATTGCTCGTTGGACTTAATGGCCACGAGATACGGTGCCAAAATACCGGTTGGGGCTCGATAGGCGTGCTTCTTTACCGTACCTTGAGAGGTAGAAAGAAGTGCGCTGCGTCAGAAGCTTCAGGTCATACGAACTTCATTAATGTCGCCCATGATTTATATATACTAACACAAGCATGTCAACAAAGATTTGAGCAATATAACTGGTTTTCCTTTTAACCGAGTTGAGAAGGGCAAAGAAAGGTGCCACTTCTATTCCGAGGGCAAATAATATAGCTTTACAGGAGGATTCAGAAACTGTGATTACTTGGATAACAAATTCCGCAGATCAGATTCATGTTGTTCATCCATTGCTCTTGGACACCTGAATGCTTATTTCTTTTTGTATCTTTTTTTCAAACCAATCATATCTACTGAGAAACAAACATGAAAAGAGAAGGAAAAAGCAATATAGCTAACCTGTCAAGTTGGCCAAATTATGATAATGATATACCATCGCCTATCTTATTTCTTCCTCTACCACTACATCTCCTGCCTGTTGCTTAGTATTTAAGTATATCATACTGTTAATTTGCATCAGCCGAACTATTAAGGACCAAGATTGCAAGTCCGTTGTATCAGTGAGTATCTGGTACTAAGACAAATATATATCTAGTCAATATTTTGCTTGAGACAGAAACTCTATTTAGTTTTTAAGGCTATGTAAGTGGGTGTACAGCATTGCTTCACCTTGAGAAAAGCTAATTAATATCAAACCGTGAATAACGATGGTATCAGTGATGAGTGTTTGCGGACGTAGGATAGGTTACGTAAGGACCTTTACGTAAGATAGGACAGCAAGGCATGCTGTCAAATTTCTTCACCAACCTTTTTTTGTTTGTCCATGTCCCCCTTAATGCTATGGCCTTTTTGATTTTGGGCTACACGGGTGGGCAAGCACGATTTGATCCTCCACACGGATAGCCACCGGAAGATTTCATTTTGTAGGCTTGCTAACTAATATTATTGTTGTTGGTTAGTAAATTAACAATAAAACTTTTCTTCCCAGGTTTGATTTCTCTTTTGCTAATTCTACATTTGTGGTCAAGCAACAGTGGGAGTAATAAACAATTCCCAGCATCATGGGAAAGCTGAGAAATTAACATTTATAAACATGATTAAATTTGCTGCCACATTTCAATTCAACCAGTCCATTCAACATACCGTGACATAGAACGACTTATGAGTTCATATTGGAGTCGTTTTTCTTCACGTGCCATTTAACTTTTAGCTTTTGGCTTAAAAGTGAAGAAAAGGTTACTTGGCCTGAGAATATTTACTTTCACACTGGTAGTCAATCATTCAAATAAAACTTTTCCTAACAGTAGTGATGAAGACTACTACAGCCGGACCACGGTCCGCAAACCACTGTTAGCATCTTATGCCTCTAAGGTAAACCGATCAACGTAAACTTGCCATCTAGCCTATGGGGTGGCCATTCAAAGCTTGTCACTGGCCCATCCAAAGAGCATGTAAAGAGTCCTCTGTATCTCTAACTCTCACTATGGTTTGCAACAACTCGGCCGTATCACTAACTATCTCTTAACAAATATGATATCTGAGCAAATTCTGCTACTAAAAAATGCAGTTTACAGATAGCCCCAAACTACTTGGCAATGGGTTTCAGTCCTCGCCTATATATTGTTTGCATTCTCGAAGACCCTTCAGGTAAATTCTCTTTTGACCCTCTTATACTGCCTCTCTGCCTCTCTATGGTCTCCTCCTGTTCTCTGAGAATTATGTCTGACTTAGGTGTTGGAGAATTATGTCTGACGTAGGTGTTGCATATGCTTTAGTGCATGGACTTATTTATTTTTGTTGTTTAATGTCAGAGCTAGCGTCAGATTACCGTTCGAAGCCGTTTCTCCGCCATCCAACTCCACCAGAGCATCATCGCAAAGGCATGCAGCTGTCCTATCCAATCTCTCTGATCTGAATAGTAAACGAGTCGGATCTTCAATGACCACCAATAACTCGATGCCTTGGTCGAACCAATTTCTAACGGCAACAGGTTGGTGCTAAAAGAAAAGTCTTGATCCCATCTTTGGAGGCATGATCGACGAAGCGGATGACAACAATCATGAAATCAAGGAGAACCCAGACAACGACTGCAACCGACCAGCAAGATGTAGCCCTTAGGTCCAACAACTCTTTACAGAGCCCTTAAAGGGCTCCTTACTCAGTAGGAGGCACAATTTGACACATCGGTCACTGCTGAGAAGTTTCATCTACTCATGTAGTAGATTTAGATGCTTACCACCGCCATCCACTACAGCAGCTGATCGCCAACCACCAACAACAGCAACTGCCGCAGCAGAGTCATGCACCAGGAGATCAGGAGGACCAAAAGCAACTAAATCATCACTCACATCCTCGGAGTCCAGGATGGGCTCAACACAGTCACTATTCTCATCCATGGAGTACAAGGCAAGGGAGGTGGCATCAGTCTCTGAGTCATAGTCTCAAGAGGGATCGACGCTAGGATGTTCATCTCACCACCGTTCGGAGAGAATATTCAGAAAGGATGTCGACCTCAATCATAGCTTGGAGAAGATGGATCGACATCTTGAGGCCTTAAGAGGCTATAACACCGAGCTCGAGCATGCAGTTGACTTTTCAACCAATCCTTTATTATAATGGAGGAACCCCTTCCTCCTCAATTTAAGTTGCCCCAACTAGAGATCTACGACAAGAATACTGACCCTTTGGACCACCTGGAAAGTTTTAGAGCCCTCATGAAGCCATTGCGTAGTGCTTTGCCGAGCCTTCCCAGCTACTCTCTGGAAAGGGGATAGATTGTGGTACACTAGGCTGCAGCTGAACTCGATCCATTCCTTTGGACAGTTCAGTTGACTATTCGTGGCTCACGTCATCATCAACAACACCGATAAAGAAAAGGCGTGGAGTGCCTGCTCGCCATCAAGTAGCAGGATGGAGAGTCCCTTCATAACTATGTCAATCGCTTTAGCATCGCGACTTTGGAAGTGGGTGACTTGGATCATTTGGTCACGGTGTCCATATTAAATTGCAAGCCGAAGACCTCTCAACTCCTCTTCTCCCTTGAGAAGAAGTTTCCAAGAAGTCAATCGGAGCTTCTTGCTAGAGCTGAGAAATATATAAATACAAAAGAACCTATGATAGATCGATGAGAGTCAGACAGGAAGAAGTTCGGAAAGAAGGACAAGTGGGCTCGGAAGGACAAAAATGAGTCCAAAAGAAGCAAAAGATGGGCAGTCGAGGTCTCCATTGATCGAAGAGTCCACCTCGATAGTTCGAGAGGTAAACCCTCTTAATGTCTCTCAAACGTAGATCCTAATAAAGATCAAGAATCAAGGTTGGGTCAAATGACCTCGGAAGATGAGGAAAGCTGCCAAGAAGGATAAGAGTAAATTCTACAAATTCTCCCAAGACTTCGGAAATGATACTGAAGACTGCAGCAGCTCAGATACTTCATTGACCACCCACAAGATCGAAACACTAGGCGAGAGTTGTTTGCTCCTAAGCAGCAAATTGAAAACCAACCCCTCAAAGTCGAGACAGCCTGGGTGCACAAGATGGGTGAGCCATTCTATGGCCCTGAGAAGGTAACACCTCCATCCTGAACTGACCCTCGTGTTGAAGATCTGGTGAACCAACCGACCCCTCAAGGTTGGGATGATTCGGGTGCATAGGTCGGGCAAGCTATTCTACGACCCTGAGAAAGCAACACCTCCATCTTGAATCGACCCTCATGTCGAAGATTTGGTAAGCTAATCGACCCTCTAAGGTCGAGACGGCTCGAGTGCATGGTCAGGCGAGCCATTCTACAGCATCAAGGAGGCAACACCTCCATCTTGAATTGGCTCTCACATCAAAGATCTGGTGAGCTAACCAATCCCTCAAAATCGGGACGGCCCGAGTGTGCAAGTTGGGCGAGCCAGTTTGCAACCCCAAGAAGGTGACACATCTGTCCTAAGTTGGCCCTTGCATCAAAGATCTAGTGAGCCTATCGATCTCTCAAGGATGAGATAGCCTATGTGGAGACTTCTGCACTATTGTGAAGTTGACTAAATTCCCCCTTCAAGTGAATGCAATAAGCTCTTGCTAACTATAACGCGACTCTCGACTCTTAGTAGCTCAAGGTACGTGGCCATTGCGACCCTGTAATAAGCTCACCAAATCTATGAAAGAGTTTTTCAAAGAGTTTCAAATCTCAAGCATTGGCCAGGAGTGGCTAGGAATAGGGGGCAAGGCCCCCATAACTTGTCAATGAATTCATCCACTTCTTGGATGTTCCTCCGAATAAGTGCAAGTCGTTGGCTTCATCCGAGCATAGTTGAGAACGAGGACAAGGCCCATATGATCTACTAAGGATGGTTCAATTCTTTGGCCCCCGAAAGCACCAACCTAAACATTGATCAGGATGATTGCATGCAAAGCTAACCTATGCTACTTAGCGGATTGATAGACATTCTCACACACAAGCCCGAGCAAAAATGAGGCAACAAAAAATAAGCCAAAATTGTTTCCATTCCTTGTTGTAATTACAAAATAATGTCACCTTAATAGCCAAAGGACCGCACAAAAGGAGATAAACTCAAACATTACTGACTCTACAAACCAGATAGATTGGGTGAAGAGGTTGTTGATTGGAGAGTCACGCTCCCTCAAGGCAATGCTTCCTCCTCTTCCAAGAATAACTTGAGGATAGTTAGATCCTTGTCAACTACAACATTTAGAAAGAGTATGACCTTCACCTTGCATCACACTCCTTCAATAAGGAGGCGACCTCAGCCGAGCAGTCCCTACGAGGACTTTATAACGTCCCACTTAAATCCGGCCGAAGGTTCACACTCCATCACAATAGTGGCCTTCCCCTCTGCCTCTGCAGCTTGATGGAGAGCGATCTGCAGCTCCCTCCTAATTTCAAAAGCCCGGAGCACCGCCTCTTTTGTCCGAACTTGGGCTCCTCTCAGCTCTGCCTCCATCTCTACCACTTTACATTGGGTGTCAACAACTTTTTCTGCAGCCAACTGACTCCACAAAAGCCCCAGCTCCATCTTGATATCGACCATTCTCTCTATGAAGGCGCTCGATGACCCTTATCCGATTCCGATTTGGATGGCATACAAGTCAAGATCTCCAACGACCGCCATAAATTCGGCATGTGGGTTTGACCGGTTCCCAATGGCAAGAGTATCTAAATCTTTTAGGAACATCTACTAGCACGACTACTACTACCCCAACTCCTCTACCATCTGCACCCGCAAGCATGCATCATCTCATCATTTTAGCAGTGCAGATATATGGGGTATTTCCATGTATTGCTCTTTATTGAAATCTCGCATGAGTTCAAGAGGGCGTAGCCGCAAAGATTAAATTCTAAATAACAAAAATTGGGCTGATAGGGCACATCAACGGTGCAACCTAACATATCCTATATCTTACCCCAATAAGGTTTATTTTTTCCAAAATATTTTAACTCATAACTTAACAAAACATTACTCAAACCGTTAATCTTAAATGAAACCCAAATGCCATATCAAAAAGAAAAAAATCAAAAATGACCAAAATAATCTTAAGTCACATAACACTGTTAATTAAACTAGGTGTAGGTGTAGATTTTACAAGTTATTGGATGTAAATATAATAAATATAAATCTCAACAGAAAATTTATAATTTATTTCTTATGAAATTATGATTATAAGTTCATTTCTAATATCATAAAAGATTATCAATTACCCATGATCCCATGGGAGGGGGCATACGCACGTTAATTAATTAGCAGAAGCTATAGCGGCCAAGTTGGGCACCAATAAGATGGAGTTGAGACTATCGCATGGTTATAGACAAATAGAAAACACAGCCCACATGCTCATCCAATAAGAATCCAAAGCAGTCACTATGTTTACTAATGGACATTTCAGTTTCATCTCAAAAATAATGGACATTTCAATTGATTTCGGGTGCTTGCCCTACTTGTGCTCATTGGATGGGAGTTCATCGTATACTGCAAGGTGACTCTCAAATTCTCAAGTTGTTTAATTTAACAAAAAAAAAATAAATAAATAAATAAAGCATACGAAATTGTTCTCAGAGAAAGTGAACAAATCCATATTGAGGTTACGGTTATTGATTGGAAATATCAAGGAAACAATTTAATTATTAAGATCTCGTACCTGAGTTTTTATTATATTAACATACTTCATCAGATAACATGCAGCATGGCTAAAGCAAAGATCAAGAAAGAAAAAGCTCCCATTCCATCCAAGTGTTGTGGGTTAAGAGTCTTCACATGATTATGTACTAACAATGGATGAACAGTGAGGGGATATGTTAGCATCAGCAATACCTGTTTCTTTTATTTCTTTTGGTCTACTCTGAGCTCTAGCACTGGTGAAAAGGTATCTATCAGCTATTTCGCTCCCATAATAGCTTCAAAACAGAAAACTTGAGCCAGGAGTTCCTACTTGAATGTCACCAAAATAAGGGCAGGACAATATCACTCAAAGAAAATAACCTAGATTAAAGAAAACTCTTGATTAATACAGAGCAAGTTACAACATTAGGAAAGAGTTAGCAATGTGTGCAATCAGGCTTCCGTTTGATCTTCACCCTTCTGAACCCATATCTTCACAGTCTTATCCTTTTCGAGTGCACCTGACGCAATCATGTTCTCTGAGGGGTGACAAGAAACAGCAATAACAGTGTCTGTATGACCTTCCAGTTTCTGAACCACCTTCCTGCTCTGAAGCTCCCACAAGTATACACAGTTATCCTCTGAACCACTAACAATGTACTTCCCATTTGTTATGGAAAATGTGGCTGGAATGCAATATCTCAGATTGGCATGCCCAGTATATGTCTTCAAAAATTTACCAGTCGAGAAGTTCCATAGTCTCTGCACAGCAGGCAACATGATTCATGGATCATTAACAAAACAAATAATATTTTTAGAGTCAGAATATCATGAGAACTAGGGAGTTGCAAATTCTACTTCATTTTCCATTGCATTCAACCAAAGCTGAATAAATGCAACAACAGCCATACCTGAGTGTGTGTTTAGATGCATGACATTGGTTATCCAGAAAGTAAACGAGTTTGATTGGCATTCAGTGCATAAGTTTCATGGGTATGCTAAGCATAGGAAAATATTTGTTAGAGGAGAAGATATATATAGAACCAGGGAGGATGGAGGTGATTGTGATGGGATTGATGGTGAATAATGGTTATGAGAAACTGGGTGAATGTCTTGCTCCACCTTTATAAATTTTGATATAAACTCCAGTTTATGTAAATAATTGGACCACTGGAATTTTCCATATTGTGAAAAAACATTTCCGTAGAGCAGGGAGCACACCAAGCAAAAAAGTATCAAGTTCTTTTACGTCAATGTAGATGGCAATCTTCTTTGACAAATAGCCCATGAGTGATTATTACGATCTTTAACCTCAAACTAATTTTTCTAAGAAGATAAATGAAACAACAATATTAACACAGCATGCATTTCCTCTATATCACAAGAAATAAACAATTGTAGATTCAGTTAACAATTAAAAATTGCCATAAAAAAACATTTTACATGAGATACATCCAAGGTGGCCCACCCATATGATGATATCCTATGACCTACTTATCAAGATGAACATGATTAAGGGAACAGTCATGCCCCCAAGATTTTGTTTTTTTTTTTTAAAAAATCCAGTTGAAAAAGTTCAGATCACTCAAAGGTGCAAAGAAACTAACAAATTGATCAACAAAGGCTGGACTTGCTAGATCAACAAATACCAAAAAATAGTAGTTGTGAGGACCTGTGTGGGCATGTGCTTAATCCCACATCAGTTATGCAATGGATAGATCTTGGATAAGGGCCAAGAAGTCCAAATAATATCTTACGGCTAGCAAAGTCCAGGGTCCTGGGTTGTGATAGTAGCAAACAATCAACATGAAATATGCAAACTCATTAATAACATAAACTAACAGGCCAGAATTACTACATCAAGTGATAGTAAAAGGTAATGATGTTACAGCATAAACATATATCAAACATCTCATATTATTATATGTCTGCTAGTGTGTTTGGGTATGTGTGTGCGTATTGTTTATGCCTCTCAAGGGGAGTATAGTAATCATAAAAAAGAGTAATAAAAGTACATTGAAATGCAGAAGTGGTCAGGCAGACTCTTCAATTTGTATAGTTGATTACATAAAAAGTAATACTAGCTTCGACATGGAGCACTTAAGTGCAATATAACCATTTTAAGATAAAAGAAATCGTTGAAGCATATAGAATTATTTAAGCCTTTAAGCAAAAGCTAAGAAATATTTCGGGTCTTAGATAAATTTGTTTATATAGTATAATAAATTAATCCAAATGGCAGGAAACCTATATTATGAAGACATAGCATTAACAATTGACAAGAGACTTTACAATTAATAATTGATAAATGATCCAGATGAATAATAAGAAACTCTACTAATATTATAGCATGAGTGCAGCAATTGATATGATTTATAATCATGCTGGACAAACACTGCACATGTAAGCACAGCAAAACATGCATGAACTTACACACGTGTGGTCAGGTCTACAGAATCTTCTTATCCACTCATTTCGAGAGCTGTATCTGTAGTTACTGGCAGCTTTTATAGATCTTTTCTCAGTATTTGTATTCTTCCTATATGTTCATTTCAATAAGAATCCCATCAGCTGCCACAGCAAAATTTTGAAATCATTTCTAACAACTTTTATCTATATTACCTGATATCTTCTGCTCCTCTGCTTCCGCATTCAACAGAAATATAATTTGCTCACCTTGCTAGGGACTTCTCAGCTTATTGATGAACAAGCCCATCACTATTAAGCTGCTTCTCCACCATTTTATCCTCAAGCTGTGTCCTATATGTTCCCTACGGTTGTATTCATTTCTAACATGACCCTAGCTATATGAACTATCCACTTATTCTCATCTATGTTATAATTAGGACCCCTCTCATATTCGAATTCTCTGATTCATGTAACATTGTCAACCTTAATATCGTACTAAAAAAAATATATTCAATCTTAAAGGTGCCAGACAAGCACAAAATAACCTGGCAACATCTCTCTACTTCATAAAACCTGCTTTTTTTAATTAAATGCCTTTGCCTATTTTCACATGTTTGGTTACTTAAACGCATGTAATCCTGGACTCAATTATATTGTGTAGCCAATTAACACAGACGCATCCATTCTTGAGGCATAACTAAGCTGCAATTCTTAAGATCATCTGTTACTTAAACACCTAAGCCACCTAAAATGTTATTTCTTATGGCATGCAACCTTTGTGACCTTGTCCAGTGGTAGGTTCTTGTACTTGAATGATGCCAACTGTCAACTTCAACAAAATCCTCAAAAATTGTCATCCAATCAAAAAGGTAAGTAATCTCTTTCTTCAATCTGATTAGCTCGAATCTCCAACTAAAAGCCATGAAAGAGAAAAGTAATTTCCACGAAAAATTGAAAGTAAGGTTCTTATGTTTGCAATTTTACAAACTGTCATAAGAGAGCCCCTTTGAGGACTACAATGGTCTTTTAATATGATCAGGTTTCTTAACATTTGGTCACAGAATTTTAGTCTTTAGAACTTTTATTTGCAGTTTTGGTGTTCGTTTGTTTGCATGGTTGACATTCGATTCCCTAATCTCAATTTGGAGGGTTCAAATTGCATGGCATGGTGTCTTAACCTGAAATACTATATTAACAATTTTTAGTATGTTAGGTTTTATTTTGTCAGGTGAACAAAAGAAAGAGGAAGAGGAAAGGGACAGAAAGACACATTATCTTCCCTCCAGTTATCCTTTCCTATTTGTTTGGCTATAATTCTATTTCGCGGCCCAGGTGCAGGGGGCTGCATCACCTTTGTTTATGCTAACAAGGTTCATCTCTCTTAATTGGAATTCACTTCCTCAGCTGATCAAAGTAGCAATTCCTCTAACAGTAAGTATGGTTTGCTGTAAATTACAAAAAATGCAATTCCAACAGAACACCATGTGATGCCTTACATACCAACTATGCCTTCTACACCATACTTGAAGTTCTTATAGATTGAAAAATAAACTTCAGTCAAACTTTACTAGATATAGTAAACCAGGTCTGACAAATGTTTTGGGGCAGAAAACAAGCTTAAATCCACGACAAAGGCGATTAGTGAAGGGTTTTTTCCCATTTAATTCAATGAAGTGCTAACCGACCTAATCATTTGGTCATGTAACACCTTGCAAATCGAATTTGAGGAAGTTATGGCCTTTCTAAGTTAAATTTCACATGCAAGGGCTGGTTGTCGCTTATCATGGACCCAGACGCTATCCAAACCTGCATGAAGCGGCCTACCTAGTCTACTAAAGTCAAGGTAATGCACATAGATCAAATTGCTCTAGGGATAATAGAAACTTGTACTCTTGTAACTTTTAAAACACTGTCAGGACATGATCTCCAAAAGTGTATGGATAGAAACTCATGCACAATCATAATTTCATGACTGTCAAAACCAAATTGGTCAAGACATCTTGCATTATCCAAAAAATAATCTAGTTCAACATTTTACATATAAATTTCATAAGGATTTTAGCTATTTTTCTAGTTCAAAATTAAATAATTACAAGTGATTTTCATTTATATGACAAATTAATTGACAAGGATGAAAACAGATAGGACAGGGGCCGAATATTTGTTATGTCCATATCCAAATCCTCTTTTAGTTAGTGGATAAGAATATGGATATTGATGTCAATTGGACTGCTGAAAGATGTACTCCCATGTCTGCTCACAACTAATGCAGATTAGATGGTGGATTGTGTTTCTCGAGCAAAATGAGGCTCATTTAGGCATCAAGTGGCAAAATTTACAGCCCTAATAAAATCTATGGAGTTTCTTTTATGAATCTAGGGAGTCTTTGCTAAGAAATGTATGTGTCAATAACTTAGTTGTAAGTTTTACAAATCCTTTCTTCGAACTATCACAATTAAAAGACAGTCGTTCACTCATTTCATAGTGATCATCCAAATTTCTGTGGAGACCCACCACATAGAAAGAAGAGAAGCAATAATAATAAATATATTCAAATTTCATAACGACAGACAATTATATTTTTTGTAACAAAACCAAACAATCACATGTGAATATTGATTGATATGACTAATTACCAAATAAGGATGAAAACAGATTGGATATAGGTCAAATTTTTGTTATATCCATATCGAGGGTTTAAAACCCGATGCAGACCACTGTATTTTGGTCCCCAGTTTGTATGGTACCAAGACCCTACTGTCCTGACTCCTAGGGAAGTCTCTCTGTATTTCTCAGCTGAGCGTTCCTCCTTTCCCTCCTTTATGTATCCTCTCCTTTTCTCTCTCTCTCTCTCTCTCTCCTACGCCTTAGGCCCTCCTGTGAATGAAGATGAGAGAAAAGAGAGCAGCAGGGATGGCCACATTTCTCTTCTTTTCTAAACAAAGACACATTGAGTGCTAGCTGGTAGCAGCCGAATAGGTTGACACCGGGGTCCCAACCAATTCCAAGCAGGACTAGCGGGATATCCCAGTTCATGCATAGATCAGTATTTTCTTTGTGGAATGGTACGGTACCAGTCAGATGAGGTAATACTATTGGTACCTTAATCCTAGATCCATATCCAAATCCTCTGTTAGTTAGTTGATAAGAACACAGACATGGATATCAATCACTATTGAAATATGTCACCAATCTCCATGAGCTTACAATTGATATATAGTTTAGATTATGGATTGTCTTTAAGGAAAACAGAGCCCAATTAGGCATCAACTGGCAAAATTCTAACCTTGATTAGTTCCAGCGAGTCACAGAAGTCTTTTTTATGAGTTTAGGGGGTATTTACCAAATATTCTGTATCTTTAAGAGTTCATTCATAAAGTTTTAGCAGTCTTTTCAACCAACTATCATAATTGAAAGACTGTCATCAATCTAACTTTCATAGATGATTCAAAATTCGTAAGTCCAGAGCCCCACATTAGAGAGAGGGAGGGAAGCTGTCTAGCCCCTCTAATTTCCAGGTTAACTGCATGGCATAGCAAAGAAAGGATCCGAATGCCCTCAAGAGATGTTGTGTTGCAAGGAAATTTTTGGAAGAGAAATAGAAAAACAAGACTTTTCCAGGCAAAGGAGCATGTTTTTTGGAGATATAGAAATCAATCTCTAAATTTGTCATTTTTTGTTAGAATAAAAAAATTGAAAACAAGATTTTCTCAGGGCATATTTGGTATTGCTTAAAAAAGAGATTTTATGGCATATAAAGTGAAAAAATACACTTTCCTGAAAAATAATTGTTTGGTAACATTATCAGAAAAGTACTACTATATGAAAAAGATAAAAAGCGCTTTTAGGAGAAGCTAGGAAACCTAGCTTCTAGCTTCTCCTTCTCTCCTTATAAAGGAGAAGCAACAAAAAAACACACCATTAGAAAAAGTAAGTTTTTCGAGTAGCTTATTGCATCTAAGCAAACACATAAGTGCCAAAAAAGGGAATAAAGGAAAAGAAAGGAAAGAAAGAAAATAAGGAAAAGAAAAGGTTTACAAATTTACTACTTATGTGTATAACCTCATAGATTATTTCTTTTAGCATGTCCACCTTTATTAAGGGCATAAATGTAAAAAGAAGTAATTTATAATGGTGTACATGCAAAAAGCCATAATTATAAGGGTATACATGTAAATAACAAATTTCAAGGGTATATATGCAATTTTATAGAATGATATACATGTAAAAAGAATAATTTATAAGGATATTCATGTCAATAACAAATTTATGAGTTTATACATGTAATTTCAGATATTTATAAGGGTATATACACAGAAAAAACCTTTTATAAGGATATTTCCACCCATCCACCAACCGCTTCTCTCCCAACTGACCTATGTGAAATCCTTATCTTTTATAATTAACTACCATTATTTTCATCCATTAGATGGACAAAGGTGTATGATGTAAACAAAATTAGATTGGAGTCTCCTTATTCTTAAGTTCGGCTTTAAAGTTCAGCTTTAAAGGAAAGAAATAAAGGTTTACAAAGTTCGGCTTTGCGGCTACATTGTTTCTCTCTCCTCGACCTCCTTATTCTTAAGTTCGGTTGACAATGACTCAACTCGGGGCTTATTACTTAGTCGACTAAAGTGCAAGAAGCACTATAACCTGCTAATTTCAGCAATTGATCAAAACATTTCAATCAGTAGACATAAAACTCAATTGTAAAATATCGAGAACTTATGGCAAACCCAGTGAAGGATGATATAGTATCATGAATACATACATACATACATAATACATACATACATACATACATATATACATACATACATACATATATATATATATATATATATATATATATATATATAACAGGCATTATTTGTATTTATTTAATATACGTAAAGTTAAAAATCAATGAGCAGTGTACGTATTTTCTTTAGACACTTCTGGGCATAAATCAGATGTGTAAAATATCTGAGTTTGTTTTGAATAAATTCATAAATGAGCTGGATACAACCAATATTATGGGATAAATCAAATAAAACATACTAAGAGAGTTCGTACACAAATCACAAAACAAAAAACTAATCACATAATGTAAAAACTTAAACATGTCATTAAGATAGAAAGAAACCATATTTTTGCTATGTTGACATCCATATTGGTACTTATATCCTCGCATCTGGATCAGTACAAGATAATACATCAATATCTATAGTTGTCTCTAGATCCAAATTGAAATTCAAAATAAATCCATATCCAGGAACATAAGTAATACTATGCAAATTTTGGATAAGGAATGGGGCACAATTGGGTTATCTCCAATGAAAGTTCAGCATTGTTTATCAATCAACTCAAACCTTGTGAGAGCAAAGCTACTCCAAGCAAATAAAAGTAAGTATTAACTAGATCCATCTCCAAGAAATGCCTAAATAAGGCCCCAAAGAGAACCTCATCAATTTGGATGCTGAAATCACACATCTCTAAATGATCCATGAGAGTACATTATTAAGAAATAGATGAATGACATAATTCTTCACCTCTTGGCTCTTGACATTTTTCTCGTAATGCCTGACTACATTTTTGAAGAATAAATTTATGACAATTTTCCATAAGAATTTCTTCAAGCCATTAGATCCCCTGAAGATTGCAGTAACCATTTTTCCGGGTACTTATAAGTTATAACAAGCTAAAGGCCCATACAAAAAAAAAAAAAGCCTCTTAGGCTAACCATGAAATTACATCCTTAAATGGATATTTCCTGGCTAATATGGAAGCTTATCCATGGATAAAATGTAAAATATCTCAAATATGCTATCGTACTGTTTGTATGCTGGTACAGTACAAGATACATTATGACCCCCATATCTGCTCACGGTTCACCGAACCAGATGATACGGCCATGTCATTATGCGTCAATATGGCATGCCATAAGGAGTTGAGACAATATGGTAGTGATTGGAAACCTTAGTTTCGATTCATCAAGATGCCCAATCTCATCCTAATTATACATTATACGATGAAGATTGCTAAAACTAACATGTTATCTCTAGATCCTTAAATCAACCTCCAGAGGAGGCTCTTATCTCAGAAGGTAATGGTTGAAAATAAGCTCGTTTAAGGGGCAATTTTTCGCAATTTTTTCCCACAGAAAAAAAAAATCATGCCATTAGGAAGATTAGGAAGATACAACTTTATATCACATTTCTCTTCGTGGTGGTACTTCAGGTTTTTGATATTATATCCTTGACAGAAAGCCACTGAGTTGAAGGTGATTTGAAAAGTATATTTGTAATGATAGATATTGATCCATCAATGCCCCCTTTTCTTTACCATCTTGTTCGTGTAGACGAAATTCCTTTATTTTCTATTCTCTTCAAAAAAGAAGCATCTTTCATGCAATAGAACTCATCAACACAGACACAATTACAAAAAAGAAAATATATCATAAAAATTCAGAAGTTAATCAGTGGTCGTACCAAGGTGTTGTCGAGGGTAGCAGCAAGCACAAACTTCCCGTTGGGGGAGAATTTCACGAACGACACCGGCGGGCTCTCGTCGTCGATCAATGTCTTCATACAACGTCCAGTCGAAGCATCCCAAATCCGGCAAAGCCCATCGTAGCTGCTCGAAACGATCAACGAGCCGTCGAGATTGAAGTCGACGGCGGTGACGGGGTCGGAGTGGGCGGGGACGACCCGGATGCACTTGCCGGACTTGACGTCCCAGAGTCGGACGGTCTCGTCGAAGCCCCCGGAGGCGATGAGGTTGGACTGGGGGTTGAAGGCGCAGCAGACGACGAAGTTGGTGTGGCCGGTGAGGGTCTTGAGGGGGGCAGCGGCGCCGTCTGTGGCGAGGTCCCAGAGGCGGAGGGTGCGGTCGTCGGAAGCGGAGCAGAGGAAGCGGCCGTCGGCGGAGAATGAGAGGTCGGAGACGCCCGCGGCGTGGCCTGAAAGCTCGGCGCGGAGGGAGAGGTCAGCGGCGGACCAGACGCGAAGGCTCTTGTCGGCGGAGGCGGAGGCGAGGAGGGCGCCATCGGGAGAGAACATGACGGCTGAAACGGCGCGCTTGTGGCCGGTTAGGGTTTCTCGGAGGACGTACGGTGGGGAGAAGGAAGGGGATCCAGTGGGCGGGGCGGAGGAGGCCATCGCCGGCACTGGGTGGTGTTGTGGGTTCCGACGATGGAGAGTACCGAGAGGGTTGGCCAACGACGAGGTGGCGGCAAGAGGGATTGAAGGCTACTTTGAGTGCTTAACCCTGGATATTTGCAACATTGGCAGCTCTGTCAACTGGAATTTTACCGTAGGTTATAAGAAGAATGAAAGTAACGACCATCAACTTTGTATTAAGGTTGTCGCTCCGACATGCAAACCCGCATAAATTCTTCTACGAAAGGTATTATAATTGATGAAGATTAAAAAGACTAATCAAAATGTATTATAATTGATCTGGGACTAACACAAACTCGCATGAATCCTTATATACCCTTCCACTTAAAATCTAAATTTATTCAAACTCAATCACAAGCGCTATAATTAGCCAGTAGTCAACCTTAGATCCTGATATTATTTATAATAGCACAGGTTGTCAACTAAAAAAACTAGTCAAAAGCTCATATTTGATTATTTGGTCTCATATAAATATTCAAAATCTTCTCGTCAATATAAAAATTAAACACACACTCACATGGGCCTTCACAATCTTATTAATAGGAGTCTAATCCCAAACCCCATGAATAGCATCTACTTATATGCAACCATAATACTAAAAAGTAATGCACCCATATGTCTCTAGTACTATTATTAATTTTTTAAAAGATTCATTTTTCTTCCCTCCTTTCTTGCTTTTCTATACTATGAAAACATGCGAGAAACACCGTGGTATGTGTGGAAAAATCCACTGGTAATGAAAGAGATTAAGCAAAATTTATATTTTAGGCTTGTTCTAACAATCTTTACCTTCACACCCTCATTACCAACTTCTCTCTAAGATATCTTTTCTGCTTAAATTCCTCATAGCAGAAATTATGTTGTGTTCTAAACAGTTTAGGAAGAATAATTTCATTTGCTGCTCAGCTCATTTGTTCTTTAAAATATTGTAGGAAAGTATGTGGAGTGTTGAATCCTATTCTTTGCAAGGATATGAGGTATACACATTTTCTCCTTTTCCATTCAGTACATGACAAATGTTAATATTATTTAGATTAATTGTTGGAACGTTCTTCAGAAACCAAATTTCTTATTATTATGAGTAAAAATTTAAAGAACTTTCTTTCTTTTGGTTTAATTTTTAGTCTATTTGGGACTGTTATCCCTGAAACCCACCACTTGGGTTGACACATGATGCGAACCCGAACGACGAATTTGAGCCATGAAAGAAAAGATCTGGAGAGGTCTTTTTCTTCTAATCCTACCAAGATCGGGGTTGCAGAACTCTTCCTCTCCCGTTATCCTACAGAATTCAGCAGGATTCTGCAAGGTTGCTAAGGAGAAATTGCGACAATAAAAAAAATTGGAAGAGGTTCATATTGTGAAATGTCAAGGTTCCAATTAAAAAAGAACTATATCTCTTCATGGTCTTAGTTAAACGTATCCTAAGTACAGCCAACTAAAATATCTAGATTTACAAGTAAATCCTTCAAATTTCTTTGTCGGGGCATCTTCTCAATTCCTGATATTAGAAGTGTTTAGGCTATGATAGACCTCTATCTCAATTCTCTAGTAAGATCATTACAGATCCACAGCATCCAATGTTGGGAGGACAAGACCACCTTATTAAGAGGGATATCCAATAAGGAGAGTTTCTATTAGTGGTCTGCATACGGGGAGTGAGTTTCTTCTCAAAGGAGAAGACAAGGAGCTCCATCCATTTCATTAAGAGTTGAAGTTTCAGAACAGAAGGTTACTTCAGTTGCACTTGAGTGCAGAAGTAAAAGAAGAAGATAATAAGCAAAAGAGTAACAATATATAGTTGGAAAGCTTCGAAAGCAATCTCTGAAAAGCATGGCACTTCTTGGATGAGGACAGTATCTGCCAAAAGTAGAGAAGAGCATCTACTAGTGGTCAAAGTTATTACTTGTTTCAGAAAGAAAGAAAGAAAGAAAGAAAAAGAAGATTGAGGTGGAATTATAAAAAGCAAGAATGCATCATGAAGCTACATTAAAGGATAAGAATTTATTGCTTTTAATCTTTTTATCAAATGCGCAAGTGGATTCACAAATGTTGTGTCTCTGAATGAAGGTTGCTGAAGCTGCATTCACAAAAATCTATCTATGAACATCTACATGCTTAAATTCATAAAATAATACATATAGAGGTCATTTCTCTCGGAAAAAAAAGAAAGAAAGGAAAACATATAGAAGCCCTCCATTACACATGTTCATGAGACGTAAAATGAAAATTAAAAAATATTTGTTGCAGAAGTTATCAGATGTGAACTACCAGCCCCGGATCTCATTGCATAGATTTTCATCTCGTCGCGACCATATCCATTCATCTTGCCCCTACTAAGTGTATCACCTAAAGGGTACATGCATTAGAATCCATAAAAGCTAAAGCATCACGCAGGCATCAGTTGATAACATATGAGAAGTACGTCATAACATTTATTCAAGCTTCAAAAGATACCGTCCAATAGATCTACAGAACATTTCCAGTTCTGGAAACATCCTTAAAAGATGCCAATATGAAAAAAAAATAATTCATGCACGCATTAAAAGATTAAATCCAACAGATTTGCGGATTTAAAACATCAGCAGGTATGGTGACGTACACTATTTTAGAAACAAATTTTGCAGGGTTCAATAAATTTGCTGATGGCACCGTCATCTTCATCAATTATGTGAGCATTTGTATAGACTTATGTTTAGTCTAATATCAATTATTCAGCAGAATAATCTTAGGTACTTATATAGGACTAAAGAATCCAAAAAAAAATCTTCCTGCCAGTCTTTTTAGATGAGGCTCTAAGTTGTGACAAGCAACCGCTTGCTATTTCGCCATGTCTCTACATTAAAGCTTATTCTCTATGCCTTCGAACTCTTAATAGGGTTAGAGATCAACCATGATAAGTCCCCCACCTCCTCGGACGTAGAATTACAGATTCAGAATATCATTATAGAAGAAAAAGATAGAGAAGAGATTAGCAAAGTAAAAAAGCAAAGTCCTAACACTAGCCGGTCACCTCCTCCGTAGTTCATTCTGCCCTTAGCGCAATCCCCACCCATTGGATGTGCGCGTTCACAATTCCTTATGGACGAGACGGAAGAAGTGAAACATCTCTTTTAGTTGTTGCATTAAAACAAAAAAAAAATCAAAATTTTCGAATTTTCAGTTGAAGACTGAGTCCCGTATGTGTTAATGGTCGGTGCTACCACCTTAGTATGATTTCATGTTGATATGGGAGCCAATTGATGTTGGCATGTTGATATGGGAACCAATTGATCTTGGCAAAGAAAACCAGCAGCGCTTCTTCTCTTCATTCACCATGCAGCTCTAAGGAAGCGATAATATAAAAAATATAGATTGTACGAACAAATCTATTTAGTTATTGATTTTGCATAAAAAGGTTGGATTTTTTTTTCTTCATTTCCACAAATCTAAGTGCACCATATGTAGCAGACTAATTTCACTTGTTTCAGACCAGGGGCAAAATGACCTAAATATGTATCAATATCCAATAAAAAAAAACCAGAAAAAGAGGAAGTGCATAAGCATATATTATCACTTGCTTTATGAGCCAAGAATAACAAATGGCTCCAACCCAAAGGATCTTATAACTAAATCTAACATCTCCACGAAATATCCAGCGGATGATTGGTTCGGTATCAACATATATTTCTCTTAGGCTAGAAGATTGATTACTAGCTTAGGCTTCCGGATAGATCATACCATTCCAGCCTCTCCCTTGGGCATGCAGTTGCTTGATCTACTTTATGAAGTGCTACAGAATAATATTATATAACTATTATCTAATCGCTACCTGAGGATGCTAGGTGTTCATTAGATTGTAATTCCCAAAAAAAATTTAAAATCGGTAAGGGGCTAAATTAGCTTTACATTTTTCTCTTTTTTTTTCAGGCACATCAAAGAAGCTCTACTTTGACCACAAGCACTGGTACAGAAGGGTGGAAGACAGTTACTTGCAACCACAAACGAAACTGTAGGATGGAACACTTCATGACCCAGACGGATTAAAAGCCCTTGGTGTAGTTCCATAGGGTGAACAAAGATGACGAGATTCAGGAATACCAGTGCCTATGATCTCGGCAGAAGAGTTCTGACGTACACTACAGTTTGTCCCACTGCGCCTCATGGGCAGGTTTCTGCTGTTGTTGACTGCAACGGAAGGAACTTCCCACGAGTTTTGGCTGCTTGAAGCCCATGATTCCTGTTCAGAACGTTGAAACTATAGGTTATAGGGAACTTTAGCATATGGTCACATACCATGAGAAACCAAAATTATTGCACCTTGATAGCTAATTGAGAATGTGCATCATAGAGTTCAAATCATGTTCTACGACACCATAGATGAATGCCGATCCATCAAGATACTACAAATAAATTAAAAACCCCATTTGGAATTGGGCCAACTATAAGTGACACCTACCATGGTGACTTCCAGTCAGATCTTGATTGTGCATTTGAACTAATTTTCTGATTGTCTGCCAGCATTTGAGGTTGCCCTAGTTGCTCGGCTTATAGGTCAAATTACAAATTTAGAATAGGTAAGAGTGTATTAGCTTGTATCTTGATTATTCGGCATAGAATTGTTTAGGAGTCGTGCAAATAATTAAGCTGCTTTAAGAAACTGAGACAAATAATGGATAAGAAAACCAAAGCAGAATTTTCATCAGCATCGACACAAGAATGCTGTAATTAATACCTTCGGCTGCTGACCATGGCCTTCACAAGAAGTTGGTGTGAATTGTTCCTTACTGCATGGACATTGCTGCGCTCTCATTGCCGAGTAGAAGCTGCATGCTTCTTGAGGAAGGCTTTCAGGAGTATGAAAACGTGCACCCGATCTTCCAACTGCCCATGGATTCTCCATCCCAGAAAATCCAGCTTGAGAGTAGTTGGGAGACAGCAAGTAATAAGAGCTGAGATGTTCCTGTCTACATACTGTAGAAGTGTCATGCTGACCCCTAAGATAAGCCGTAGAGCTGAAACCATGGTGGTGCTGGAAGAAACAAGTAGAAACATGTGGTTGTATGCTGGGACCAGGGTGTGCAACTAATGGTGAGAATCTGCAGCAAGGCAAAAATGGTGACTGCTTAGCAACAACAGAATTTGCATAGGGAGTAGTGCAGTCTTCTATCACAATCCCTTGTCTAGCAGCCAAATCCATTATCTGTTTCTGCTCAAGCCCCAAACCCAAAAGCATGTTCCACAGGTTCCTCAGTGCTTCTCTTTGATTATGTATAACTTGATCCCGCATGGCCATTTCAAATTGAAGCTCAGTATTTGCCATCCCCTATATTTTTGTAAGCACAGGAATCAGTCAATAAAACACAAAGATCAATGAGTTAAAGTTATCAAAGTTTATACTTACTAGGAGTCTGTACTGACTGAGAATATGCAAATATGTTCTGTTGCCATTGTTACTTATGGCTTCCTCAATCATGTTCTGAAGCTGGCGCCGGTGCTTTTCATTTATCTCAATGTCCTGAAGAAATTATATGCATAAATTAGCTGGTTTCAGAAAAACAATGCAACAGACGATGACAAGAGAATTACCTTCTTGTAACCAGCACCGGCCTCATCATTATCACGAATGTTATCAAGAATAACTTGTCTTCTAGACCTTAAAGCTTGTACAACCGTTCCATCCTTCTCAACAACCTAGATCCACAGGTAGTTTGTTAGCATCAGTATATAACTGTTGTGTATATATATCCACTTCATGGCACTTGGATTGAAGGATTTTGCAGTAATCTTGATAGAGAAAGTGCCCTAGTGCACAGTGATGCATATATCAAAGCATGTATATCCACATAATAAGTCCATGCATTATTTGCACAAGCTCGTACATGACTTGTATATAATTTTAGTCTATAATCATACAAATCTGGCTTTCCCCTGATCAGATTTCACATTCCCTAGAATGCTTTTTAGACAGTTTCATCAAATAAGGACCTTCAACAAAATTTTCAAGATGCAATGTGTGATCTAGCCAGTTGTAGGCAATCTCAACTGTTGGACAAAATTCATGGTCGTCACCTTCATATCTAACATCAATAGACTATAGATAATCCTCAAATTACAATGAAATTTCACAAATATTGGAAAGTTGTCTTATAATAGCAAAACTTTAGGTCATTGGACTAATTATCCACTGGGTGTTGGTGGAGTTCAATCAAATTCAGGCACTGGAGTTGCCAACGTCACCTGCCAGTGAACTGTGTCTACCTATAAAACTTTCCACATTTTTCTTCAGATCTAAGACATTATAGCATTTGGGATATGGTGCTATAATTATGTCTTGACCTTTACTTTTTTATTCTCTGAGTGGCATAATTTACTCCCTTCGTTGAGGATGATCTATACTTGTACTACATATTTACCTGAACTCAACCCAATTGGATTCAGTTTCATCGCCCTTGCCTACTTGCTTCAAGAACATCAGAAAGTTAGATGCCTTCGCCTATATATTTTATTATACTCATATCTAAAGAGATTCTCTAGATATATTGTATGAGTTGCAACTTGAGAGCCATTTGGGGCTTTTGCTCTTTCTTTTTTTTTCTATTATTTAGAGACAGACTATTCATCCTACCATTTTAAGCATACATCCTACCACAAACCCACACAAATAGGGGCTTGTGTGGGTGTACTCACGCATCACATACATCACACAGATAAACAATAACATAAAACAATAGGTTTTCATGCTTCGACTGATGCTCCCCAAATTTCTTCCGGATCAAACAGAAATTTATCAAAAGTGAAATGGACTGCTATCAAGGGAGAAATTAACTACAAAATCCAGAAACATATTAAGAAGCACACTCAGAAGAGCTTAAAGTGCAGAGTAAATGGAATTTATTAAGGAAGCAATCAGCAAGTCATCTAATAGATTCCAAGCACAAGGTGCAATTCA
Organism: Phoenix dactylifera; assembly: GCF_051530095.1. Classification (NCBI taxonomy): domain Eukaryota; kingdom Viridiplantae; phylum Streptophyta; class Magnoliopsida; order Arecales; family Arecaceae; genus Phoenix; species Phoenix dactylifera. Next base: position 2,323,068 of record NC_143190.1, read on the forward strand.
TTCGAGGCAACATCTGGGGATTCTGTTGAGTATGTTGAACATTACCTATCAACATGATATGCAATGTAGATTTCAGAAAGGAAAATAATTTTTTCAATTAGAATTTTAAATAAATTTTATTTCCAAAACGTTTTTAAGAACTCGCCAACCTCGTTTTCTCCAAAATTTGAGCTCCAAACCTAACAATATATTTTTATGTTCATAATGACAATATGAACCATAACTTGCAAAATCGGAATGGAAATACTTCACAACATACTTCAATTCTGAAATACTTTAGTATGAAGATGCACATGCAGAGATGGGAGGAAATCACTAATTATCAAGTGTTACCCCACCAACTTTGTTTATGTTTCAATACTATCTCAAAACTTCAGTATGGCTTCTGCATGCAGATTCAAATAGGAGAAGAAGTAGTTCGCCCACATAATTTACAGGTTTGACCTCCATGTGACCATTTTTTTGTTCCATATCTCTTCCTGATTTCTTGTTCATTGCTTAAGCTATACTAAAAGGAAGATAAAAATAGTGTTTTACTTAACTTCTATGATCAAAAGAATGATTGAAAAGAACTAGAATCTTTTACAAAAACAAGAGAACTAGAATAAAAGTTGTCAATTTAATGGTGTATGGAAAGTATAGACCTCCTGTTTAGCAATCGCATCATCAAGATGTTGGAGCTCAATGCGGTTGCGTACGTTAGTTTCCTCAAGCTCAAAGAGAGCCTTCTGTAGATTAATGCGCTCCTGAACATTTTCACCAGTTTCACGGCTTAAAATATTCAACCATGATAGCTCATCATCTGCAGCTTTTTCAGCAGGTTTTGTAGTTAACTGGGACTCCTTCTCTGCTAGTTCCTTTCTTAAACGACAAACTTCAACCTGTGTAACATATGTCAACCAATTTATTCACTCCTTCCAAAGGGAAGAAGAAAAATGACATTCTTTTGGGCCAAAAGAAAACCTGAAGATTTCCAATCATCCTTTGGTAGTCTGCAACATGAGTATCAACTGTCCCAATGTTTTTCTGAGAAAAGAACCAAAATAAGAATCTAGTAGCCAATAACATCATTTTTATGTGACAGAGTGAGAAATATATAGACAGTTAACTTCTATTTTTTGACATTTCTGATACATATGCTGACATTACTAGGTATACACAATAATTCTGCTTTATTTTGGAAATATGGGAGTTTGACAGCTGAGATGCTGAGCCACTTAGGTGTTCCTTTTAGGGGGGTCTTTCATGTTTGTCCCTTTTGTTACCATAACAGTTTTACCATCAGCCAAGAAGGCATAGTTTCGGCATGCAGTTTCTACAAACAAAGTTTATCTATACTCCTTCCATGTATTTTTGCTTGGACAAGGATAAAATGAATATATATGAAAAGTTACCATAACAGGAGCTGGCACTCAAACCACATAATTAGCCCTTACATGAACATGTGTTTTGATCTCCTTAGCTCGGTCTGCATATTTCAGGGTATTCACAGTGTGGATATATTGATCGTCAGCAGGTGATATTGTAGCAACCATGACTGTTTGAGAATTACCACTGAGTCCATCCTTTAGAATGCGGGTCAACTTACTGCCAAAAAAAGCTCAGCATTGGCTACCAATAAAGAAAAGGTATGCTTTATGATTGTCATTCAGGTACCTGTTGCGATAAGGAACATAAGCAAGTCCCTTTTTCTGTTGTTTGCCGAGGGCATTGATGCAATTTGCCAAAGCAAGGAGTGAACGGTTAATATTGGCTCCATCTCTAAGCTTTTGCCCTCCACTGTGTGTTTCAGAAGCCCTTTCACTGCGCATAAGATGGTTTGATGTAATTTTCCGTATTCTGGAAACTGAGACAAATAACAACAGATGAAATTGTTTGTATGTAGCCATCCACCTGCCAGCAAGATCAACTAATGCAAGTTTTCCACAGAGAATTTGACTCTTATATTGGGTTTTCTGTTTTCTCTTCACAGTGATCTCCAATACAGCATGCGAACTGTTAAAGCAGAAAAAAAAAGAGAGAAGTTTACTGTTTCTGCAGATATTACACCATGCTGTCCATAAATGTCATCACAGAATTGACAAACTATCACAAAGACAATAAAATGAGGGAACGTGTAAATATAATGCAACAAAACATGTTAGAATAGTAGCACAAAGATCATACAGGCTAAAATTGATAGGCAAGAAATGGTTCAAAACAGTTTCATCTTCTTTAGTAATCAAATGTCACTGAAAACTCTTTAACTACTAAGATAAGCACAATTTATGGAAATACCACAAACATTGCCATGAATATTTAAGGGAAAAAAGCAAAAACACAATTGACTGTGAAAACAAGACTTACCGTGATGAGGTTGCATTTGCTTCCGTGCTTTCTGTTTTGCGCCTACTGTTTCCAACATTCAAAAGTTCAAGAATCTTATCTGCTGATTGGACCTGAGGAGAATGAAATATCAAAGAAATGATCAAAAAAAGTTTAAACAATAATAATACTATGCAGGGATAAACACAAATTTCAGAGAAAGATAACTAAAAACATGAAGTGCTAGTAAATATAATAATCAGATAATATTAGAACAGAGAGTAGAGATCCACAAAACAGGATAGCACACTCCGAATATTGGAAAAGAGATTGGTAACACAAAAACTTGGACACAAGTACAGAAAAGCGCATCCCACTAGAAGTGAGAAACAATACAGCATAAGACACTCTGATGAGTATCACTGACAAAACCTCGTCAGTCAAAAGGGTAAAAATAAAGGTAGTCATGTTTAGCCAAAAGGATATAATCTTATTGTGCTCTATTTTCTTTTCTTTTCTTTTCTTTTGCTTCATCAACTTACATATAGTCATAAAATGCTTTCGTATTTTATTTCCATACCTCCACAAACAGCATCTGGTGCAAATCTCCTTCTATATTCATTTTAGTATCACACTCAAAATTTTCATTCAGAAAAGTACCTATAAAAGGAAAAATCATACACCAATACATGCTGTGAAATGCAGAAGGAAACTAGCAAAAACACAGCTGAAAAAGCTAGCATTATGCTTCCAAGTGAGAAGGGGGAAACAAGAACAACAACAAATGTCAATATAAATGAAGGCATGTGACAAATAAAGTCCCGCTATATTTCACAATAGAAAATATAAATGTGGCAGGAAATGGGAAAAAACCTTAATTCTTCTCAAACCAGCAACCACTATTCCATGTTCCGGATCTTCTCTAAGCTCTAAATGTCCAGATGACTTTTCAAGCAGATCATAGATAACCTGGAAATGAATGGGGGAAATAAAGTTGTCAAAATTCTTTATAGAGTAGGAAATTAAAGACAATTAACACTGCAACATTCTTAATACAGCCAATGCATGTCATACTTCATTGTACACTTCAAGATAGGAGCAAGAGACTTCGAAGTTGTCTGAGCTCTCATCCTTCTTGATAAGATCAAAAATTGTGTCAAAGCTAAGAACCATTAGTCCAGGGTCTTTACGGGTGCCAGCCATCGTGTATGTTTTCCCACTGTATACATGCAGAAAAAAGTACGATTATATCGAGAAAAACAGTCTTAAAATCCAATTACATGATTGTAAGTCACATGCGAAGCTCTGTAATATCTATTTTATGCATATAATATATTAATTGCAATTACAAGAAAAAGACTTCAAAGTAGCAAAAACTTGAAAGGAGAAAATAGCTAGTTTGCAAGAAATTTGAGAACCATCAAATGAACAATGTAAGCAGTTCTTTTGGCCATTAAAAGGTTCAGAATCCAAACAGGTTCAACTTCAGAAAAGGTTATTGACATTAAAAATTTGACTTTGGTGAGTTGATAATACAATTAACAAGTACTATGTGGTTTATGTGGGACAATCATGTTGATGCCTTGCATTTATAATCATGTAGAAACCGTTTATTTTTTAAAGACTAGGCCTGAAATATTTTGTTCAAAATAACAAGACTTATCTTCTCAAAATGCTATCATGCCCATGTCTTTGCATAAAAGGTTATATTTAGCTAATAAATCATGACCTTTTTTTTAGATCTCAGAAGGCTCATAGGAGAGTTTCAAAGTACTTCATGAGAATTATATACTATAAAATCTGACATCTTTTATATTTAGAAGATTCACAGATAGGTAAGTACACAAAGATAATAATACTTATCCAATAAAAATTAGAAAAAGTAAGTGCTAGATGGAACCATCTGAAATCAATTAGGACTCTTTGTTTAGAAACTTAAAATAGTAAACATTTTAGAAAACAAAAGCAATAAGTAACTCCAAGGCAATATGATTAATCACTTTGATATGATCAGCAAAAGATGATGTTGCACTTCAAAGGTGAACTTCATAATAAATCAAAAATAACAAATAACTGACTGTTTTGCTCCTTGTTGTTGGGGATTTACTGAAACAGACTCAAATTTTTTCGAGATAGTATTACTGTTTAAAGTCTTGTAAATGGCCCAAGTGCAAAATCATCACACCATCTGCTACGCAAACTGGAAGTCACATATCAAAGAATACAAAAGATTAAGAATGCAATATCAAACATAGTACCTTCCAGTTGAACCATATGCAAACACAGTTGCATTAAGACCTTGAATGACCCCAGCGATTGTAGATGAGATATTCCTATATACATCCTGATCAGGTCAAATGCAAAATGGAAACATATAAATATGTTCGCAAAAGTTGAAAGCACTAGAACTCCAAAATTGTAATGCTACAACCACAGTTTTCACTCAAAATACTAACAAAGTATATCAACATTTCTTATACTTGAATAGAGGTATTATGGTTGTAAAGGTTTAGACAGGAAGTTTATGTTCACACTCCCTTCTTCTTTCAATATTCAACAGTCGATCTATCAACTAAAGAAGTCCTCAAGTTTATCCGATCTTAAAAAACATAAATTCAAGGTTCGCCGTATCAGTATCGGACCCTGTACCGGTGCCACACTAGTATAGTGTCAGTATGCGGTACGGTACAGCATACCATGCATGAAGTACAGAAAGATGCATATTGCAGAGTAGGATTAGTTACTAAATTGACATATCAAAGACTCCCATGAATTGTTCAGAATCATCAGGGGCATGACCCCTACACGAGAAAGAGAGGAACGTCCAATAATCGAAAGAGTTTATGATTGTAAGCCAATCAAATTTCAAAGCCAGCTATATTACCTTCACAATCGTGATGACCCTTTTACCAACTAACTGCTGACAGCTTAAAAAAATCCATGTTTGCCAATAATTCTTATTAAGACACCTCTAACTTTGCATGCTTTCCCAAATCCTTTCTTGCAATTTCCAACCTCTCTTTACTAGAGCATCTTCAGGTCCTTCTTGTACATGAGTTCTCCATCACTTTGCCCTCAATTCGTACAAGTCCAACAGCTCCTCCAAGAGTTGCCCTCCATTTGTACAAGTCCAACAGTTCCTCCAGGAGACCCATTCCTTGCTCTAATCTTCCCCCCCCCCTTCTATCACACATCCATTTCCTTTTCCTTCCCAACCCTCCAGATATCCTTTCTCTTAGAAGATCTTGATAAAGTAACAATAGGAGTTCAATTGCTCTGGGTCGAGAGATTTCTTTTGTATGACATTTGAGAATTTCAGACCGAACGATAGGGAGTTCACTTGAAGGTAAAGCCCATGGATGAGGTCCAGACCACAGAAGGGTATGGTACTGCAACATCCCAAGCTTTCCTTGCTAGTTTGGGTCATGATTGGAGTAGAACCCATGATGCAGTGCTCAAAGTCAACAGATCTGGTGCTATTCAAACTGAATTGACCATTTAAATAATTATCAATAATAAGTAACTGAATTATAAATCATAGTCTTTTTGGTGGTTTTATGTATAAATATACCCACAAGTCAAAAATAAATTTCAAATAACTGATTTATTTTCATTTGTAGATGAAAACTTTATCCTCCTAAGGACAATTCTGTCTCCTCTAATTTTCTTGACCCTTGGTCTTTTTTGCACTCCTCCTAACTTGTAACTCTTCAGCCAATCATACACCCACTCCTATCACTGTTTGCTGCGCATTATACATAATTAGGTTGATGTTGGTTAAGTCACCATGCATATCCCAAGACCATTCTAAGTTTCTAACAGTTTTCTGCTTTACTTTCTCTATCATACTCTTGCTATTTTGCTAAATCTAATGATGTAGAATAAGAACCGGATAAAATTCACATAAATAGAAATTGGAAGTCATTAGTTGAAGAACATAAAAGACAGCAACGCATGAGAAACTTATAATTTTGAGCAACTGAACAAAATAGGAGGAATTTTGCATACCGCATTTGTGCACCCAGGTGCAAATACATGATCAAAACTATATCTTCTCTCTTTGCTTCGATTTTGAATGCGTTCAAGGTAGTCTTTTGACAGGTCGGGGTCCAAAACGACTAAATTCTGTAATATAAAAATCAATCATTGCATGCTGTCCTGTTCTTAAGCAAAGAGAATTATGCTTTCACATGGTAACAGAACGCAAAAATTATCAAACCTTGTCATCAGTTACTTGAATAATATGACGACTCCGCCGGCATTCTGCCTCGGTCAATGGCCTGCATTTGACCGCCACCTACAATCAGACAAAGGCAAGATCGTATTTGTTAACAGTCAAAAAACCAAGGGTAAGCTTTCATAGTTGAGAGACCAACCAAGAGTGTTGCAGTCTGTTTCGAGGCAGGAGCTCTAATGCTCGGCATTTCCGATCAAAAGCCCACCTATCCTAAAAGCACCTTTCTTCCCCAAAATCAATGACAGCTCCTAGAGTTGCACATAAAACTGATGAAAAGCTACAAATTTTAACCTAAAATACACAAACTCTTGGACATCTGAAACCTAAATAAACAAAAATAACACTGAATACCACTACATATCAATCAGAAAACCAACCGCAGCTCGACCTCCTTCGACCATACTCACCATTTTCTTCTCCATCTACACCAAAACATCTCAGAATTAATCGTCCTACAGACAATATTATAAGCCTATCAACCCCTCAAATTTCACTTTTCTAAAGCCCTAAACCACCAAATTCTTATAACCCATGACTCAAACACACAGATCTCTGCCTCGCTCCAGCGCATTGTGCCAACTAACCACCAAACTTAGCTCAAATGATCTCCGAGCTCCAAAAGTCCAGCGTCTTCATCCCAAGAAACCTCGCAAGAACGAAAAACCCAAGACCTACATCGCCATTGCAACCCCTCGAATCAAAAAGGACGCAAGAAATCCAGCATTCCCTGGCCGCAACGACTCCGAGGAGCGATCGAAATGCTGGATCTTTCGAGGGCGAAAAGGGCCAAAAAGCGCCGCGGAGTGGGCGAGGTCGACATCAGCGCGCGGCCACCGACTTGCAAGTCAAAAGAAGGAAGGTTTTAGAGAATCGAAGGCGCTTCCGCTGCCCCGCAAAGTCTCCGGAAATTACAGCGGTTTTGGAGGGGAAGGAGGAGGGGGTGTGGGGGAGGAAGAAAATAGCAGACGTAAGGAAAGGACCAAAGTGGTTAGTGGCCTAGTGCCTTGCCGGTGGGGGTTCCTGTTGGGAGGGCGTGGGGGATAAGTTACCGCTGGGAAGCCTCCAGATTCGGTGACTCCGAGATTGATGGAGGAGCGCTTTCACTAACAAAACTTTTACCCCACCCCCCACCCGAACCCGCGTCTTTTTTTTAATTTCCCTTGTTTTTGGATTGGATGCTTTTTACCTGGAGGACGGCCTGAGAGGAGCGGGCAGGTTGTGAATTACATGACTTTAACAAAACCATGAGAAGCAGCCATGAGACAGTATGAAGAATTTTTTGCTGACCACTGGTTGAGCTTTTATATGATTCCTGAGCCATAAACAAGGGCTGCAAGCAATTTACAAGTGATGCAATGTTACATCCGTACTACGCCTCTCACTGCATCCTTTTTCTTCTTTCTTCATCATCTGTCCTTATATCTAGTCTTATTCTTTTACCAATATTTCAGGGGAAGGTTTAGCTTCCTCCTATACCATTTAAAAGAGTCTCTTTGTGATGCTATGTTAAATTTACCACTTGCTACCCGAGCTAAATATTTTTTTTTTTCTCACTTTGTACTGCGAGCTCTTTTCAATGCCAAAAGCTCCTATTATGTTCTCACGTCTGTATCGCTCCAAGAGCTTGAAAACTGGCATCCCCCAAATCATCTCCGTTACCGTTCTGAATTTATAATTTATAACTATGGTTATGTGCCTGGCAGCCAGCAGCGGTTCACCTCTTTAAAAATAGCACGTATGGTAATTATCAGAACCATAGGGTTATTAGGGGCTTTTCACATTGAAATTTTAGTAGATTCGCAGCGCTTTTTCAGGATTGAGACAGTGGGACCGCACCTCCAGGAGCTTACACCCTCGCCGTCTCGTCTCTGGCGCGCCCAGGACGACACGGACAGCTTCCAGGAGGAAAAAAAACAAAATGATAGTGGTGGGCCCACCGAGACGGTGCCATGCAATAAATTAAAGACAGAAAGATTGGACCAGGTAAAATTGACTCCCGAGATTGTTGAGAAAGGACAGGGGCCGGCACGTTGATTAGGCTTTTATAGCAACCCAAAGGAAAGCCGGTGGGTGCAACCGACCCCACCAGCTGTAAAGGACACTTTATTGCATTTGGCGGGCATGGAGTGGGACCACGTGCCAGCGCTGACTCACTTTGTATTCTCCCCGGGTGCCTTTATTTCTTAACGCTTTTTCCTTCTCCGACCGACCGGGTCCCTTTTTTTCCTCTCTTTTTTTTTTTTTTTTTTTTCTTTTGGGTAAAAGGAACTAGCCGCTGAGTACAAATATAAAGGTATTACAGTAACAGGATAGGTTATTCTTATGCGATGCCTCACACTAATACGACAAGTAAGCTTTAGCGGAAAAAAATATACAAACCAAAGAGCAGCCTTCCAGCAAACTTCATACAAAAATAAAGCAACCCAGGAGCGTAGATGCTGGGGACGATTTGGCCGTGCCATGATACCATGAGATCTCGCCACATAATCAGAATAATGTAAGAATTCAACTAGTGCACATAACAGGGCCAGTAGCGAATAGAGGAATACGAGGCAGCTGGGAACATAAAATGGACCCATGAAGAGCTGTCCGGATGATATGGTCCTAGGCAAAGACCAAGGAAAAACACTTGCTCACCCGTACTTCGTAGCTGGTTCCAACAACTAACGGCAAAGGAACATGATACTGTGGCATGATCACAATCCTCCACAGCTGAAACACAAAGATCACAAACTTCGTGTTAATGCTAGGATGATACCCCTCCCACATAGTAGCTTTTTACAAGGTAATCTATCCCATAACAGCCTCCACCAAAGAGTTTTGACCCCCACAATGGCACTTTCAGTTGCCAAACCCATCTATAGTTATGTTGCCCACCTGTCGGCACCTGCAGATCCAGAAAAGCATACATGTCCCTGAGTGAGACTTGATTAAAGCCTACTCAACAGAGCTGGATCCTTGCGCCAAAGGAATGCAGAAATCCTGGTTCCTCATCTCAGTTGAAAACAAGGTAGCCAGTAATTCCCTATTCCATAGATGATCTCAGGTAATCAGATCTTGGAACTTTTAAAGTCTAAGCTGCAGGTATGAAGGTTGAAATAAGTAGGCCAATCACTAAGAGGAATTGTAGAAATCCAGGGGTCCGTTACCACATTAATGTTAGAACCAGTCTCAATAGTCCATAGAAAATGGTGCTGAATAAGAGGGCCAGTCACAAATTCTTCGCCAAATGAGAGAGCACTGCCCTGGCTTTGAATAATTGAGCCACGTACCAGTGAAACAAGATTTGGCAAATACAAGTTTAGCCCACAAAGAATTTGGGTGAAGTATAAGCTGGGCCGCAAGTTTGCACAAAGAAGCTTTTCGTCTAGTAAATAAAGATACCATTCCAAGATCCCCTTTAGACTTAGGCGTGCATACATGTGGCCATGAAATCAAGTGGTCCCTTTCGGTCCAAAGAATGACACCCAAAAAATGCTCAAAATTGCTTTTCCAATCTGGCATTAAATGATAAAGGCACAGGCACTGAAGACATGAAATATAAAGGTATCGGTGATAGCTCGGACTGGAGCAGGTTTGCTCTACCCGCTAGTGATAGAGCCCTCCACTTCCAACTCGCAATCCGATCTGTCACCTTTTCATAGAAAATTGAAATCCGAGAGAACCAATGGCATACCTGATATAATGGAACCCCCAAGTATTTCCACACCCCCCTCTTCTCAGCCATTCCAAAGAAACTTTGAAGTTGATGAATATAATTTGAGAATTATCAACCTCGACTGCTTGACCTGAAAGGGAGCAATAAACATCCATAATTGACATAACACAGATACTATCCTTAAGAGTAGTTCTGGTGACCAATAAACAACCATCAGCAAAGAAAGCATATGACGATGCAGATCCGCCACCCAGTTGACAAGTCCTTAACATGCGACTTTGTACTGCAACGTAGAGGAATCTAGAAAACACCACAGAACACATAATGAATAAATACGACTGATAATGGGCAACCTTGTCTGAGGCCTCTAGCTGGGAGAAACCAGTGGGTACTGGGTAGGTAGGTGTACCATTGATCAACATAGCAAATTGAGGATTTAGAACACATGTCATCATGAGGCTTTGAGAGGAGGATGCCTGCATCAAGGAATGCATCAGTTCATGGCCAAGCAAAATGTTCTCAGTAATATTGCAGCCCTGAATGAAGGATCCTTGTTCAAGTGAAATGAGATTAGAAAGGATAGGATTTAATCTATCCACTAGAACTTTGGCCTCAATCTTATAGATAGGCTCCTTCAAGGTTAGGTTTCTAAGGAACTAAAGTTATATAAGTTCTTTTCCAAGACGTGGGCATCGTACCAAACCAAAAGTACTGAATTGCTTGAATGACCTCTTTTTTAATAATACGCCAATATTCATGAAAGAAGAAGCTCGGAAAGCCATCCGGTCATGGCAATTTGTCCAGGTGCATACCCCTGATAGCATCCACTATCTCCTCCTCTGTGACTAGCTCAAATAGTGTAGCATTCTGCACACCAGTGATCTCTAGCATCACTACAGGTAGACCAACATCCTGCACTACTGATTGATTAGCCCACCTTTGCTGAAAATGATCTACTAGCATATGCCTAGTTAGTGCTTGGTCTTTAATTATGTTCCCCTAGGCAGACAGCAACATAGTGATTATATTTCACCTCCTATGGAGAACTGTAGTTCGGTGAAAAAACTTAGTATTAACATCCCCATCCTTCAACCAGGTAACCCTGGATTTTTGCCTCCAAAACATCTCCTGCATGTGAAGATTTCAATGATATGCTCGCAAAAGGGTTATGAGATGCTTTAGTTGTTGATTAGTAAGGCCCCCTTGTTGAGCTTCTTGAACTTGTAACTAGTGGATCAACTCATTTAATTGCTGCTCCTGCCTAAAGAGATTGCCAAATGGCAATATTTGTATTCCACTACTTGATAGTCTGCTTGGTGTTCTGAAGGAGCCTTGTAATCCTAACACCTGGAAAATAATTACCATGACAATGACAAGCTTGACGAATAACCTCCTGGATGCACACACAAGACCACCAAAACTTTTCAAACTAAAAGGAAATAGACCCCCTAGATCCTTCATTGTTTGCAAAAAGAAGTATGGGACAATGATCAAAAGCAAATCTAGTTAGGTGGCATACCTAGACTTCAGGGAATAGATCCAACCATTGATCTGACACAAAAGCCCTATCCAGCCTTTCCCAAACCCGTGCTAGGTCGATACAATTATTACACCCGTATAATGCAGCCCCTGGTGTCCCAGATCAATAAGAAGGTAAACCCAAAGACATTACCACACTGACCTCCTCCCACATGCGTCTATTGTAAACTTCAAAGAACATACTGCCTCCTTCACATCACCCTTTCCAAGGCTTGGGCTAATGTACAAAACATTTGAACATATTAATTAAAAATATAACTATATGCATGATTTTCTTTATAGAAAACACACATGGGTGCTTTTCGTATTACCTAAAGAATCACTAAGAATCAGAGTAAGCTTGATGTTCCTTTAAATATAATAATAAAAACCAGATAAGCTAATAGGAAATTCAAATCATAGAACATGAAACTAGGAAGACCAACAATGAAAAAAATACTTGAATCTTAAGATATATCAACGCACTTCATTTTTTTTTTTTAACAATAACACCACAAAGGGTATGAAAAGGTTGATAGCCTTACCTTCATCTGGTGCGTGTCCAGTAACTCAAGTGCTTGCTCCTCCTAGCTCCACCAGCCATCTTTACACAAAAATATTTATCCAAGGATCAAGTGAAGGTAGCTCTACTCCAGTTTAGTTATGCAAAAGCAAAATAATCAGCGATAAATTACTAATGAAAAAAATGTTTGAATGAAGAGAACACAATTTAAAGCAATTCAACAACCCATTAGAGCAATTGTTGTGAAATTACATTTCTTCCCTCTAGTTCTACCAAACATAGTCAACATATTACTTTGTTACCCTTATACATCTGAGTATCAAGGAAATTCTAGCCAAGCTGCACATATAATTACACAAAGCCAAATGAAATAAAGCAACCATTGATCCAAAATAATTCATATGAGAAGAAGGCAAACCTAAAAAAAGTGGTCCAATGCATGCCCGTCCATTATGGGTTCAGGGGGTCAGGTGCGCACAGCCTTACACTTGAGTGCGGAGATATTGCTTTCATGTTTCAAACCCATGACCTCCAAATTATAATGGAGCAACCTTACCATCGAGCCAAGAATCACTCTAAGAATACAAACCTGAAATAGCTACATAACCAGCCAAAAACGACAGTCCTCATTAGATAGTCTAAGAAGCAAAAAAAAGGCATATTTCCCGGAAGCATCTAACACTAGTATATCTAAAATTGTTTGCGTTCAGATAACAGCTGGTAGAAGTGATTATCATAGTATCAAGACCAATCAATAAAAATTTTCATTGAAAAGAAGAAACTGAAAAAGGAAAGGCAACAGAGTCAAATTCTGCTGTTCCCTCTATTGGTTATAAGGAGGAAATAGGAGAGTGATAACCATTTAAATTCTTGATTCTTTCATGTACATAACTAGATTCCTCATTTTGTTACTACCACAACTACGTATGTCTATAACCAATAGAAAAAACCAGAAGGGAAGCCACAAATCCCGCATCACTTCCCTTTCTGATTGTTTTCTTCATAGAAAAACCCGTTGAATCAAGATGATAAATCAAGAAATAAAAGAAAAGAATAAAGAATCAGGACCCTAGAAGCTAGAACCCTCCAAGAGTCCAAGAAAACCCTAGCCTGAGCAACAAACCTATAATTTCCACCGTACGAAATCAAATAATCAATACAACAAGTGAAACAAGAACCAAAACCCTAGGAGGACCAAGACTCAAAACCCTAGGAGGACCAAGAATCAAAACCCTAGGAGGACCAAGAAACGCATAGAAAAAGAAGGAAAAGAAAGAATGGAGGGAGGGAGGGAGAGGGAGGAGGAGAGACCGAGAAAAGGTAGTTGTTCTAGTCGGCGAACCAGTTGTAGAGCACTGCGATCTTGACTTAAGGGCGGCTATACGTCTCGTTCACAGCTCCGTTAGGGCCATCTTCCTTCCTTCCTTCATCTCCCATCGCTCCCCCTTCCTCCCTCTCCCAGTCTCGACCGACGCTCCCTTTCGCGCTGTCAGAAGGGAGAGAAATAACAGATGTACGGGGGGGGGGCATATTTATAGAGAGGCGAAGGCGGTGGGTCCTCTGGAGATCCATAAATGCCAGCCTGCCATGCGTCAAAGGCGGCGGTGGAGGCGATGATAAGGATCTTGGCGAAGGAGCTGAAGGGAACGGGGATCACGGCCAATTGCGTGGCGCCAGGGCCGGTAGCGACGGAGCTCTTCTTCGCCAGGAAGAGCGAGGAGGCGGTGAGGAAGGTGGTGGAGGAGTGCCCGCTGGGGCGGCTGGGGGAGACCAAGGACATCGCACGGGTCGTGGGCTTCCTCGCTACGGACGCCGCCGAGTGGGTTAACGGCCAGGTCATCCGCCCGAACGGTGGCGACGTCAAGGTTAGCATGGCACTTTAAAACATCGACAGCCTTTCACTCGATTTATAATCATCATATATTATTACTTCTGTTCCTCGCACCGTGACTTTTTAGTACCCATAAGTCCGCACAGTTTCTTCTATACTTTATTCTATGCGGACCGCGTCCGCATATGTTGTCTATTATTTATTCTATGCGGATAAGTCCGCAAGTTTCCTCTATGTTTTGTTCTATGCAGACACGGACGCATAGTTTGTAGACTCCATCCGCATAGTTCGTTCTATGTGGACGCATCCGCATTATATGACCGCATAATCCGTTCTATGCGGAATCCGTCCGCATATTTCTTCTATGAGTACCTTGTCCGCATAATCTTCCATGCGGACATAGTTCGCATAATTTCCTCTATGTGGACAGTGTCCGCATGGTTTCCTCCATCAACTCCGCATGCTTCTTCCGTGCGGAAAAATCCGCATAGTTTTTCCCTATGCGGACAACTACCGCATAGTTTGTTCTATGAGGACGCATTCCGCGTAGTCCGTTCTTAGCGAAGGATGTCCGCATAGTTTGTTCTATGAGGACGCATTCCGCGTAGTCCGTCTATGGGTACTTTGTCCGCATAGTTTTCCTATGCAGACGCATTCCGCGTAGTCCGTCTATGGGGAAGTCCGCATAGGTTTCACTCTTGTCCGGGCTTCCTGCATAATTTCATCCATGCGGACGACTTCCGCGTAGTCCTTTCTATGCGGATTACGTCCGCATAATCCGTTCCATGCGTATACGCAAGCATGGTCCGTTCTATGCAGATGGACCGCATAGTTGCTTCTATGGAAACAACTGCCGCATAGTCCGTTCCATGCAGAATGGACCGCATAGTTTCTTCTATGGGGAATAGGTCCGCATTGTCCGCTCTATGAGGAATCCGTCCGCGTAGTTCTTCTATGCGTACCTTTTCAGCATAGTTTCTTCTATGCGGACTGGTCCGCATAATTTATGTATGGAAAAGGTTCGCATAGTTTCCTCTCTTGTCCAAATAGTATCCTCTATGCGGACCTCCTGCATAGTTTCCTCCATGCGGACGACTTGACTTCCGCATAGTCCGCTCTATGCGAACAAGGACCGCATAGTTTCCTTTATGCAGACGCTTTCCGCATAGCCTTTCTGAGTGGAAGATGTCCGCATAGTTTGTTCTATGCGGTAGCTGGCTATAGCCCATAGAAAAAATCCAGAAGGGAAAGCATACAACTCTAGGAAGTAAGCATTCTTGAAAGCTATCATTTATTATAATTTATTATCTATAATTCTTTACTTAAAAGCTAAAAATCTGGCATCTTTTTAAGTCCATTTTGCATCAGAGCTTTTACATAATAATTTAAGACTTAATATAATTGAAATTTGCTCAAAAAAGAATGACATCACGCTGCTACCGAGAAGAAAACCACCTCATCTCACAACCAATTTGAGCAATTGGGTGATGGAGAAGGAAACAAACAACTTCAGATCTTGCCATGAGAAAACCTGAGAAAGGGTACCATTAAGGTAAATCGAATGATTTGATGCGGGAATGGTGCTGATTTTCCTCATATTTGGCTACCAATGTTGCATTATATTCCCACATGCAGAATGAAAATTAGCAAGGAAAGCTTGCTTTTTCCCAGCAAAAAAAGAAAAAGCTTGCTTGCCTTTTCTTGACAAATGTTCACTTAATTTAAATCAAGCCCGTAAAATACAAGAAAATTTAAAAGGGAAAACAAAGGAAAACAAACAAGGAGCAAGAACGACGCTTGATCTATGGTACCATAATGCTGACCGTGACTGCATCAAGATCATCTCTTTCTCCACCATCTACTCGGATAAAGCCACCAATCCTGCATAATTTCCCTTTCTGATTGTTTTCTTCATAGAAAAACCCGTTGAATCAAGATGATAAATCAAGAAATAAAAGAAAAGAATAAAGAATCAGGACCCTGGAAGCTAGAACCCTCCAAGAGTCCAAGAAAACCCTAGCCTGAGCAACAAACCTATAATTTCCACCGTACGAAATCAAATAATCAATACAACAAGTGAAACAAGAACCAAAACCCTGGGAGGACCAAGACTCAAAACCCTAGGAGGACCAAGAAACGCATAGAAAAAGAAGGAAAAGAAAGAATGGAGGGAGGGAGAGGGAGGAGGAGAGACCGAGAAAAAGGTAGTTCTAGTCGGCGAACCAGTGGTAGAGCACTGCGATCTTGACTCAAGGGCGGCTATACCTCTCGTCCACCGCTCCGTTAGGGCCGTCTTCCTTCCTTCCTTCATCTTCCATCGCTCCCCCTTTCTCACTCTCCCAGTCCCCCCCGAAGAAAGCGAAATAACAGACGCACGGGAGGCATATTTAGAGACAGGCGAAGGCGGTGGGTCCTCTGGAGATCCGTCAATGCCAGCCTGCCATGCGTTATATCTCGCGCGCATAACGTCTCTCTTTGCCGGCGTTACATATAATCCCTTCCGTCTGTTTATGGAGTCGCGTGCCGGGCATCGCGAAAGTGACGTTATGTGCTGACTCATTGGATGCAGCGAACCCGTGATGACTACCAATATAAAAGATAAATCTCGGAATAAAGGTGTGAATATGCTGGCCATATGAAGGCATGAGCCGCTATGACAAGATAGATGCCATCCTTTGTTTCGAGATATTAGCAGTATGGTGTTACAGACCATATATATTTATAGAGAGGCTAATGGAGCCATGAATTGGATGACCTCGTATGTAATCGATCACTCCAAAAAAATCCTATGGATTGGAGAGAGAAAATTGTCTAGATCACTCCGTGATTTGATATTATTTATTTTTTTAGATATATTCGTACTAGAACTGTATGATCCAGCCATTTAGCAAAAAAAAAAAAAAATGATAATAGTTGGAGAGACCTGCTCTCCTTTCTCTGACCAAAAATTTAAAAAAATAAAAATAATAGCTTTTTAATACTTTTAGAAGCTTTCGTTTATTGACCAGGATTTAAATAACAGCAATTATTTAAATATTCTTCCAGTAGTCGAGATGCAAGAAAAAGAAAGATTAGTGATGATTCTCATTCTAGAACAATTTGTTCCTGAATGATCTAAGATTACTATGTATGGTATGCTATATTCCGATAATTAAATATTCCTAAGTATCCACGATTAACTTGTTTGGTATGCTATTTTAAGATCACTAACAATATAATATCAAAATACCTTGGATATATTCTATATATTTTGCAACTATTAAACATAATTTTCATAAAAAATCATAGAAAAACATATATGAACATAAACGAAATTATCAAAACTTGTTATTCCATGTCAATTCAATACGCCCAAAAATTAACTAATACTTGTTAAAGTAACTCCGGAGGATTATCAAATCTTGCCAACTATGTACAAAAAAAAACCTTTCCAACTAGAAGAATTTTTTTTATAGGATCTCAAACCTTTTCGAGCTAGAACTGTTTTCAAAGGACTGACATTTTTGGAAATAATTTTTCTTGCTAGACTATGGAGTATTTTTATCTCTGAATTTTAGCCCAACATCACTACCTTAGATGATCTTGGAAATCTATTTTTAAGGATGTGTTTAACATCACTAGGTTAAGCGGTGACTATAAAAGTAGGTTGGGATTACTACCATTTAAGATTATTTAGGTTGAGCAGCAACCAAATATAATGATCTTGTTATCTCTACCTACATATTGGAGTCTTTACCCTATACCAACTGCCACCCTATAATAACCCTCATTGTCCACCAACTAGAGAGCGAGTCTACAAATTTGTATCCTAGATAGAGAGCGTCTAGGGATGAAAACGAATCGAATATTAATATGTCCATATTTATAACTATATTTTTCAACAAATATGGATATGTTTACAGATATTAAACAGATGCTAAAGTTAATATTCATATTTGTTCTAAACGAATATGAATACGAATTGGATATTAAGTATATCCATATTTATCATAAACGAATACAGATACAAAATATGATATTAAACATATCCATATTTTCTTACCTGAATATGAATATAAATTAGATATTTTTTTATATTAATCAAATTCGAACAAAATTCAAGAATGAAAACTAGTAATAAAGAAATGATCACAAAAAAAAGATTCAATTAAAAAATATTAATTTTAATAAGTATTTATTAATACTAAAAGCTAATAATTTCATAAAAGATATACCGCTCAAAGTTGGTCATCGCCGAAGTAGATGAGATCTATGGCGCTCCAAGGCATCACAAGATTGTCGCCGATTGTAATCGCCAAGTGGAAACTAAAAAATAGATGGGACCTTCGAAACTCTAGTTGTTTGAAGACGATGAAAAAAAAAGAGGGACGAAACGGATGAATGAGAGGTTGAAGTCTTTCACGCATGCTGGGTGATTCAAAGGATTTTATTCAAATTGGATATTCCATATTTGGGTTACTGTCTAAAATGATGGTCATCTGATATTTAGGTTACTTTTAGTTTAGCTTTGATTAATTACATAATTGATTTCTTAATTTAACTTAACTTAAATTTCTTTTTTTTCACTTACTCTTATTATATGAATATCGAAATTTGGATCCGAATCTAGAAAAATTAAATATATCCGCATTCATATTTGTTTTCGAAAGATTTTTGAATTAACTATCCAAATTTATATTTAGATCTAATTGGATAAAAAAATAATATCCAAATTTGAATCTGAATCGGATTTGAGAATCGATACGGTTAGAATAATGTTAGATACGCCACCAGCCCTGAGTGTCTGCTATGTATCCCCGATCCACAGATGTCAGGGCTGAACCGGGTTTGAGTCGGTAGGACTGTTGTCGACTGACCGCAGTCCACGCGGTGTCGGCCCCCTTGAACCGCTACCCAATCCCCCGAGTGCCGTAAGGAGGCCGTGGAGAGGCCTGGCCTCAATCCAAATCCCCAGTACCCCTCCTCCCCCCAGCTCCGAGACTCCCGTTCTACCAAAAACTCCGAGGCTCCCGGACTCCAATGGCAACGGCGGCCACCGCATCGGCCACCAGATTTGCCGCCGCCGCCGGCGCCCTCCATGGATTCCGGTGGCGGACCTCTCCTCTGACGCACCGCGCATTCTTTCCCAAGCCGCGGTCCGCTGCCTCCCTCCGGTCCCGGCGGCACTTCCTCGCCCCCGCCGCCCTCCACAAGCACGACGTACAGATCAAGGAAGAAGGCCAGCCCGAGACCCTCGACTACCGAGTCTTCTTCCTCGATGGCTCCGGGAAAAAGATCTCGCCTTGGCACGACGTCCCTTTGCAATTGGGCGATGGTGTTTTCAACGTTATCGTCGAGATCCCCAAGGACACCAGCGCCAAGATGGAGGTGGCCACCGACGAGCCCCACACTCCAATAAAGCAGGACATCAAGAAGGGGAAGCTGCGATACTATCCGTAAGATTCTTCCCACTTCGATATCTTCTTCCTTCTCTTCTGCTGTTCTTTCGGCTAAACATACTTCTTTTTACGGCTGATCTTTCTGGAAATCTGCTTTGGATTTACAGCAGTTTAGTTTTTAAATGGGAAGATTTTATCTTTATGTTTATTGGGTTGCGATTTCTTGATATCATAGAGCGGTCATAGTTTTGTTAGGATTGGATTGCTTGAAGATTTTACCTGGGCGCAGTCTACTACAGTCTTTAGAATTGGAGATTATATGAGATGATTGTCGTTTGAGAGATGTGAGAGAGAATTTTGAAGTGGAGACCAGTTAGATGCAAACAGGAGTGGAAGGTTTTGTTGAACTCATTCCGGGCATAAGAAGATACCTCTTCTCTGAAGTTATCCCTTCAAATTGGTGAATATTTGAATAACTTAACTCTTACAAGTGGAAATCATGTTGATTTCTACTCTCAAACATATAATGTGACAATCAAATGTTTATTCACTCATAGAAATTGTTTGAAGAACAATTTAGTGAAAGGTCTAATCATTTGAGTTGACATCCATCTAGATATTGATACATTTAATTTGCATGCTATGACTATGTATGTATGCTGAAGATTTATCAATAGTATAAACTTTCAAATGTTTTCTTGAGAAAATTGTCTCTGAGAACTTAGGTCAGTATATAAATAATATAGGGGCTTAAGGCTTAATATCATTTAGAAAAATGACCCCCATGCTGCACGATCTGAAAAACATAACTTATTTGGGCTTTAAATTTGATGATAGGCAATTTTTATTTCCAAAAGGACTTTTCTATGAAATCCAGTCCAGAAAGGTAACATGAATAAGAATCTAGGAAGCAAAGTGGTTTAACTAAGATCATGCCCTTAAAAACATGATCTTAAGGAGCTGCATTATTGATTTATTAGAATTTGATGCCTAATACAGTCATGCAATTAACATCTCCAAAGTTTGGATGCTTGATGCTTGCTGGCATCATTAATGAGATAACATAATCATATCATAAATCAAATTTTGATAAAGCTGATATGATACTCATACATTTTTGTTTTCTATGTACATTCTCACTTCCTATACATTTCAAATGTCTCATATGCTTTATGACCTATTTATTTTATGATGAGAATTAAGGTTCGCCGTCTCGGTACCGTGCTACATTAGCACAATGTCCGTATGGTACAGTACAAAATTTTTTTGGTGTACCAAGTGTCGATACGCCACCTGTATCGATTACTGATACCAAACTGGTATGGTACGGTACGTTCTATACCGTCCGGTTCGAGCCAGTACGGCATACCATGATGAGAATACTGATGTAGATAACTGGGAAGGCTGAATTGAGAAATGGATGCATAGATTCAGCTTAGGGATTTAATTGACAGTGGAGAAGTAATTGAAACCAAATTAGATAGTGTGAGCATATGCCCTGATGGTCTAAGGAGCTTTGACAAATATGGGGGATAAAATTTGTTTGGGGCCAAGCAGGGTCAAAAAAGAAAGGATTACCTAATAAAGTATCCGTGGAAGTTAGAAAATTTGAAAATGCTTTCATCATTGATTCTGGTCATCTCTAGAACAAATGCAACCAAAATTTTTGGTATCATTATGATTGTATGTTGTTTGGTACCTTATTATATGTTTATGTTGTTTAGAGACCTTGTAACTAGAAACCTCATGATATGTTATGAAAGGATCAGATGTACCTGTAACAAAATATATTTGAATAAGTTTGTAATTTTCTGTAATTGATTGTTGCATTCTAATGCATCAACCTCAGGTACAACATTAACTGGAATTATGGATTGCTTCCACAAACATGGGAAGACCCATCTTTTGCCAACTCAGAAGTTGAAGGAGCACTTGGCGATAATGATCCAGGTTTTTTAAGCATCCCTTGTTATTTGCTTGAAATTGGCACACCTTGATCATTACTAAGGTGTTGTGTAATGAAGTAGTGGCAAAACATGCAACTTCTTATTGCGATATTCTTCCTTGTCTAGTTGATGTTGTCGAGATAGGTGAAAGACGGGCTAAGATTGGTGATGTTCTCAAAGTAAAGCCCTTAGCAGCTTTGGCCATGATTGATGAAGGGGAGCTTGACTGGAAAATAGTTGCCATTTCATTGGATGATCCTAGAGCTTCTCTTGTAAATGATGTCAATGATGTTGAAAAGCACTTCCCGGTAAGCCTAACTCTTTCAACCATCATTCTTGTTAATTCTGGATTCTTCTGGATATATAAATTTTCTGCATTTCATGAATAAGATCTTTTATGGCTTATTCCCCGCCATATGTTTTCTTCAGCTGTTTGATTCCATAGTTGATGCATCATTGTCCTTTTAAGGATGTGGGAGTTCAAGCAGGTCGGGTTTGGATCTTTTTCTTTTTCTTCCTTGGAGATCTTTTGCCTGCCAAAATTTGAATTGTGAAGTTGGATAAATTCATTCTATTGGTAGTTATGGTCATAAAACCTCTGCTGATAAATAGGAAAGTGTTCATCATACACCCTTGAATCACAAGTCAGCCCACTGGCTTGCCCACATTCCAATTTCCCAGATTATATTTTACACTTTTATTTCAAATGTTTTAGATGTGCATGAGGATTAAACATTTCAATCTGCATGTTTACAAGTACTACTAGTGGAGGAAAAAAAATGGATAGCGTGTCTCATATGCAGCAAAAATGTGATGCAACTCCCTTAGGGAGAGAAACAGTGTAGAAGGGTCATGAAAGAGGAGGAAGAGGCCTTAGTTAGCTAAAGGAAGGTTATGGAACTGATAACCCTGGGCGAAGAAGGATAGAAAAACTCCACTGAAATAGTTGGGTTAACCATTTAAATTCTTTGCTGGTTAAGGCTGTGGTTTTATATGCAAGTGCCACAAATATTCAAAATGAGTTTTACTTTATCTGTGAATTCTGTAATGCTTTTATATTCTAAGTCATAAATGAGTTTATCAAAATGCTGCTCAAAGGTGCCTGACCTTTTTTTTAGTGTAGAGCTACCAATCGCTTTGTTGTAGTAGATTGAGACATACTGGTCAATATATAAGTTGCTATAACCTACATGGCTTCCTTTCTGGAAACTTGGGTTTCATTCTACCAATCACTTGTATCATAACTTTTCAATAAGTGCTACATGAACCTTCTGCTTCACAAACATAAACATGGTTTGGTGATCAGTATTGTCAACTCGGTATCTTTTTCTGCATGATTACTTTGATGCTTCCTGTATGTGGTGAGTCTAGATATGATAATATGCTTTCATACAGTGAAAGCTCATGACCCCTTTCTTGAGCCTTTCTTTTTCATTTTATTTTAATCTAGTTATTACCCCATCTTCTGCTGTTATTTGCAATAAACATAATTTCTTACTATAGTTTGGAAAATTGTGTTAAATAAGTACCTAATCTACTATCTGCTTATGACAATGTGTTCAATGTCATGTAATGTCATATTATGGGTGTTTGGTAGTGCATTTAAGGCTATTTCTTGAAATGAGTTTCCTTTGAAACAAAGTTGTTTCAAAGATGACAAACTTGCAGACATCCTTGTCACCTGACAGTAAGATTGGCTGAATTCAACAACATTCTTGCATGTCAATATTTTTTAAATGACTAATTGTGTTTATGTGATCATTGTGCTCGGAGACATGCTGAACTAGGTAACAATTAAATTGGTTTTATAGTTAACAATTCTCTTCAAGTGGTCCTCTGGATGCTCTTCTATGCTAATCCACATTAGCACATTACACCATATAACTCTGCTTAAGTATGACAATTTAATGGACCACTTTAAGGAGCTCTTCAACTTCTAACTACCACATGATTCAGCAGAATCGAGCCTTAGCGACTACTGGAGTTTTAGCACCTATGCTGGCAGGGATAATCTGAATTGCATATTTCAAACTACTTGCTGTCTTCATAGTTGGCGTGCACTCTATTTAGTTCTTATGCATTGCACAGAATTTAAGTTGACTTTACATCTAATATCTTAGAAGAGAATGCCTTGTGGGCATTATGCTGGACATGCAGAACACTAGTTGCTTTGCACCGGTTTGTTCGTTGTTCTGCTTTCCAAATTCTAAGATTGCCAAGAGGCGAACATACTAAACTGCAAACATGAAATGAATATTGTAAAATATGTTAAGATCCATGATCTATTTGATTTAGAAATATACTGATTTACTAACAATAAGCATAGCAAATATTTTTTACTCTGGAATTCATAGTTTCTATTAATTAAAGTTCTTTGGCTTTAATTTCTCAAAAATGTGCGATCTATTATAGGATATATGATCTTTTTTAGTTTTGTAAGTATTACATACAAATCAATTATAGTAAGTGCTCTATCAAAAAAAATGATAGCAAGTGACTATACCTTGTGTATCAAATGTGTCTGATCCGATCAAAGAGAGAAGGAAGCAATTCATTCAATGTGCTCAATGCGGACCTCTCAAAGAAAATAATGAAAATTTGAAAGTAGGGTTTTAGACCCTTTGTCCCCAAATTTAGGTTGGATTCTCATTTAGTTAAAGAAGGTTAAAAAAATAATATGTTACTAGTAGGGACAATCATAAAAAGCTAAAGCAAGGTTCACCGTCTCAATACTGGACTCCGTACGGGTGCCACACTAGCACAGTGTTAGTACGGTACGATACAAAATTTTTTTGGCATACTAAGTATCGGTACACCACCCGTACTTGGTACTAATACCAAATCGATATAGTACAGTATGCCCTATACCGTCCGGTTCGAACCGGTACGGCGTACCATGAGCTAAAGTGTTGATCTTAACTTCTATATCGACTGTCTTCTATCTCATGGCCTAATTCCTCCTAGGCCGAAAGATACAATTTGGTTGAATATTTTCAAAAACAACAATATATAGCTTGACAATTGCATTCTATGGGCCTAAAAGGCCTTGAAATAGGGTCATCCGGAGCTTGATGGGCCTACCAGTGAGTCACCACATTTTAGATATCAAAAAGTTACCTAATTAAGAAAATAGATGGTGCATATAGATACAATATGTGTAAGTTATACCCTCTGAAAGTTTTGATGGCAAATCAGCTTGAATGTGGCGGATCTTGCTCACAAACCCTGTCTAGACCTACACAAAGTGACCAAAGAAGTGTTACTTGGACAAGACGATTTTTAGATTTTTCGTTGTGTCCCATGTGGACATGATATGACATGCGTGTTGCATGTGTCAGACGTGGTGGATACAACTCCCTTCATGGTTTGCTTGAGGCTCCCAATTTTCACATCTACCTTAACTTATGGCTTACCAACAAACGAAATTAAAAAGATTGCCTTATCCCAAAGCCCAAATCAGTCTTGTGTCGTGCAGAGAAAGAAGGTAAAATAAAAAATGAAAGAAAGAAATAAAAAAATAGTGGAGTGTGGGCATGATATAACTTTTTGTCTTCGTCTCCAAGCTGTCTTCCTCAAGCCATGCCTCCAGTATTGTCTCCCGCAGTCTTGTTTCCGTATCTCCACTGAGCGCTCAAGCGTCCTGCAGTCCTGTTCTCTTGTCTCCAGTAATATTTCTCTCCTCTCGAGAAGAGAACCCTAGCAGATCTAGAGAGAGTTATGTCCATCACTTCCACCACCATGGGAGGCATGTCGTGGAAACCCTAGCAGTCCATTAGGGTTTAGAATGAAACGTTCTACAGCTGCATGTCTTTAGGAAAGTGGGTTAAAGATCAAATGGTAGACCCGATCCACCAAAGAGGCAAGAGGATTTGGCTTTATTATAGAAGATACTTCAAATTTGCCCTTAGTGGTTCAGAAACAGAGCTAGTATATGTTTAGTTTGTGTGTCACTACATGTCTATGTTGCATATGCCTCTACTCTGTACACACGCATATATTTACATATAGACATGCACATATGTATATGTATATACATACATATATGTGTATATATGTAATAGCTGCCATGTCCCTTTATCTTAATTTTCTGAGCTTGCCATGTTGGACACTTCATGATACTTGGACACTTGACCCTCGTGTCCAATGTCTAGTTTAAACCGGACCACAATGGGTCTAGAAATCATCTTTGATCAATATCCTACCCATTTACTGACAACAATATTTAAATAATTACTAAAAGGAGCACTTTCTTCCGAAATTATATATGTATATATCGAGTTAAACTTTCATTCTTTATTGGATATACAAATTCCTGACGAGGAGCCATAAGGACATTGTCATAAATGTAACAAAAGTTAATACAACAAGCACCTTTACTCTCTGGATTTCACAATTTTTCCATGAGGTTATCTGGCTTTGTTTTTCTTGTTTTAGTGGATAGAAAATAATAGTTCATGTGACATGTGCACAATCTGTACTGGATATATGGCTTTCAGCTCTAGATGACAACTGGTAATTGTCTGTGATTATATCTTGTGTACTACATGATCTTGCTCTGATTTCTTGTTTTACCTAGGAAATGCCTGACAGCCATGTATAACATCACCATTAAGAGGACTGCATGCCTTTTAAAATATGGAAACCTTGTGAGGATGTTTCCAACAAAGAATACTTCAATTTGAATCATAGTTTGTGATTTGATTACTCTTTGCTAACTTTTGGATGTTCTCTGTTGCTTCAGGGCACTAAGAATTCTAAAATTTGAATTGCAGTTTGTGATTTGATTACTTTTTGCTTACTTTTGGATGTTTGCTGTTGCTTCAGGGCACTCTTATGGCTATAAGGGACTGGTTTAGAGACTACAAGATACCAGATGGAAAGCCTGCTAATAAGTTTGGACTTGGAAACAAAGCAGCCAACAAGGTAAACATAGCATGTTTGACTTCACTTCTTTGCGTTCCATGCTGAATTTAACTTGGATAAGTGGCATCATTTCTTCTTCTTGCCTCACAAATTGATCCACCTCTTAGTTAATCTCATTTACATAATTCAGCTATTGTGCCTGATTTTTGATTGTTTCCAATGCTTTCTAGTTTTATGCAATTCTTATTGATTGCAAAAGCAATGAATGTGTGAGAAAATTTGATTGGACAGTCATATGGTGAGGTTTACTGTTGAGGAGATGGTTATGCACCCTTTGAAGCTTTGATATTTGATCATGAACTTATGAGAAAAATTTGAAAAAAAGGGAGAATCTTGCATGACAAGTTTAGGGTGTGGAAGAACTTGACATAGTAACAATCTAGCATTTAGCTGGGAATTCTCAGTGGATCATATTTCATTTCAAAGGCATGAACATATCAAAATTTCAAAAAAAAGAAAGAAAAAAAAACACATTGCCCAATGTCACAAAACTTCGAAATCACCAATGAGCATATTTGTCTAGATATTCAACCAGTCTTACATTTATGCATTAAACTATTCTAGTGACTTTTGTTTCATGAAAATATTTTGAAGAATCATTTTAAAGATCAATGTCCAATGAATTAGGAGTGTGAGTTCTGTTGTTAGTTGTCAGGAAATGGTTTATTATGTGATGAACTTCAGATTTGCTTGTGAGATTGGGTACTTTTTCTTGGATCTCATCTATATTAAGTGATGGTAACGATGGTTGTTTTGGACAATAGTGACTCAAGTCTTTCCTTTCTACAAGATTTGTGAAGTCATTCTGGTCTACCAGATCAAGTGATTAGCTGGCTGGTATGGAAAACCAGGTGTGTGTCCATCTTGTTGGGAGAGAAAAGTGTAAGCTAGCTTTGAAGATCCAGGAAAAAAAGGGGACTGACAGCTGACTATTCGGCATAGTATGAACCTTTACATGGATTCTGACTTAATTGGGTAGGACTCAGCTAGTGATTGGTCAAAGCCGAGATGACCTACTGGTTCATGAAATCCCTTCTATTGGGCCTCACTTGTCCATGTGTCTCAGCTACCAAATTTCTGACCTTGCCTTGACACACAACTTTTCTGTATTCATATGAAGAGCAAGGTTCTTTGATGTTAATTATGTGTATTGTGAAAGAGGGCATCACCATGTAACTCTTAAATGTAACATGGAAACTTGATGACAGTTTATTTGATAAGCTGTGCCCTTTATGGCATTTTCTGTTCATTTATACAGTTTGATGGTTCTGGAGGTGCAAGTGACAGCACAAGTTGTCGGCGTGAAAATTTATGTTCAGCATTTTCTAGACCATCTTTTGCTGAAGAGGATTCTTTATGTGCATTTATAAAATATGATTCGGGTTTTAGGAGACTTTCCAACCTGTGTAGAGATATTTGATCCTTAATTTACATTAGATACTTTACAAAGAGAAGCAGGATGTGAATATGATGGTTGAGTGTGCAGTAAATCTGTTTTTTTCCTCAAAATTCTCCTGCATGCATGTGGCTGAGTGTAACTATGTCTTTGTCGTCTTTCTGAGAGGACTGATCATTTATAAGTGTCAATAAGGTTCAAAACTTCAAATTTTGAAATGCTTTAGATTGATCAATGACAAAGTTCACTTCAAGAACTTTCAGAATTGCCAGGTTATTTGAAAAACCTATAAAAGATGTCATGAAGCGAAAAATTGCACACTTCCTTTGGTTTATGTTAAGGAGCCTCGAATGCCTGTTATAAACTTGTTGTGAAGCTCACAAATGGGAGATTGCATATTTCTAATCGATTCACAATTAGATCCTCACTGCTTATCCCTGACCATCTTTGTTGGCTGATAATTGGTACGGAAAAAAAAACTGCCATTTGTGCTTTAAGGAGGACTAGAAGATTTCTCACCCTATTCACAATGACTTGGTGGATATGTTGCGATCTGATGTTAAGATACGATCGCTGCTTTCTATCAATTTCTGTGTTAAGAGTTTCCTGTTGTTGGGCACCAGCAGTTTATCCTTTGATGAAAGGTTCCATGTGGGTTAGTTGAAGGTGAATGCAAGCTTTCACCTGGTAAGTCGCTGCTCCACATATCCAAGAGTTTTTTGCTTGGCAGTTTTACCTTCCCTGATAAATTTATGACATGGAAATTGGAGTCATGTCTCATGGAACTGCTTATGTATTCGAGAATTGGCGGTATTAAGATGATATAAAAGGTCGAGAAGGCTTCAATATTTGAGGCTAAAAAAGTACACTTTCTAGTGAATTCTTGGTTTAACAGATTCTTGATATGAGCTTGTTTAGCAGTGGAGTAAGACCACCCCATGACTATTTAGGCATTCATCATGGTGTGCTGTCTGAATACACAGGAGAATGAAATCCAAACTGGATTCTTCAGGAATCATCAGAAATGGCCTGGGGCAAATCAGCATGAGACAATATGGTCTTAGTGATTTTCAGGAATGGGGAGGGGCAAATTATCTTCAGATGTGCAGAAGCCTTCAGGGAAAAGCTTGCAATTAGAGATGGACCATTGGGAAGTATTTAATGGTATTCCCAAGATTTAGGTCTGCTTGGATGATGCTGTTAGTTTGGTATTTTTTATGTTTTCTACTTGACCTGCTTTTCTAAGTTTGTTGGTACAGATGCTATTTGACTATTTGTATCCTGTCTGAATAGGATACAAATACCATCTTATAATAACTACGTGTCTCTTTTGATGCATCTAATAGGAACAAGGAGATGATTATCTTTATTATTTATTACATGCCCGAGCAAGTTGGAATTTATGTTGTCTCATCAACACTACATGCTTGCTTCTTGGTGCTTGGACTTGGTGCCCGTGCTTGCCAGCGTCTGATATGAACTATGCATTTTGAATTTAATGTATTCCTTTTAAATCTGGATGCTAATTTTTTTAAGAAAATTGGAAGCGATACATTATCCACTCATTTCTATGTTTTACTCCTTGTGATGAATAGGATTATGCTCTGAAGGTTATCACGGAGACGAACGAGGCATGGGCTCAATTAGTTAAAAGGTCGGTACCTGCTGGAGAGCTTTCATTAGTGTGAGTACTCCTCTGAAATTGGCAATAAACACTGGAATTGGCAAAAAAGGCTGTCAGATTTTCTCATAATTTGCTAAGCATCTGACATATCCATGTGTTAATTTTGATTCTGAAACTTAAAAAAGTTTATGATGTGATTGGATTGTCTGGTTCTAATAGTTATGGAAGTATGATTACACAATCACCTTTTTCTTGGTCTGATGACTTTTCAGAAGTTGAAGACCAGGGATAATATTACAATTCCTATTTTCTAATCTTGCTGCTAATCATTTGAGTCATGTTGAGCAAGAATATTCTAATTTTTGGTATCGGATCATCAATTCAAGAACATCTCTGTTGCCAGCAGAGCAGAATATTATCATAGATGCCCTTCAGACCGTATGGATAAAGTACAGCCAATAGAATTTTGCATGGGTGACTTTATTTATTATGTCTTTGTTTTCTGAACTAAAAAGCAAAGAAAAGTTTAGTCTTTGTATTGAATCATGCTTGATCAACATCCATCACCAATATCAGCTTTAACTTTCTTGCTTTGCCATCAGGACTAAATAACTTGAGTGTATTAACTTTGAATTGATCGTTTCTTTTACTAACTTTAAGCTGGTGCCGCTGGACCGATCTGGTCGTTATTTTGGCCTGAATGGGCTTGTGGAAATAAGATTCTCATATTTCATAGCAATGAAAAATTAATAAAAAGCAGGAAAAAATCATTTTTCCACCGGTTGAAAATTAGGATTTTTTTTTTTCTCTCAAAAATACTCTTAAGCCATTAAAATTCATGAGTAAGATCTTTTTCTTTATTAAATATATAATATATTTGATACATTTTTTTTAGAAAAATAGAAGCTCAACCAAACATAAGTCACTCTCAGAAAAAAATTTTCTCACGAACCAAACGAGTCCCAAAAAAAATATCTCTTCTTTTTTTTAGCCAAATAAGAATGGTTGCTACCATGGCATGCACCTATCATCACATAATCGAAGCTTCAAGGAATTATTATCAGCATCCCCTGTCCCAATGACCAATCGGCAAGGATCTCCCCTTGAAGTGCGCATTGATGCGGTCTCTTCTATTTTGACGGAATGCAATAGTGATGCAATTGGGTTGGGTGCATAAAGGTTTATAAGCCAGTGAGAGAAGGGAGCAAGGCCTTGGTCCGGAATGAGCAAAGCCTAACCATGGATGTAAGACAAGGCCCTCGACGTAGTCATCCTCCAAGGACCCTATGAGTGGAAGTTGGAATCATTCAGTTTTTGGAAACAACCTTAAGTCCTAGTAGCAATTTTGACAAGTAGATTGATAGTCTAACACATTTTAGCAAAATGCCGTGCAAGTCACATTTCTTGGCTGTTAATCATGCTCAATATATTTTTCTCTATAAAACCCATCACAAAGAATAGGACATTAGACTAAACTGTTGTACTTTATTCTTTTTTTTTTTCTTTCTTGAGAAAAATGAGGGTGTTATTCATCGAGGTGGGTGCAACTTGGGTTGAGGGGTTGGGCTCAACCCAAACAGACCTGCTCAACCCAATAATTGGGTTGGGTGGAAGGTTTATAAACCCGGATTGTATTTTTAGGAGTAGTATTAACATAGGGCCCACAACCTAAACCAACTTGACCTGACCTGATTCAATCTGACCCGATAGATAAATAAACAAATAAATAAATAATTTATATCTATATAATTTTATAATTATATCTTTAATTTTATTGGAATACGAGTAAGTGTCATTAAAATTTATCAATGATTAAGGCTTTGATTCAACAACAATCAATCCAGTAAAAACATCAGAAACCTTTGTCTTATTTTAAAATTTTAATTAAATTTATTTTAATTAAATTAAATGGCACAACCGGACAAATCCTACCAAATCCATTTAACCTGACCGAACCCAAAATTAGCTCATATTAGGTTAGGCAGGGTTAAAGAATCTCAAAATCAAGTCTACATTAGATTGGGTTCGGGTTTGCCTGGCCAACTTACCAAGGCTGCCAACAATGTGTTTATTTATCTAAATAAAATATTCAATGATATTTAGGAATCATTTTATTTTTTTATTTATTTGAGTGAATTGATGTCCATTTATGAACTATCTTATCTAACATTATCCCCCTTATCTATCTAAATCCATGGTCATCATGATTCATCTCACTATAAAGTTCCCAACGGTCAGATACAAATCCCGTTTGACTTTTCCAAACCCTAAACCCTTAATTCAGTCTCCTCCGACATGCCACCGCATCGGCTTTCCTTTTCTCTCTCATCTCCGACTTCGAGTAGTTCCGCTGCTCCCTCCCCGAGTTCTCTCCTGAAGCACGTGCAGCGCGAGTGCCCCCATACCACACTGGCCGTTAGATTATTAGATAAAACATCGCGCGAGAGGAAAGGGTGCGGCGGCCAAGGCCCCTTTTCCGCTCTCCTCCGGCTCTCCCCTCGATCCCAATTCCCCAATCCCGATCCCTTTGGTTTCTAGGGTTTCGTTCCACCGCCCCCTGTTCGATTCCGGCTTCCAAATTTCTTCGCTAGGGTTTCGATTGGAAGGCAGAGGCTATTGGCTTGAGCGTCGGATTTCGATCTTCTTCGGAGCAAGGTATTTATTATTTATTTTTTTTGGACTCTTATTCTTCGAGCTTGGATCAGCTTTGGATGCATAGCATGGTTTTATCTAATCCGCCGGCATCTGAAAGCTTCGCCTTGTTAATTCTGTCCGCCCAAATTGATTGCTAGGGTTTTACTTATTAGGCATTGGTAAAATTTTTCCTTTTCATGTGAATCCTTTTGAGATCTGATAATAACTTCTTGAGATTAGTGAAAATTAGGGATAGTGCCTTTGCTCTTTTTTTTTTTACCTTTTCTTTTGCCCCCGGTAATCTTTTCATTATAGGTGACATATAGTGCGGGAGGTTGTTGGGAAAAAATTCCGTAACTTTGATGCAACCGGGTTTTTATTTTTATTTTTAAACTTGAATAAATTAAACAAAAAATTGATGCAAGAAGAGGTGATACTTGGACCTCCACATTCACAGCATATGCATTGTCGGAAAAACCCTCTCTAATTTGATTATGTGCGTGGTGATATTTTTCTAATCTCATTTTCTCTTGTTTTTGCATCTGTTTCTTTCCTTTCCTTGCCTTGCCTCTGTATCTTCATTTGTTTTCATCCTTTTGGACATATAAATCCTCCAGGCTGACAAGAATTTAAGTTCTTTGAATTAGTTTGGATCATATGTGAGCCTTGTGTCGAACTTATCAGGCTTTCTTCGGGATGCAAGAAAGTGATATTCTGCCCTCTCCGGGATCTCATCCAACTACTAATTTGTGAACTCCCAAAGGAAATTTGTGAATCCACCTTCAAATGAATGCCACTCATTCTTCTGTAGTGATTTCACAGAGAGAAGAAACTGATGCAGCCAGTTGCAACTGTCTCTTGCTGTCTTGATCTAGCTTGCATCTCTTTTGGTCGGTTCATTAAGATATCTTTGGCAATAAATAAGGTGGTTGGCTGTACTAATAAATTAATTAGTCATATCACGTTTACTTAGTCATAATGCTTTTCATGGCCTCTTCTGTCATTACTTAGT
Organism: Phoenix dactylifera; assembly: GCF_051530095.1. Taxonomy (NCBI): domain Eukaryota; kingdom Viridiplantae; phylum Streptophyta; class Magnoliopsida; order Arecales; family Arecaceae; genus Phoenix; species Phoenix dactylifera. Next base: position 2,356,052 of record NC_143190.1, read on the forward strand.
CATGATGCTTTTACTGGCCCAAATTAAGTGTGGAAAAAATATATTGAATCCTCCTATTGTCCTAGTGATCTTTGTCTCGATTTTACATATTAAATTTAGAGCGTTAAACTCAGATTACAGCCCTCCACCTTTACCTATTAAGCTCTTGTTTTGCATTGTTGCCATATTGCCTTTATCACCAGGATTAGATAACATTTGCATAGGCTGGCTGTTTGTTAGGATCACTTTGGAAGCATGTCAACTTTGTAATTTTAGGTGCCGTTCTTGCATCTTCATTTATTGCACAGAAATTAAGGGGGTGGAGAGATGTTGGTTCTTAAGGAGGTTTACAGACCATGGTTTCCAACCATAATCGTCCTGTCTTGTCCCAACTATTTGGTTTTGCTTTATGGTTCCTCATTCCCAGCAGACCGAGGTTTCCAAATGTTGGCTAAATGACATGCTGCCATGGTGAACATGTGCTTGGAAAACTTTACTTTCAGACAGCCTATGCCAATTGAAGGAATAATTTACCTTGCCATCTGGTTTGAGGCGAAACACAAGATTTGATTTCCTGAAATAAACAGTTACCCTTAATTTAATCTCCTTTATAATATAAAATAGACTTGTTGTGCGACCAAATAAATAAAATTTTGGCACTTAAGAACCACAGTAATTTGCAGATATCTGCTGCATCATTATTTTATTTCTTTAATTGATGGTAACTGTTATGCTACATCATAACTTATGGAAATTAGTTATGATGTAGGCTACTAGGAGGTCTCCAATCTACATTTTGTTTCTCTCTATTAGTGGCATATGGCTGCCTTTAATCATGCCACTGGAAGGTGGAAGGCATTGCTTATCCCCTGAACAAGTTACAAACCTATGGATCAAATAGGCAGACATTGATGCATAATCTAGTTGAGTTATGGTAGCAATTCTATCAGCAAAAGTTTTACATTGTCTTTCACTCTGGTACATTTAACATTTGACACTGCATAATTATCTAATGAGACGAGTCAGAGATTTGGTCTTAGATCAAAAGGAGGGTGCATGTTCACAGGATTTTATTTGCCTTTGTTCCATGTTTAAGGGACGGACTTGTAATTTTAGACTCTCTTCGATCCAACAATAGAGACTGCAGCTCACTGTGATATATTTTAGTCATTTTTTCTTTTCATGTTAGTCCTTCAGCTAGCAAGCCAGCCCCACTTGTTCTAGTTCAAATATAGGGCTGGCCAACTTATTTGGGGGGATTGCTCATTTATAAGATGGAGGACATAAAGATGCCCAACTGTCTCATGGAAGAGAGGAGGCATCCATTTCTCTCTTTCTGTGCTCAGAAAGAGGAAAAGGAGAGAAGGAAGGAAAGAGAGAAAAGAAAGGAGATGAAAGGGAAAAAATAGAAAATATAATAAAAGAAGGAAAAAGAGAAAAATTTCAGGCTTGGGTCATTCAACCAACTGGCCAGCTGCTATTGCTTCTCAAAATGGTTCTATCTAAGATTTCTTTATCGGTTTTCATCTTGATGGTGAGCCTATATCATTTGGAAGATTTACTTTTATGTCATGCAAGGTTTTGAGGAGAAGAGCAAGTGCAGAGAAGTTTTCAAGGCAGTCTGTTGGACTATTTTTTTAAGAAAAACTAGTTCTCCTTCGACTTCAACCTTCTCTGCCTCAGGTGTATTTGCTATTGCCAGAATTTCAGTAAATAGCTGAAAAATTCTGGTTTTGCCAAAATAAACAATATTCTGATTTTTTTTAAAAAAGTCAGTTCTCTAGTGAATATCCTGATCAAGGATGAGACCTCATCATTAATTCAATAGATGATAATGATGTGACTGCCTCAAGCTCAGGATTGATTTTAGAAACTACTAGATGTTAGAAACAAATTTAAGCAAGAAATTAAGTTTTAGGATAGCTGCATCCAAGTGAAGTTAACTATCAGCTAATGCAGTAGATAAAATACTATGACAGATCCTTGCCTATCTGTTGGTTCTAGTGTTGCATCTTGTATTGAGAAAAATAACTTGTCTGTAACATGCAGCTCTTAGACATGGATGTGGAAGGCTGTAGATATGCTTAACAATAAAACAACTAGTCACAACAATCTTTTGCTTTCTTCCAATTCAAATACTTCTAGTACTCACACAATTGTTTCACTGACTCTGTATTATTTCTTGCAGGAAACTACTCTTGCTTTTATTAAGATGACCAATTTACATTGTCAAACATACTATAGAACAAGGTGGATCAGCTTTTTCAGCCTAATATAATTGGTGAATGAAATCCATATGGCTAGTATATTACCAGGTGATCCCTCACAATACGGAATGGTGGAAACTAGTCCCTATAGAAGGCTTGAGGAGGTTCATCATCCTGGTTCTACTTGGTACTTTAGCCGGAAGGAAATTGAAGAAAACTCCCCATCTAGGAGAGATGGCATTGATCTGAAGAAAGAAGCATATCTTCGCAAGTCATACTGCACATTTCTGCAGGACCTAGGAATGAGACTTAAAGTGTGAGTTTCCATTCACTTCTTTTTTGCCTTTTCAAAGTCATATTGCACATTTTTGCAAGATTTAGCCATGAGACTTCAAGTGTAGGTTCACTCACTTGTTTGTTTTTTTTTTTTTTGTATTTTTTTTTGCTCTCCTAGTTAACAGTTCAATCTGTTCATGAGGTTTGGATCTTTGTTCTTTTTCTTTCATAGATAAGATGTTTGCTGTTGCAATAAATTCATTGACAATCTGAGATTTGTGCTCTGAGTATTCCTAATTAGCTGCTAAAGTTATAATCATATGGTATTTTTACCGCATTGAGTTCTCTATCTTTTTTCAGTATACTGATTCTGTCAAGTATCATCAATAAATTTAACCTCTAGCTATCAATTTTATGCCCATGGCATGACAAAATTGATGATATCTCATTTTTACACTGAATGATTTTTGATGCAGACCGCAAGTAACAATAGCAACTGCAATTGTATTTTGTCATCGCTTCTTCCTCCGCCAGTCTCATGCAAAAAATGATAGGAGGGTAAGCATTAGTTGTTTTATTGAAAACCTTTGTGGTTATCAACATCTGGATGCACAAGTCATGCCTTGTTTTTTTTTTCAAATCATAACTGCTTTGAATTCTGTTTTTTTTTTTTTGAATGCAGTAATATCTGTTAGTTTATCTGATCCATGAGCATTGGACTTCTTCTGCAGCATACAATCTCAAATTCAGAATGTTTACCTGAGCAAATAATCTTCTATACTAAAAAACTATGGTTATTGTACCTTCTCTGCAGTAAGTCCATGGGTTAACTTTTTTTACTAGACAAAGAGCCCTATAGCTATGCGTATGTCAGTATATATGAATATACCAACCCTATTTTCACAAGGTACAAGGTGCTAGTCCTTATATTTAGCACTAATATGCAATTGATTCTTTGCAAATTAGTGTAAACCTGTACCTTTTGGGCCCATTTAGTAAATAAAAGTGAAGAATTGAAGATCGTCTTGCTATGAAGTATGGAGACAGGACATGAGATGGATATGACACTATACAGAAACACCAATATTGCAAATCCCAACACAGCATTCAGTAGATATTCTAGTTGTCATAGATAACTATATCATCCATGGCAAACATTAATTATTGTTTAGTATTCTAAAAACTCTATAGTTCTAGGTCTTCTCTCTCTCTCTCTCTCTCTCTCTCTCTCCGGACTCCTTAAATCTCTCAGTTAGATTGCACATGATAATGAAGGGCGAAACCAACTGGACAAATAAACTAGCAGTTCAAAAGCATTCAGGACATTTCAGGAAATGTCTGGAGCACATCCTAGCCATCACCATTTTTTTTTGAAATAAATAAACTGATATCAACACAAAGTATCCAATAAGTATCAGACCTGACATTTCTGAAATGCTATGCTTGTTGTAAGACAACTTTTCAAATTGCACCTATCTCTAGCTTAGGACAGCATGTTATGTTTTAAATGCTTCTAGATTTGATGTGTATCCATATATTGCATAAATTTGCAAATCACAACTCCAGTTTACGTATGTTTGACACCTGAACTTGACATATCTATACTAGCTGAGACTTATTTTCCTGGTTAATGCTGAAACATTTTTATTTTAGTTAACACAGGCAAATGAATGTGGGAGCAAGCTGTCAGTGTTACATGCCACTTTTACTCTTTTTTTTTAAAAAAAAATGTGTTGATTGAGTCTTTACAACCTATATCCTCTCATATCTCAGTAATCTTCAATTCTTCACTTGGGTTCTGTCCTAAAATTATTTCCATTTTTCCCATATATTGTATTACTCTTCTTGCTGAAGTATGATTTGCTACGAGATATCCATTGAATAAGAGATACTGTAACTTCCTCATTTTTGGCAACACTTTCAATTAGAGAGACTGAGAGACAGCAAAAAATATACTTTCACTTAATTTAATCTTGTGGCAGTTATATTTTGCCAAGCACTTTTCAGTTATTTTTGCTTGTTTGGGTTCCTAGTTCCTGCCATTGGTTTTATAATGATGTTTTTGTATTTATGCCTTTTGTTTGCCTGTCTACTTGTTACTTGATCATATAACCAATGAGAGCTAGTGATGATACGAGATTGGTTTTCTACCGGGAGCGAGTCTTGTAGAAGATACTGTGGTGATCATAGATCGTCGTACCGGCTCGAACCGGACAGTACAGAGCATACCGTACCAGTTGGTACCGGTATCTGGTATGAGTGGCATACTGACAATCGGTATGCTGAAAAGACTCTGAACTGTACTATACCGACAGTGCTAGTGTGGCATCGGTACGAGGTCCGGTACCGAGATAGCGAACCTTGGTGGTGATTGTTGTGGGTTTTTGATCAATGCTGATGCTTAGCTTTTATGGTGATATGGTTTGCAGACCATTGCTACTGTGTGCATGTTTTTGGCGGGAAAGGTTGAAGAAACACCTCGGCCTTTGAAGGATGTTATTCTTGTTTCATATGAAATTATCCATAAAAAGGATCCTGCTGCTGTTCAACGAATTAAACAGAGGGTAAGATATCTACTCCTTTTCTTCCATTTGACATTAATTTTTCTTTCGTTCTTTTATGTTGATAGCCATTCCTGCCTTCAATACTTTCTTTTTCTTTGGGTTTCCATTAAGTGATTCTTACTTTGTAGCTTAATAGTCTTGTTTTTATGTTTGTAGTTCACTTAGAAGAGGAAATTAATGGCATTGAAATATATGCCTAGACCATTATGAGTAAAGTAGGAGTTTTGCAATCAACAAGCAAGCACTTTGCGTCTTGTATAACCTAGGTTCACGTGGCACTTGTATTAGATATTCATGAATTCTATGTTTCCTTGTAGAGCAATTCATTAATTATCTCCAATGCACTTTTCTTTAAATACTAGTTTTTTGGTTGTTGTCCATTGTTTTCAATGACCAAATACATTTCACAATTTCATTGTCTAACCTAGCTGAAGCTTTACTTGCAAACTTTGATAATAGTGCCATCTTCTTCCATTTTGTTAATTTAATTGAGCTGGAGATGCTGATTTCATCCTCATAAATTTTGTCTTGTGTGCCATTGATTCTGTTGGGACTAGAAAAGGCCTGATGGTCTCTTCAATTTAATTGGTTTAGGCATCTCAAAGTAACCATATGACATACAATGGGTGCTACATGAATTATCTTTACTCCATGATCCCAAAATTGTGTTTGCGACAACCTTTCACTATTGCTTTTGTGGCAGCACTGCAGTATAAACTTTCTGTACTAGGGAAAGGAGATTATGACATAAAGGAGTGTTATTCATAAAATTGATCTTCTGTTAACATATGTTTTTTTTCCCTGTATTTTTTCATTCCTACTATCAGTAGTTTTCCATTATTTATGTAAACGGCTTATTCTTGTTCCCTGATGCATGTTATCTTAGTCCTTGTTTTTCCTTTTCTGGGTAGAGAAAGGAGATAAGATTCTCTCTGGTAAAGTAGAACCATGGTGTTGCTATACAAAAACATCCAGCAGCCCTCTAGGATAATGAGGTTTCCGAATGACATTGCTTTGCACAGCCATCACCCATGGACAAGCTAATCTGCTACTTGATTGGTTTCTATGTAAATATGGACAGCAGTGATAAAATTTAACCAAGTGGCTACTGTAGAAGAATCTCCTTCCACCCAAAGAGCAGTGGCTTGGAACTGGGTGATAGCCATTGTAATGCCTTCCCTAGCTCCATGTAGTTCTTCCATGGTAATTGGACAGTGAGCTTGAAACCTGCAGCCGCAAGTGGAACACCATGCTCACCTCAAATAGTGAAACCTGCTCCAGCACTATTATTTTAAACTTCATCAAATTGTCTTCAAGGTTTCTTGCTGGTGGGGATGCCAGCAAACAGTAAGAGAAGGAAACGAGTTACTACTAACCAAGGGTCCCATGTGAGTCAAAGGAGCCAGAGCCCAGAAGACTAAGAGAAGTTGGTTAAGGTTTTGAGCTTGACAACTGTTCTGCTGTTGAGGCAGGAGCATGTCTAGCTGATGATCAAAAAATTGATGATTACATGCATGCCAAATGCTATGAGAAGTATAACAAAAGAAAATCGCTAGATCTGATCTTTTAAAGGAAGGACCAGATGTGCGAGTAGAGATAAAATCAGACCTGCTATGCCAATAGAAAGTGATAAAATCAGCCTTTGCAAGCTCAAGCCAAACCTCATGAGTCATGAACGTGGATGACTATAATAACATGTTGGTGATTCTCAGCTACATTAATGAAATGATTGCGTTCAATTCAAATATTGAGGCCTCTGGAGGTAAGAATGGTGGCAGGTAGCAAGCAATCCCACACCAATTTCCAAAAGAATAGCTTGTATCTGAGGGCATAGGCTTTATTTCCATGCCCACCTGAAATTAAGGAGTGGGGATCATCTTGATCACTGACCTACCTGCCACATTTGTGAAGAGCCCTCACAAAGTTTGTGTTCCCAATTGTGCAAAGGTTAAGGAATGGAGGTGAAGATGTCCATAATTTCTGGGGGAAACAGATGCTGAAGAAACTGGATTTCAATTTTACAAATGTCAGTGATCAAATAAGCCACCATAAGTGAGCCGGGGAAAGGAAAAGAAGTGTTGAAAGTAATTGGCATTCCGCTAAAGTTATACCCAACAACCATGAATGATTTAGAACAGAGATTTGTTTGCTAGGGCCAATAACCCATTGGAAGGTGCCCCAAAAGAACTCTCACAAATAGCTTACCTTGCCCAAGTGAAATTTTGGGGGCATTTGCAAGCATCCCAATAGCCAGAGAAATTATACCTCGAAGAGACTCAAGAGACCTTTGTATTATTCCTCTCCAAGCTTAATTTGCCTGCATTGTTATCCAAGAGTGCAATCTTCATTCTTCTTAGGTTGTGGATACCAAGGCCAAGAAGGTGGTGTTAGCAGTAACTCCATCCAGTGCATAAGATGAAGACCATGATTAGTGTCACTAGGATTAACTCAAAAAAATACTCATAATGTGATCATAATGGTTTTTGATTGAGTAAGGCTAACTAAATTAGCCATAAAGAAATCAGAACAGACTTAAGGGCAGCTTTTATAAGAGAAAACCAACATCCATTGAGAGAACATTTCGATTTCCAAGAGCTAAGCTGTTGCTCCACTTTATCAATTACAAAATTGAAATCCCTTTTTCTTCGGCCTTGCGCCCATTATAGGAATACCAATGTATCTTCAAGGACAAGGAAACAAGTTAATCCCCGACCACCTAGTAATCCTCCTTTGATTGCCTTATGAAGTCTTGGAGAGAATGTGATAGATGACTTGTCAAGATTAACCTTTTGTCCACACATCTGAAGTAATAATCGATAGACTCCATAAGTTTGTCACATTGATCAATATCGGTTCTGGAGAAGAGGAGATGATAATCGGTGTATAGAAACTGATGGAGCTTGAGAGCTAGAAAATTTCCAAATAAAGTACATGAAGCATCCTTGGTCTGGAAGGATCTGGAGAGCTTTCTAGAACAAATGATTATTAAATAAGGTGATAGTGGACAGCCTTATTGAAGATTGGCCCAAGATGAGAAATTACTAGGGGCTCCAGTAACAGGTATCGAAAATCTTGGATTACAAATACAGCTGTAATCCAAGAGATCCATTTAAAACGGAAACTGAAATGGTTTAAAACCTTCTCCACAAAGTGCGACCTAATCTTATCATATGCCTTCTCCATATCAATCTTTATAGCCATCATTAGCATTGGAAGGACTCATTGTTTCTGCAGAGTGTATAATTTCTTGAGCCAACAAAAAATTATATAAGATGGTTTAGATGAGACAATCAGCGTGCTCATCAGCATTAAGTTTGGAAATAAGAGGTTTTTACCTGTTTACTGGTGTGTTGGCAATGAGATTGCATAAAGTATCATTGTCTGGGTGGTAATTCTTATAAACTCCTTTTCCCATTCATTTTCCCATTCATTCTCAATGTCATGCTTTTTGTCATTAATTTTATTTGCCTCATGCTTGAGATTGTAAATATTCTCAGAACTTTCTAACTGTAAAGTCATCATGATGTTTAATTTGTAATATGAGTAAAGAAAGGTGTATGCACAAATTACTTCTTGGGAAATCAGCTAGTGGTGGTTGTATCATGGTGGAATGTCTTTTTTTTTTCATGAAATTCTTTCGTTATCAGCTTTTCTGATCTTATTGGATTATCATCCAATAAATTTGGCCATGAATAGAAGATTGTTCATTTGAATTATATAATGGATGATCCATAGTTCTGAGTTGAATTTAAAAAGAAGCCAAGCATGAAAATAAACAAAAACAATTCAAAATTGGAAAGTTTCAGTTGAGCATTAATTAATGGAGGCAATGTTCCATTTGAAAGAAAGGGGGGATGATTCATGAGGAGTTCAATAAATTAAGTCATAATTAATAGAAGGTGCGAAACAGATCATATAATCTTAGAGAGATGTTGAAGGACAAAAAGGTATGTCCAAGGGTACATCAACTTATTTCAGAATTCTTTATGGTTAAGAGAAATGATTTTCCCTCTTTGATGCTGAAACAATTTGATAAAGGTTTGAGATGTTGATGGCAGGTCACTTGGGGATAGCTTGCGAGGCAATAATGGATTTAAAAGCTTGGGTAAGAAGGGATAGGCCGACAAATTACTTTGCAAAGCATTGTTGCAGAAAATTGGCACAGAGAGGAAAAATTTATCAACTAGTTTGACATTAAAGCTCACATATTTCCTCTTTTAAAATCTATGGAAAGATTAAGGTTCCAGGAGAACGACTTTGGAGTTTGAGGGCAACTAAAGATTGCCTGTACAATGTTTGTAAGAAACATTTAGATTGTGGGACATTGTTCTGATGTTGTAAATAGAAAAATCAAATACCGGGGGTAAAGTTTTGAGTTCAAAATATTTAGGGAAGCAAACATTTAAAACTATAATGTTTAGTTATAATACAAAAGAAAAATCTCATTATATAGTGGTGAGCGATAATATGATTAGAATTGGAGTATATCTTATAATGAATTGAATGCAGTACAGTGGAGAAAGGAGAAAAGGTGTAATAGATTTTAGGAGATGAGGAAAGGATTTAAAGTAGATGAAGGAAGAAATAGAAAAAAGAAAGGGGGATAATTGTATCTTGCTTGAGAGCACTCTTCCCTTCTTCCATACATCTCAGGTACAATAGATATGTGCTTATATGTACACATACATACAAGGAGAGAGAGAGAAATAGACTTTGCTCCTCTTGAGAGGAGAGGGTATCTATTCCTCTCCATTTTAAAATCAATAATGTGGTGTCCAAATTGAAGGTCAACACTGTTGATCATGATTTATACTATTAAAAATGCTTGGAAGCCAAAAATAACATATCTTTGAGGTCTCTTACTTTTATCATGTGGATACAAAATTGGGCGGTTTTCATTGTGCTAGTGTGCTAACATACATGATCAAGTATTTATATTGAGAATCTATCTTACTGATCAGAATCTATATATGTCAAAACATTTATAAATTGAATATCAATAAATTTTGATGCTCAGATCATAACAAAATATGCTTTCATATCTTTTTAATCATTCACTTTTGTACCTTCTTTATGCATAGATTAGAGACCACGGAAAAAATGTGATTTTCAGTTTCTAGGCATTTTAGTTGGTGTATATACATATACATACGTGTGTGTGTGTGTGTGTATATATACATGCATGCATACAGACATATCTATGTGCGTATGCATATATGTGTATGTGTATATATATATACACATGCATGCATGCATACATATATATGTGTATATGCATATATGTGTATGTATGTATATATATATATATATATATATATATATATATATATATATATATATATGTATATGTATACACACACACACATATAATATATATATATATATACACACACACACACATATATACATGCATGCATACATACATATATATGTGTGTATGTATATGTATATGTGTGTGTGTGTATACATACATACATACATACATACGTGCATACATACATATATATGTGTGTATGTATAACACTTTCCTTCACCCAGGTTTCAAGAGACCTTGGCACCTCAGTGTGCCTTGAGCCTTTAATAACTTTAATAGGTAGTAAATGACCTCTTTCTGCCTTTCTCCCTGCCTTAGCCACATGCAAACAAAAGGGAGGGGCACCACATCTCCCATTCAGCCACCTCTTCTATCTCTTGCTTTTTTACTTTTCCTATGCTTTTCTGTCTTCTTTTTAAAAGGGTGCTTGTTGATCCATCCTTCTTTTTCTCTTGAAATTAATATGTGTACTTTCTTTTTCTTTTTCTTTTTCCTTTTTCCAATTTATGGATATAGAACCAAAGGTACTTGGTGGCATCCATATTGTCCTTTTCTGTCATTTTCATTTCTTGGCATGGATTTGCAAACATTCTCAGTTGCTGCTATGTCACCATGGTTAAACTTGGATCAAAATCAAAATTTTATTGTCCAAGGTCTCCATAACATTCACATAAGTCATTAATCACAGAACTTAATTCTTTTAAACACATTCCATCAATTCTAGTGCTGTGAACTAGTTGAAGAATTTTAAATAGATGCGACTGTAATCCTGATTGTTTTTTGTTTGTTGTGATGTGCATACCTTTTCATTTGAATTCTTGGTCCATTTCTTCTGTCAAAAAAAAAAAAATAAAAAATCGGTCCATTCATTTGTGCTATTGGGGGGCTCTTCCATGAAAAACTCCAGACTATCCCCTTCTAATGAACACTCTATGTTGGAAGAAATCACCTTGTCAAACATCACATTGAAATCTTCTTTTCAAGGGATAGGATGATGAAAGCATTATTCAACTACATCTTCCACATTATTTACAAGATCCGATTTATATAATATCATCTTTCATCATGTTCCAACAAAATGTTACCCTTTATAAAAGAACAGACAAGATTAGACTATCAAATTTCAAAGTCAAACTTGATAAAAGACATACATAGTAGTCATGAAAGATGAGTATACCTTCACATCTCTGTCAGTACGGTATGGTAAGATATTTCTTAAGGCTAGGGCAGTCATGTGATTTATGCTAATTCCTAATGTCTTGTTTTTATGAATTGCCAATGCATCACTTGCATGAATGGCAATGCTGTCTTCTGCCCTTCAATTTTTTTTATTTTTTTTGAAATTTGGTCTCAAATTTCATGTCAAGATCGATTAGTGATATACTTTGAGGAATGGTTATCAATGCCAAATGACAAATTTTCGCATTACTATATGCAGGAAATATATGAACAACAGAAAGAACTTATTTTAATTGGGGAACGGCTGGTACTTGCAACTCTTGGTTTTGATCTGAATGTGCATCATCCATATAAACCCCTGGTTGAAGCAATAAAGAAGTTTAAGGTTGCTCAAAATGCCCTTGCACAAGTTGCTTGGAATTTTGTCAATGATGGGTATGCTAAAGCTACCGTTTTTCTCTTTTCCAATTATAATTCTCAATGATGTGTATTTATTGCGCACTGGAAAGGGGTGTGCAGGCTACGTACTTCACTCTGCCTGCAATTTAAGCCCCATCATATTGCAGCTGGTGCCATCTTTCTGGCTGCCAAGTTTCTGAAAGTGAAGCTTCCATCTGATGGTGAGAAGGTCTGGTGGCAGGAATTTGATGTTACCCCACGACAGTTGGAAGGTTTGTCCCTCAGACAAAGTGATTAACATATATAGAGTTGTTTTTATCTACATGTTTGTTTGTGCCATCCAGTTTGAATTTTTTTATGGGTTAGGGCTGATTTTCCCACTTTTTCTTTGCAATACTCATTTTGTGTGTGGAAACCGCATACTGATTTTGGTGTGTGAGTAGCCACACCTGTTTTTAGCTGTTAAAAATGTGTTGGAGCAGTTTGAGATCACCTTGCATTTGAATCTATAGATAATGTGTGGTGTATGCAGATGTAAACTAAAGAAGACAGACCTCAAAGGGTTGTTTGGGTGCCTGGCTAGGATATCCATGGGGCATTCCATTTATGGATTGAATGACACCTGCCACTTAATAGCTGATTTGGGGTAACTAGGTAATCTTGGGGTTTTCAAATCACAAGCTTTGCTTTTTTCTTCCATCTCTCATTTATATCAAAATCTTCAGCTTATAACCCCTATCGATTCATAGCAAGTCTCACCGTGCCAATCGGTACTATACCATACCGGCACTGAACTGATACACAGTCTCATACTGTATCGACATTTGGTACGCTTCGTTGTCTCATACCGTACTGCGTAGCAACATGTGGTACCGGTATGGGGTTGCGGTACCAAGACGTCGAACCTTGATTCGAAGTAACTTAAGGATAAAGGAGCAAGACATCCAAACATCATGTTAAAAAATTGAAATAAGGTGCTTGTTTTTTTTTTCATAGTTATGTCACACAAGCATGCAAACATGTGCATATGCCGCAGCCTCTGCCTCTGCTCACGTGCACAGCACACATGAACACCTACATTTTGTTTGTTAATGAACTCATCCTTCTCCCATTTTTCTAGTCTCTAATTTGAGATGCATGTCATTTTTTAAAAAGTTTTTTTTTTTACCAATGCTGGCCTCTGTTCAATCCTGAAATTACTGAGAATAACATTATATGTTGGTTACCTTTGCATGGCTGCTCTTCAGATCCACTCACTATCTGCCATGACTGCTTGCATATAGTTCATAGAGTGCCAGATGTTTAGTTGACCTACTGTTTCACTAACATTAATTCTCTGAATTTTTTCAAGTCCTCCATTTCTGGGTCCTTTCTATTTTTGGGTATGATTTACTTTGTTAATTCTAATTTGTTCTATTGGAGTCTTTTTTTAAAATAAATTTAATGTACCATTTCATTTTGTCCTTATATTTCAAATTGTTCTGCTTTCAGAGGTGAGCAATCAAATGCTGGAGTTGTATGAACAAAACCGTGCAGCACAGCCACCATCCCATGGGAGTGAAGCTGAAGGGAGCTCTGTCACTGGGGCCAACCCACAGACTCCTGTAAAAACTCCAGCTGCTGTTGAGGAGTCTCCACAAAACGGATACTCTCAGGCAACAAAAACTGCTGGCATGCAGAGTGCTGCCCTGACAAGCTCACTGGCACGGCCGGTCCCTGATCAGTCACACTCTGATAGGCAAAACGGGACCCAGAGGGTTCCTCAACATGAAAGCAAAAACCATGGGAACTATGAGCAAAGAAGTGGCTTTTATGACAATAAAGTGGAACCTGGACTGAAGGATCATTGGCATCCTGAATCAGGGAATGTGGCAGAAGCCATGAACAGCAGATCCAATTATGGGTCTGAATGTTCGCTAGAAGAGTCTGTGATGCCTGTCACTGGTGGAAGCACACAAACGAAAGACAGGAATATTGGTGGCAATGAAGGTCCCAAAGTTTGCTCCCCCCTGGATGCTATAAAGAAGATTGATAAGGACAAGGTGAAAGCTGCTTTGGAGAAACGGAGAAAGTCCCGAGGTGATGTTGCTAGGAAAGTGGATCTGACGGATGAAGATGACCTCATTGAGAGGGAGCTCGAACATGGTGTTGAATTGGCAGTTGAGGATGAGAGAATTAAGCAGGAGAGGAGGCATAGCTGGTCAAAGCCTTTGTACAGACAGGAGCCTCAAAATCCAGACCGTATAACCGAGAATGGGTACCATGGAGCTGACAAGGCAGTGGAGAATGTGGAAGAAGGGGAGCTGTCGCTGGATAGTCAGGAGTTCCATTCTCCGGAGCCTGGCCGCCAGAAGAGGAAAGCAGTGAGCCCAGGTAAACAGTTTGCAGGAAAGGATGGATTTGACCTCCCACATTATCATGCATCGTCCGCAAAGCACCGCGGTACAATCGATGATTCACATGTAATGGGAAGATTTGAACGTGCTGAGAGGGAGCATAAAAGGCCAAGACAGGAAAATCAGGTCTGATGTGCGTACAATGGTGGAAGACATTTAACTTGGGAGGTTATCACCGCAGAAGGGAAAGTGCTGGTCTGGTACAAGCTTTGCCTATATGCTGATCTGTATCAGGATGCTGAGACATAATTTTATTATCCATAATGTGCTTGTGCGGTCTGGAGCCTACAGAGATCATAAAATTCATCTTGAAGTTAATTTTATATAAACAAATACATACCAGTTTTAAAACTCTCTTCTGTGCAAATCCTGACAACATTGATTTATGGCCTTAAAGATGTGCCTTGCTGGTTTCCTTTATCAATGACAACCCATGAGCAAAAACTGTGACGAGTAATTATCCAATTTGGTGCAAATCTCTGGTGATTTTTTTTCTTTATATATAAGAAATGAAATACCACAAGGTAAAAATTTCACTCCCTGTTTAAATGTTTACAACAAATTTGTTTAATTTACAATCTGAGGGTGGAAGATAAGTATCACTTGTTGTACCTTGCTATGATCATAAAATGAGATACTTTAACATTTTTCCAGGATTCTGAATTTTCAATGTAATTGATGTGTGGGTGCTGTCAGTGAAATATTGTTAAGGCATTACATGTTCATGGCTTATGCTTGAGAGATCCAGCCATTAAGGAATTGATGTAACTCACAATTTTGTATGAACCTTTAACCCATGAGCCAGAAATTCTAACAGGAGCATCCATCATGTTATTTTTGAGACTGACACGTAGAGGTGTTATGGTTGGTGGCTGCTTGTCATCGGAAGAACTGAGGTGCTCAGCGGAATAGGAATGTGATAATGTTATACATGTTGTGCTTAGTCTGTATAAGCTCTGTACTGCACATAACCATCACGGTGGTTTACTTTGACGTGTGCTTTGTGACGTGTCTCCGCGATCAATAGCTATGAAGAGTAATTTGGAAGCTGACTAATTTTTATTACTCGTATTTTCAGGATATCTCTATTTACATTGGCTTAGGAAGTTTTAGCATACTAAAGTTTGTAAACAATGAACAAAGAAGATTCTTGTATATGATGGAAAATTTTGCGACACCTTTGGGGTTGATGGAGTAGAATATTTTTTTAAAAGGTTTGAGTACATTTTCTTAGATTTTTTTTTTTTTACCTACTGTGTGGATGAAAATTGTACATGACTTGGGCCTCATTTAGGAGAGCTGTTGACAGTAGAGATTTTAAAAGTATAGTTTTTATAAAATGCTATTTGTTGTTTGGTAATTATATTTCTAAAGTATTATAAACTTTAACATGTATTTGGTAAACAAATTGTGGAAGTATTTTTGGTATGATCAAATAACCATAGAGGACATTACATAGTATTATACAGCAGAGCATAATAAAATATAATATGTATTAATATATTTATATATAATATAGTATAATATTAATGTAATGTAATATGATATTATTATAATATAGTAATATAATATTGTATACTATAGCATAATAAATATTAATTTAATATTATATTAAATTATTTAACAAAATATATTAATGTATTATGATATAATGTAATATAACATTATATTTATAGTATAATACAATAATAAATATATCAAATATTATAACTTAAAATAACTTTTCGACAATTTTTAAAAGTGCTTGTTCGGAGAAGCTGCAAAATGGAGCTTTTTCCAAAAAAATGTTTTGGCTTTCTAGAAAAGCTAAAACAACTTTCTGAAAATTTTTCCAAACACCTCTAGTTTTTCTGAAATTTTTTTTTGGAGTTTTGGCCCTCCAAAAACTCCTCCAGACGGGCCTTAATGCTACACAAGCAATATTCCATTCCCAAATCCCCTGAACCACTCTAATCCAGATAAAGGTGGGATTTGATCCAAAATCAATTACTGCTGCCAGCGAAAAACTATCAGCAAACTAGCAGACACCTTTAAGGTTTTAGAAAAACAGAACCTAAAAGTTATTTTTCAAAGCAAGAAACTTTTGTCCTCCTCTCTTGGTTGGTCTCCGGTATAAGAATTCGGATCCTCCAGCCAGTGTTTCCATCCAAACTCATTCAGTTCAAAGAGGCACAATTCTGTTCAAGTGGATGCCACTAAGGAGCAATTGGTAATTGCAGAAAGTGTAGCATGATGCAGACTGGTTTTGGCTTCAATGGTTTCAAGAAAATATTTGGTCAAATTTAAATTCATGTGGCATGATAGAGTAATACCCTAGGTTCTCAAATCCTTGTGCTCACCATGGTTAGCAGATTTCTCCTATATGTGTAACAACTCAGAACCTCATCTAAAAAAATTAATCGGAAGATATTATTTAGATTTTTTGATTCTGTATAAATATTCAAAATCTACCTAATGAATAATCCAGATGGAACTGAACACAAACTCGCATGAATTCTCACGATATGCATCTCATGTCTGCATGACCCATGCGGTGAGGAGGATTCACTGACGTTCCTATCCACCTGTGGCCAATAATTTCGCCCCCTCAAAAAAAAAAAAGTCCAGACCAAGCATACGATAGTCTACTGGAAAGACCAAACCAGCCGCCAAACATTGGAGAGGACGAACATCACGACTCACGAGGGATGGAAATATGAAATCCATGGAATAACACCATCATACTTCCTCTCGAATTCTTCTTCCATGCTGTCGACCAGACGCTGAAATCGACGTGCGTGTCATTAGCGGCCCACTCATTCGCATTAAGAAAATGACCGGGTCCTAACCGTGTACTTTCCATCAAATAAGACGGCAATAGCAAACGACCGCGCCGCCTCGATGGCCCTCTGTGTCTCCTGGTCAGTTCCACGGAAGCCTTCTTTTTTGACAGAGTCTTCAGCTCGCTCTTCCATCTCATGTGGAAGGTCGAACGAACCATCATATGAACTACTAGTGCATGGATAGAGCCACATTTGTCCTCTAGGTGAGTGAAGCTACAAACTAAATCTCCCTGAAAGAATTTTAGAGGTCTGGGTGAAGGAGGTGAACACCGCTTGATATTTGATATACCCTACCGACCTGCTCACATTGACTTGTTAATGTCACAATAACTCCCTAGACCAACCAATTTGCAGGCCGAGAACAGTTCTGACAACATGTTTCTTCGGAGTTTTATGAACGTACGAGTTGAAGGTGAGAAGAGGATGTCATCTGTTTTCATCTGTGGATGTATGGAGAGCACTCACAGTCGCTCAGTTCTTGGCTACCAGAGCAAAGCAAGCCCACAGATGCATGCAATCATAAGAGTTTTTAAACCATCTTGTGGAACCTTGAAAAGACCCCAGATGGAACTGGAATTGAGTCTACTTACTCCACAAGCCGAGACACTTCCAGGAAATTCATAATATTTGGCTGCCGACAATTTTTTTTTTACTGGCAATGCAACTCCGCAGTCCGGACCACCTCCAGATCATTTAGACGAGGAAAGTGCAAGTGTGGTCCCTCCTCATGTGGGACCCACATCATTGAAAAAAAAAATAAAAAAAAAAAGAAGGAAAACGGGGCAGCTTCTTTCCACATGAAACTTAGAAAAAGATGCTATGAACAGTCAATTTTATCAGATTTATCTGAAATTTTCTCCGGCATTGAGAGCGAATTGCTTGTATCTTTGAAAAGTTTTCTCCATTGATTATTATAAGCAATAGTACTTAGTGGGATTCATTTTCTATTTTATTATTTATTGTTCAAATTTGTCTTATTAGTGATTAATATTTTTGTTGTAGATGCAAAGATTCAACCTTGTTGTTCAGCCTTTAATTGAACTAGAGAGAACTTATTGTAATCTTATTATTCTAAATAGTGAAAAATCTTGGGTGGACTAAGCCCCATGATTTTTTTCCTTCACATCGAAGGTTATTTCACGTTAAACATTATGTTGTTTCTTGTTCATGGATTGTTTGATTATTTTGTTTGTTAATTGTTTGTATAGGTTATAGAGATTATTGCTGCTTAGTAAATTATAGTAATATTTTATTTAATTACATAAAGAGAAAAAAATTATGGTATTATTATTTTTTTATTGTAATTTTTCAGTAGAAAGAGACCCCTTCGTAAATGGACCCCTTCCTGCAACTTGTTGTAAGAGCATATCACAAAACACTGGCAATTATAATTCCAAATCACACGTAATGGGTGGGAGACCTGCGTCTTTCGTTGTTATTGCAAAACATGCAACTTGTTCCAATGATAGAAGATCTTATCAATTGATAAAATCTTTCTGCATCCAAACAAGCCCGGAGTTTTCTTTCTACTTCGTAACACCTCATGCATCTCAATCGATTGTCCAACAACGACCTTGTTGGGACATTGCGTTGCAATTATAGAGCTTGCAAGTCTCAATTTCATTGAAAATTAATTTTTATTCAGATGAAAGACAAATTTAATTACTATTAGTAATACATATACACCAATTATCTCATTCATTTTTCCAAGTATTGTGAATTAAATATTATTGTTGCTGCTGCTGCTTCTATATGATATGCGCAACTCATATATGCCTGCTGCATTCATTGAATGGCCTATTAGGGAGCATGTTTGATCTCATCATGGCCATGCATGCATCTCAAGTCCACAATTCATATTTGATCAAATCAAGCAGGAGAGAGGACCGCACTGCAGACTATAGAAGGAACACCTTCAAATCATTTGAGATTTCCAAAAGAAAGGTCAATCAGTTACTCCTCTATTCTCCTCATTAGTAGTTGTTCATACTATTTTCTTTTGTTTGAATCATTCCTTGATGTATTCTTCCTGTGCCTTCCTTGAAGCATGGCATCTAGAGATGCCCAAAGAGGCCAAATGCTATCTTCTCTCTTAAACGAGTGTTCGTATGTGTGAATTCCACCATGTTGACTGACCTATCACCATCCCATACCTTCCGTGAGACTCCGACCGCAAGCACTAAGACGTGATCGCATGGCTGCATTCGAGCCTGGCCAATTTAAGTCCCATCCAAATTGCCATCATGGCATCCCTCTATCAGCTTTATTTAGGCAGCGCGAAGATTCCACGCGCAAGCAATCGAGCGAAGGACGCGGTGGACTCCAGACACCGTGTCGTTGACCCAATAGACTGTTACGGACTAACCTTCGAACTGCCACGCGGCTGTCGATCTATCTCGCATTAAAAAATCTAGGCCAGTTGAAGCAGCAGGATGTCGGTAAAAAACAGAGTGCCACGTAGACATTCCAGATGGAACACTTGCTCCGGCAATCTTTCTGCAATTATATATATAATTTACAACTCAGCAATTATATATATAATTTATTTTATATATACTTTACATGTGCCCCCAAGATAGGGTGCAATTCGCCCGAGCATTATTGAGGTTTACCGTGGAGTAAAAATTATATTTTTATTTTCAATAATTTTTTTGGGTGACTAAGAACTCACTTGATTCGTAGAAAAAAAATTTCTTATTGAAATAATTTTTTAAAAAAAATTGATTTCTGAAAATATTTTTTTTTTCTAAAACTGAAGTATCATACATAATGTGCACGAATACAATCAAGAAAATCAAAAAGCAGCAGAGAGCCGTAGGCAGCTCTATCTCACCCTCCCATAGGTGGTCCTCCGAATGGTTAGTAACAAAAGATGTTACCCAGTTGGCCGCTCCATTAGTCTCTTGAAACATATGCTTCACCTGGAGCACCAATCTATCGTGAACCATAGCCCGGATATCTTTTAAAGGGTGGTAGTCGCCGACTTCATTCGAAACCTGCAGGATCCATCCAATCATCCAAAAATATGATGTTTGAAAAAAATAATTTTGGCATATTTAATGGGTCTTTCAAAGTGGTTTATATTTAGTTGAGCATTTTTTTTATAAAAAAAGTTACGTAAAATATTTATTATATCTGTAATAAAGGGAAAAAAAATTTTCAAAGATTTTGATAGCTTAAAAATAGTCTTGAAAAATATATATATATAATTTTTAATTAGTAAAAAAAAGCTTTTTCATATTTTATTTGTGAGTTTTTTTTTATAAAATATAATTTTTTTTTCTACTATTCCTCATTTTTAAAAACTCCCATCTTTTTTTTTTCCGCCAATCAAGCGAGTGCCTCACGGACTTTTCAAATAGAACTCAACCGTGTACCGTAATTCTCCCCTCCTGACGATTCCAGGGGCGAAATTAACATTCACGTAAACCCAGCAGGAACCAACGAGCAACCTCCCTCCGTACGGCGTACTAGAATCGAAAGCAACCTCTCCAGCCTCCTTATAATCCCTCATCACTCTCTCTCATTACCATCCTCTCCCCCTCCACGAGAAACATCCATTAATGCTCTCAACTTTTCACCCAGAGAATTGGATGCAGGGAGAGAGCGCTCCATAATAAGTAAAACAGTCACAGCGCGAGTTCCCTCCCTCGAGTCTAGCTGTCCCTCCCGGGTTTTCCGTGGCTCAACCCCCTTCCCTTTCCCTTCCCTCCCCTCCCCTCATACGAAGAAATACGAACCCGGCTGGTCCCCAACTCCCTCCGGCGAGAAAGAATACGAAGAACTGTTAAAGACGAAGGCAGAGTGGCAGTTGAGCCTTCCCTTTTGCCATTACTATCACCTCTTATAATTCAGCTCCGACAGAGCACCAGCTCCTCTGCTGTCTACCAAGAATAGCATTAAAATGCCCACCAAGATCTCCAGCATCTACGAGACGTAACACCTTCCGGTGCCGGCAGTGGATTGCCACGACGAGCTGCATCAGAAGTAAATCATCATCCACTCCCATGAAGTCTCCTCCCGTGATGGTCATTCTCATCTTCTCCCTTCTCTTCTTGTTGCAACTGGCTGGCTTGGCTTCGTGTCAGCCATTAAGTTCCGCCGTCGAGCTCGCCGCGCTTTATAGCTTACGCTCCTCGCTCGGCATCCGCGCCCGGGACTGGCCGCGGCGGGGCGACCCCTGCTCCACGTGGACCGGAGTCCGCTGCTGGTCCGGCCGGGTCGTGGTGCTCGACCTCTCCAGCCTCCGCCGCACCCGGGTCGCCCGGCGGAACCCCCGGTTCGCTGTCGATGGCCTCAAGAACCTCACTCACCTCGTCTCTTTTAATGCCTCCGGCTTCCTACTCCCCGGCCCCATCCCCGTCTGGTTCGGCGGCCTTCGGCGCCTCACCCACCTCGACCTCTCCTCCAACTCAATCTCTGGTGAAATCCCTCCGGCTCTCGGGAATCTCTCGAATCTCAAAACTCTGATCCTCGCCCACAATAGCCTCACCGGACCGATTCCACCGCAGCTCGGGCATCTCTCTCTCCTCGTCTCTCTCGATCTCAGCTTCAATTCCCTCGAAGACTCTTTGCCGACGAGCCTCTTCTCCGGCGCCTCTCGGCTCCGCTCGGTCGCGCTGAGTCACAACAACTTCTCCAGCGAGCTTCCGGCGTCCCTGTGGTCTCTCCTGCCGGGACTGGAGCTTCTCGATGTCTCCTTCAATAACCTCACTGGCGAATTTCCAAGTCGCGTGCCCGGCAATGCCAATGCCAATGCCAGTGCCGGTGCCGGTGGCAGAGTCTTCGACCTCTCGAACAATCTCTACTATGGATCAATCTCTTCTGGATTCGGATATCTTTTCCGAAGATTCCAAATTGTCAACCTCTCGGATAATTATTTCCAAGGAACAGCACCGGTCGGCGGCCGGAGCACGAACGTCTCTTTCAAATTAAACTGCTTCCAGAACGCCTCGATCCAGAGGATCACAGCCGAGTGTGAGAAGTTCTACATGCACAGAGGTATAGCTTATGATGGCGGCGTGGCCCCGAATCCGGCCTCATCTCCATCCGTCAGGAAAAGCAGCAGGAGGAACTGGAGGTATATATTGGCAGGAGTACTTGGGGGGCTAGCATTTGTCCTCACTTTGGCTTCAGCACTCGTCCTATGCTTGGCGAGAAGAGGATCACGCCGTGCCGAACAGAGGAGGGACGTCCCTGCCGGTGGGGTCGCTTCTGAAGGGGTGTCCGAGGAGCTGCCTTCTCCCGGGGTCTCGGTTAAGCTGTCCGCTGTGGGGGATGCCTTCACATACGAGCAGTTGCTCCGGGCGACGTCGGAGTTTAGTCCCCTGAACCTGGTCGACCATGGGCGCTCCGGGGATCTGTACTTCGGCGTTTTGGAGGACGGGGCTTCTGTGGTGGTCAAGAGGATTCATGCGCAGGCTCTGATGAGGGAAGCGCATGTTGCGGAGCTGGATTTGTTTGCGAAGCTTTCGCATGCGAGATTGGTCCCATTCCTTGGGCACTGCTTGGAGAAGGAGGACGAGAAGCTTTTGGTCTACAAGCATATGGCGAACGAGGATCTCTCTGCTGCTTTGTTTAGGAAACCTGGGAAGGAAGAAGAGGGGCTGCAGTCATTGGATTGGATAAAGAGGTTGAAGATTGCGACAGGGGTGGCCGAGGCCCTGTGCTTTCTTCATCATGAGTGCACTCCGGCTCTGGTTCATAGGTACAGTTTGATTTGCATGTATAGATACCAGACGACCTCGAGCAAGTTGATAGCATGGCATGACACTGTCCTGTTTTATTTAATCTCTCCTTTTAATCGATCATCTCATGTTTTGATTAGTACTTTGCTTAGACCTTTAAATAAAGATGCCTAGAATATAGAACACTTAGCACAAGGCCTTTCCCTTCTTTATGGGGTTGTCTTTATAGGTCAAAAGTACTATCCATCAAAATTTGGGAGCCTTCTGTCATTATTTTTCAGGCTTCCTATAACATGGTGTTAAAATTCTAGGGGAGGGGGGGGGGGGGGTCTGCCATGAAATTTGAACCCTTTATAATAGGAAAACATCTTATTTCATTGTAGTCTGTGCTCTTGAAACTTGGAAGCAACCCTTCAAGAATTCAAAAGTGATGGAAAGAAGTTCCAAGTGAAGAATCGAATCCATTTTCGAGGCAAAATAATCAGTCAAAGCAGCAATTTAATTCAGAGTCTTGTGTTTCTGAGACTACTTTAGTAACTGCCTCATACTTTAAGACTCATAACTTTTTCCTATTTTCATGAACTTCGGTGAGGGGGTATAGTTAAATTGGGTATGCTTTTGGACACAAGTCTAGATGTATAAATCTTCACTCTGATCTGATCTGATCAGGTCCGGATTGGATTATGGAGATCTTATATCGATGATCCGAGCTGTTAGATATGATTTACTAGCTATAAACTCCTTGCAAACAAAAAATAATTTGGTTTAGAGAACTCTAGCCTATACATCAAGTGGTCAAACAATTAGACAATTTAAATAACTTGAAACAATACATGATTTTTGACTACTTGATGCCTTAACCTAAAAGTTGTGTTGCTGTACATGAATCCCTGCCACTATATGAGAGTGGGAAAGGGAGAGGAGACCACAAAATCCTTTTGCTAGCAGAAAATATAGATCAATAGTGAGTACAGAGACCTTGAGATCACCAGAACTCCCCATTTTTCCTTTCATTGTGATGCGCCAAACTCATAAACATGAGTGCTAATTTCTACCACTTAATATTTCCAAACACAAACACATGCATGCAAACCTAGCTAGTATATGCACTGAGTTTCAGTTATGGTTGCAGAGATATTCAAGCAAGCAGCATCCTTCTAGATGACAAATATGAAGTGCATCTTGGAAGTTTAAGTGACGTATGCACTCAGCAAGGAGATGGCCAGCAGAAGGCCTTCACCAGGATCTGGAGATCATCACAGTAAGTTTCTCTACCAATTTCATACTAGGATGTGGATGGAAGTTTTCTTCTTTTTTTTTTTTTGATTGTGAGAAAAGGATGGCACTTTGCTTGTTGGTTGTTCCTTTATGTTGTTATGGCTATTCAGACCTCAACGATCTTCTTCCATCCATTAATTCAGAACCTTTTTTTCCTTGTCTTCGTTATTATAAGTTTGTGTTGTGATGGATGTTTTGGATTCTTTCTTTATGCTTAGACAACATGGTTAAAAGTCACTGCTCAATCTTATTTTTTCATTGTTTACTTTTTAAAATTTGAATTGATAAATATCTCAAGATGATCAAGTGTTTCTTAAATCACAGAAACTTAATTGATATGCATGTTACGAAACAATTTTGGTACTTGATTTCTGGAATTTAATGTTGATGTATGCACGAACTTTTGCTTGATTCCGGCATAACAGAAGTAATGGTATGATGTTGAATGAAGAATCCAATGAGTCATAAGTGAGACCACATCTGGCTGTCTGCACTTGAAGATCTCTAAAATTGCACTAAATCTATCTAAGATTATCTCAAGCCAAGATATGCAGCTGTAGCTTTTATATTAGAATGATGGAAACTGCTGTGAAGGGCATACAAGCAATACATGAGTCCAAAAACTAAACATATGGAGGCTGCGGCAGAGAAATGGTGAAATTGTGAAAGGTGCTGAAATTTTAGATATATGCAGCAAAGTCAGAGATGGCTTTGCTTGGGGGAGGGCCTTATTTTTAACTGATCCGGAAAAGAGAAGAGGCTTGGTGCTTGAGATTATGATAAGCGCCACTTCCCACATAGGAGGTTTACACTTAGATGCATCATGGAATTTGGAAAGCTGATCCTGTATTTGGAACCTAGTATCTAGTACCTTAAAGATGGCTGTTGTATCTGCTTGGTAGCCAAATGCATTTATTAGTTTATCGCTTGAGACTTCTATTTTTTTTTAAAAAAAATTGAATTGATGATTAAAAAGCTCAGAACAATGTAATTTATATCCTGACAATATCTCTCCTCTTTTTCTTGTCGTGCAGGAGGATATCTGAACAAGGCGTTTCCGGTAGGTGCTCGCAGAAAATTCAGTTAGTTGTCATCGTTGCTTATGCTTCGCTGTTCTGTCTCTCTTCCAGATCGATATAGCTGACGTTGTTTTTGTTTGCTCAGGCTCTCCTTCTGCAACAAGTGCCTATGATGTATACTGTTTCGGAAAGGTGCTTATGGAGTTGGTTACAGGCAAGCTTGGCATCAGTGGTTGCGATAGCGCCGCCATGAACGAGTGGCTCAATCACACACTGAGTTACATCAAATTTTATGAGAAGGAGCTGGTGACCAAGATCAAGGATCCCACCCTTGTTGTGGATGAAGACCACCTCGAGGAGGTGTGGGCAATGGCGATTTTGGCGAAGTCCTGCCTGAACCCGAAGCCCTCCAAGCGACCAATTGCGAGGTACATCCTGAAAGCTCTGGAGAATCCAGTAAAAGTCGTGAGGGCAGAGAGCCTCTCAAACTCTGCACGACTTAGAACTACATCATCTCGAAGTTCATGGCACAATGCCTTGTTCGGAAGCTGGAGGAACAGCTCCTCGGACATTGCTGCGTCGATGCCGGGGTCCACAGGAAGGTGTCAAGCGAGCGGAGGAGACCGCTCGTTTTCAAAC
The DNA here is from genome assembly GCF_051530095.1 of Phoenix dactylifera. NCBI lineage: Eukaryota > Viridiplantae > Streptophyta > Magnoliopsida > Arecales > Arecaceae > Phoenix > Phoenix dactylifera. Next base: position 2,381,811 of record NC_143190.1, read on the forward strand.
CTTAGGACGTCGAGGGAGATCTTCCCCGAACCATCAGGGTTGGCAGAAGAGTCTGATGAAGAGAGAGGAAGGTCGTCCGATCCATCAAATATTGGATAATATTTAATTGGCTGGCTGTTCGAGTACCAGCCACCATTGGTGCTTGTTGTATAGTCCTTGCTCGCCAAGCATCTCGAAGGAGGCGTGGAGCGATTCTCGGCAGTGTTATGTGCAGGCTGGTTTGTTCCAAGGTGAATAACAAGCTGCAGCATTTTCTATTGTAATTCATCTTTCATTTGTTTGATCCTCGGGTGATGTAAAATGGGATGACGAAGACGTTTCCATTTTCACAGAAGAAAGATGAATGGTGCTTCTTTATTTCCTAAGCGAATGCCGATATATATATATATATATATATATATATAAAAGCAAAAAGTTATCTTTACAGAAGAAAGAGTAATTAATGTACAACAAAGATTAATTAACATATAAGCCTTTGCTCTCAGTTACCATCCAAAATTCATCTTGAAATGGTGCTTCCCGATCCCCAGATTAAATTGAGGAGAGAAGCTAAGTACTGAAAAAAAATACAAGGTAAGGGGGAGAATAACAAGATAATAAAATATATTATAACATACCATCAATGAAGTCTTCCGTCTATCGCTTATTTAGACGTTGAGATGACTCCTGCAAAGTGGCCTTGAACCGCTCTGGTGCTTGGGCTGCCTATCGGCCCGATCACCCAAGCTATGTTAGTGTTCCTAAAACCAGTATTAATGAACTTTGTTGGATGGTCTTGACACTGATCGAGTTCATGATTTGTGAGTTATTGAGCAAATTGAGTAGACCTGACCCACCCGAAACTATTACACATATGGTCAAGCCTTCCCTTATTATTTTTAATTTTATTGAAGTCATTGAATATAAATTAAATTTGCTTTTAATATTTTAAATAAATTTAGTAGATTTGCCTAGTGAAGTTTGACGGCTTAAGACGGAAGAGGTAAGTCTTATATTTCTTACTAATTTTTAAACTTGTAAGTAGCCCTGACACTCCTTATTAATTTTCAAATTTTCATATATTTTCCATGCTTATAATTTATATAAAAATGTAAAAAATAATATTAAATATTGATAGCATCATGTTTTCTTAAAAATAAGAATCGAGCATATGACATTACGAGAATCATGATTTGTTTTGAAAGATTGGTTTTATGAATATTTTAGTGCTAAAGACCTTTTATGAATCATAGACTCTAATTTACCAAAATTTATATTTTTATTATGAAAAGAACAGTTTCTTGATTATTCTATTATTCAACAGTTAATTATGGACTATGAACTCTTTATAGTCTTTTAGCAATATATTTATATATGATTCAAAATAATATAATTTAAGAAAATATGACTAAAAAAAATTATTTTAAGAACTGTAGTAAAATATTTTCAGATAGCTATGTATGGCCCTAAAAGTAGGATAGATCGACATCCTAAGTTCCATATAATCCTACCAGTGGGTAATAATAGTTGGCACAAGATTCTGCCAGCAGGTAATAGTACTTAGTATACGACCCTACTAACGGATAATAGTAGTTGGTATACGACCTAACCAATGGACAATAATAGTTAGTATTTTATCGATTACGACCCTGTCATGAGTATAAAGAAACCTTAGCTGAGAAATTATTACGAATTATGATATGACAAAATAATAAATGATTTATGACTTTATAAAATTAGTATGATTTATGATTTTGTTTATGCACTGAAACTATATTTATGCAATTTGTATGATTTATGTGTATACAAGAGCATGATTGATTTATGATTATACTGTTATTATGACATCTTCTATTTTCTGGTGATAGTCATTTTCTCTAAATAATTTATTGATACATGTAAAAACTTATACTTGATTCAGTAAGGTAGTGAAAGATTTACTTACTGAACTGTGTAGTTCATATTTTTTTTTATTTTTTTCTTTTTAGACAAAGAGGGTCAGTAGGATCGACGGATAGTCCAGACTTCGAGTTCGTGTTAGCTAGCTTGACGATTTGTAGCAAAATTTTTGTTCTTTGGTTGATTACGAATTTGCAGCATAGTTATTTTTTAAATATTGAAAATTATAAGTTTAATATTTATATTTATATTTAGACGTTATGAACCGATATTGATTTTATTTAATAGATAATAAAATTAAACTTTTATTTATTATATTTGAGATGGATTTGAAAACTAAATATAATGTTTGGCTTCATGTTATTATAGATTGTATCGCTTGGTAGCATAACGATATTATATTCCAAATTTGGAACGTGACTTTACATGATGTCAGAGCAATTGGTCTAATCATAAATAATAGTTAAAGTCACAATGGTTGTTAAGTCTCATTTAGTTGAATAAGAGAAGATTTTTTTTAACTTTATCGTTGCTCAGCCATGGAAATTAATTAATGATAGTATTTTAATAGGTGACAGAAAGAAAGGAGGATGCAGCGGCACTAGCTTAATGCTTGTGTAAGAGCCATAGCAGCATTATGTAAAAATCAAACAACAACAGATTCTCATATCTTTGGGATTTTTAATAACCTCCTTTCTCTATTCTTAAAAAATAGTCAGAATGCCACCATTTGGATTGGAATCAATAACCCCTGCCAGTGCATGCTGTGAGAAGGGCGCAGCTTGCGGAACCAAGGCTTGTTGGCAGGATCTGCAATAACATTATAATTCTGTCTTTTAACTTAACAAAATGGGAAATAAAACAGAACTTACAAACAGAACTTGCAATAACATTATAATTCTGTCTTTTAACTTAACAAAATGGGAAATAAAAATGGGAATTTTTTCTTAACATGTCCAGTAATTCAATCTAGACTTTGCCTTCAACTGTATCTTACATAATGTTTTTGTAGTTTCTAGCATTGAAGCAAAATCATCATGCTACAATATCACAATCAAGCTTCCACGAACTTACAGCATGACTTCCCAATTTGAATCATTGACATCCACTTTTTATCTGTTGAGCAAAGAATGTTGAAAAATGAAGTCCAAAGTGTTTCCAAGCTCAGTTATTACAGGCATACAGAGGAAAATATTTTAAGTTCTGCTATTCTGGCTCCAATCAACTTCGGCCAGGTTGAATTCTTATAGCTAGCATAATTGGCTCTCAGAAACAGGTTTGGTAGCAGCATCTGCATAGATGGGGTGAAGAACATGACCCTCCTTGGGATCAACATGAACCCACTTGCGGCCACTCAGCTTGTGGCGTTCAAACCGCACATTCCCTTCTTTCAGGGCATATAAAGTGTGATCCTTGCCCATTCCAACATAATTCCCAGGGTGGAATCGAGTACCCCGTTGGCGAATGATGATGTTCCCAGGAATCACTCTCTGCAAAACAAACAAAAAGGGATATGAATGAGGAAAACTTTAAATTAGAGAAAAAGTCAATTAAATGTACCATATAATAACTCAGAAGCAGTTCAATTTCATATACCTCTCCGCCAAATTTCTTCACACCTAGGTATTTGGGGTTTGAGTCACGACCATTTTTCGTGGATCCTGCAGTTTTTTTTGAGGCCCATCGCCTGAAAATCAAGGTCAGTCCTCCAGATGCCTCTGAAAGCAAGTGCATATTTTAACCATTAATGCAAAAACACATTGAAAGAGGGAACTTTGCTCAATAAAATATTACAATAGAGAAGCAGCAGGTTTACAGCTCTGACTGGGTAGAGACCATTACCACTAACACCACTGTAGACAGGAGCATTTGAAACAAGATCTTGGAGACCCACTCGTCTGAATATTGTTGAGAGAGACATTGTATCTGCTCCTGAAAGAGGCACCAGAATAAAGTTTTATAGACAGGTCAGGAGAATGATTGCAAAAATCTGCTCACTGTTTGGATGGATAGAACACAGTAAACAAGTAGACAAATGGCTTAGAATTGGACAAACTTGCTTACTTGAAGTTTCACCATGTATTAGTTGCTTGGACAGATTCTAGTAATTCTTTGTTAATTTGATCTTAACCAGACTTGCACCGTGTTTGCATTTAGTTCTAATTAATAGTTAGAAGAACCAACTCTGCTATGAATATAAGCCAAGTCAAGCCACTATCACAGATCCCGTTATGATCAAATTTTGCACTTGATATGAAAAACAATCAGTTCCGTATCCATGCCTCCACAACGTTACACCAATATAAAAGATTCAGATCACTGAAGTATATGGGCTCAAAATTGGTGTTGAAAAATAGGTGCTCAGATTGGTTTGGAGCTGTTTGAAATGAGAGAACTACAGAACCTGGGCATCGATTGTAGGATGGAATTAAAATAAACTTGATTTTCATGAAAGTTTCTGGCCCATATGACCAAGTAGTAAGTACAAAGGACTTAGAAAACTGGCTACAAGCAGCAAGTGTAGAATTTTCTAATATTGTTGTTATCATGCACCTAAAGCTATATCGAGAATAGAAGAAATCACTTTGAACTTCACAAAACCTGCTTTCATGGTCCACAATATTTTTTGTAGATTTGTCCGAAAAACTAGATCCGAATCATATACATCAAGCATAAAACTTTTGATTCAGTTTCCCACAAAAATGTGAACCACGTCCACACAAAATCTGTCAGCATGCATTCAATCTTTTGATTGTAAGATGAAAACATCCAGTGATTGGAGACACTGTACATACAACTTTCAAGTTTAATAGTATTATCCGAATCAAAATTGCAATATAGATCAACTTGTTACATTCATACATGGAGAAGCCCTAAGTGAGCAGCTTGACAAGCAAAACCATCATGCTGTTTACACTTCAACGATACACAAGTGAATTTTCTCGTCATAATCACACTGCCGGTCTGAAAAAATGATTTTCTCTTTCTGACCAACAAAATGCATCGAGAAATTCGCCTATGATCACCAACAATCAAGAAGTAGCTCACCCCAATATACTTCAGAACCAGTTGTAAAAACGTCTACATTAATTTTATCCTCAAGCTCCCTTATCATATAAGAGCAACCATCAGAATCCAATTTCAGCACCAATTTCCTAGAGGAAGATACATACTGAAGATGACAACACTAAGTTGGAAATCAAATTAATCCTCAGTTGTTTGTCCTTCAGTCTCTAAGGATGACATGCTTTAAGGGTTGAGGCCAGGAATCAATTCCTTAAGCCATTCAACTATGTAATTTCTTGCACTTAACCAAATCATAAATTTCAACCATAACTTCATAACACATCCAGTAGACTCGAGGAGGCCAAAGAAGCATTTCATATTTCTATTTCGTCCATACCAAGTAAAGCAAATGGAAGAACAAATTACCTTTTATGAGTTGCCAAACTAAGATTCTATAAAATATGCATATGTTGCATATTACAAACATAACTATCATCCTGCAATTCAACATTATAAGTTTTTCCTAATGCATAAATCAAATAAAAACTATTCAGATATCTTCCAAGTATGCCTTGAACTGAATGGACCAGAACATTTATAAAATTATATAACTTTTACCTATAGATCACCAAGTCCAGTAATCCTCATAGCCCCAACATCTTTTTCTTGACATCTTTCCTGCTAACCTTGGCTTTCGCATCTTAGGCTATCACTACTATCTTAATGTCTGTGGTGGTCCCAAAGTTCTTAGCAACACCAGGTAGTTATTGGTTTGGTTAGCAAATAAAACTAAAGTATTTGAGATGCTACATTTTGAAAATATCAGGTAATAGACAAAATATTCTTTAATCAACGGTTCAAGAATAGATAAAGCTCCAAAGTCTGTTATCAAGCCACAAAGACAATCATTTAAAGGCCAGATATCAAGGTTTGCCTTACCATACCAATACAGATAAGGTACCACTATGGTACCAAGGTTCAGTATAGTATATGAGCAAAACCAGTCTGAATCGAGCAAAGTTGTCCTGTACCGCTAGGTTTCATGAAGTATCAGACCATGCTGCTTGATTTCCGGTTGTACCATGGCCAGCTATGAGAAAATGTTGAGTCAGGACAATGTGCATATCATACCATACCAAATGTATGGTATCATCTCGGTAAGGTACCAATACAGAAGCAGGTATCTGTACAACGAACCTTGAAAGATATCATTATAATCATGACCTGTTGTATCTGTACTGAGCCACGGACCGGTTGCCGGGCGGCACGGGTTGGTACGGGCCTGCACCGTGTCGGGCTTGTACCAACACAGAAGAGGAGGTGGGGGAGAGGGCGAACGAGAGAGAAGAAAAGAGAGAGAGAAGGGGGAGAGAGGGGGGGAGGAGGGCTGCAGAGGCTGGCAGAGGGCCGGCGGAGGCCGGTGGAGGGCTGGCGGAGGCCTGCGGCCCGAGTAAAAGGGGAGGAAGGTTCCACGCAGCTTCCCAGCCTCCATCGGCACTCCGCCAGACAGCCTCCACCTTCTCTCTTCCTTTCTCTCCCTCTCCCTCCCTCCCCCGCTCGCTCCCTTTTTTCCTCTCTTTTCTTCCCCTTCTCTCACTCCGGCAACGGATTTCGTTTTCATTAACGGAACCATCCCGGTCCGCCGCCGAAATGGCTCGATACGACCGGAACCGCCCGATTTGGGACGGTTCCGCCGACCCTGATCCTAATAGTGCTATCATCCATGATATTTAAAGCCAACTCCGATGGGAATAAGGTAACAACATAGCACTAGAACTTAGATTTGAATCTACCTTAAATAAACCAAAAAGACAAATCAAATCCACATTAATAAAATCCTAAAACGTATAAGGCAGATATAAGTCTGTCAAATTGAAGGAACTCCTTGATTTGCATTCAAAGCCACCTTAATAAAATCCTAAAATGTATAAGGCGGATATAAGGCCCGATATAACTCCATCGAATTGGAAGAACTCATTGTTTTTTGTTTTCCATTCAAACATCAACTTCTTCAATTCTTCATTAAAATTCCCCCTCGATCAAGAAAGTTTCATTCCACCTCCAAGGGCCAAAATTATATTTTTTGCCTGATAAGTGGTGAGATAAGTACCCTCCTTTTAAACAAAAACCATAGTGGGTTTTTTTTTTTTTGATAGGTTAAACATAAAACTTTGAGTTAGTATAATGTCCAGGAAGGGTCACCAACTCTTATATGATGATGGTAAGATCATAAAAACAGTAATAAGGAAACTAATCTCCATTTCATACTCCTTGCAAGGGCACAAGCAAATGAACAGATTTACTCCATCAAAATACTCATATTCAAGAAGATTTTTTATAATTTTCAAGGACTTCATAATCTCTCTGTTGTTTGGATTCCTTCCACACGGTCCAATATTCTTTCTTTCTTTCTTAGAAGGCATGCATTCACCTTTAGCGGAAATAAAATCAGATCTGTAAAGGTGCTCCATTCAATGCATAGGCCTTTTCTGAATATTTGACCCAGTATCTTTGAGGGACAATTTCTTTCTGCAGACAATTTAGATCAGAACCGGAGTCAATAAAGTATTGACCCTAAGGACTTGGCCTTTAATCTTCAAAGTTATGGGGATTGCCCACCTCTGGGAAAACTTAGAGGGCAAACCCTAATTAGTTGATCGGCTCTACATTCTTCTTTAGATATTATTATCTCTCTATGGAGGTCTCTTGTATGGTCATGGACTGGTTCTACAGGGATGAGCACTCGTCTTTTTGATGTGCCTTTCTTTCATTTGAATTTGAGGAAATGGACATAGGTAAGGGAACTAGAGGAGACGGATGATGAGGATTCATTGACATCTTGGATGAATTAGGATTACATGACATGCTATGATCAGATTTTTTTTTTAACCATCATCTTTAGATTGAAGGGCATATTTTCTGCCTAAATTTTTTTAAGGCCTATTGGTTGACTTTGGGTCAACTAAGACTCTCTAGTTAGGTTCGGGCAAGATACTTTCTTAGGATATTTCTGAAACCCAACATCTTTTTCTCATACATTCATAGTGAAGACTTAGGCTGTGTAAAAGATATTAGGGTTTAGACATGTAGTAGATGCGGTGTCTCACTAATGCAACGCTTCCTGGCATGATATTAGTATGACTTCAGCTAGCATCGAAGGAAATAGAAACAATAACATATATAGATGATTGAAGATGTTCCAACTTCTTCAAGAGACCCTAAAAAACTATGGGCACCAAAACCTACCATCTCATTTCACCTCGTAAAACTCTTAATATGTCAACAATCTTTACAGCAATCGAGAACCCCCAACATATCACGCTTAAGACTCACTGATCTCCATCTTCCCACCAACTTGGCTTTTCAAACACCACCCTAAGTAATACCATCCATTATCCCTTCAATTTTCAACAATCCGAAGAAAATCTTTATACTTTTTCCAAGTCCACAAACTAGCAAAAGATGCACATCTTGTAGAAAGGGGACCCAAGAAAACTTATTGACTTACGGAAATTTTTCCTTCTTTGAACAAAATTTATTATTCAGCCTACATACAGCATTTTTCTTTCACAATTACAAAAAACAAGACAATTTATCATGCTCAAAAAATTTGACTTGCTACTTAATCATAATCATAAACATAATCATCAAGCCTTTTTCTCAACTATTTGGAGTAATTTTATAGATCCTCATTCACCAAGTATTTCTATTTAGAACCATCTTAGATATTCTTCCAAGTTTCACCATATCCTTCCTCACAAATTTATTTATGTTTAGGTCTTTCTTTCCTTCCCTTACCCTTTTCAACACAAAGCAAAGTACTTCTCCTTACTAGAGCCTCCTCAAATCTTCGTTGTACATGCCCATTCCAACTTAATCGATTTTCATTACTTGGTCCTTGATTTATGTAACTCCTACAACTCCTCTAATATATTTATTTCTTCTTTATCCTTTCAAGTTTTACCATACATTCATCTTAACATTCTAAATTTCTGCTATATTCAAAATATTTTCATGTACTTTTTATGTTGCCCGGCACTTGAGCTATACAACATGTCAGATATTGTTGTTCTATAATTTTTTTTTTCTCAAGACTCCAAGGTATGCGCCTATCATATAATATTCCAGATGCACCTCTCTGTTTCATCTAACTAGCTCTAATTCTATTATATATATATATATATGTATATATATATATATATATATATATATATATATATGTGTATATATATATATATATATTCATTTTGTATTCTAGATTCTAAATAACGAATCCGGTCATTTTATGGTATCTCTTGGTTATCAATCTTAATTAGTATAATATTTTCATTTATATTTTTACTAAATTTACATTCCATATACTCTGCCTTTGCTCTACTAATCTTTAAGCCCTTATCCTTTAAAGTTTTTCTCCATGTTCACAAATGACATACACCATTTACATCTTAAATATTAGCCATAAGTTCATCATGATTACTACAAAAACAAGCCGATTTAGTATTGATTCTTGATGCAAGCTGTAGTAACTGAAAATCGACTTATTGTTTTGCAGCAACTCCAAATACTTATCAATGCCCTAGAATACATATCTTTGATTATTTTAATATAACATTTATCTACACCCTTCCATCGTAAAGCAGACCTAACTAGTTTTCTTGGTACCCTATCACAAGCTTTCTTTAAGTCAATGAAGACTATATGTACACTTTTCATTTTTGTCTAAATTTCCTATCAATTGTCCAAGAAAAAAAATAGCCTCCATTGCTAATTACTTTAGGTGATCTCTTTCTTTAAGTCAACCTCATAATATCTTCCAGCAAACTTCCTTTCTTTCTGAATACATTCTTCCACTTTCATCTTTATTTTGAACTCCCTATGCTTGCTACATATTTTTTTACATCTCATGTGCTCCCTCAATTACATCCACTAGCAGAAAACCCTTTTGTAATGTGAAAGCAGATTCCAAACATACATCTCATAAAAAGAAAAAAGCAACCATTAGTCAATAAAAGGAAAAACTGAAGTATCACCAAGTGATAGACTACACAAGTGCCATTATTTACTATAGGAGATTATGTAATAGGGTTCCAACTACAAAACTATTAGAGAGTCATATATATGTGCAATAGACTTATGCTACTTTGGGATCTTGTAATTGTTTATAGAACTCTGTTTCAACCCTAAGTTGTGAATTTAAGAGATCTGTATCTTGCTACTGCTCTGGCAGCTGCTATCTTATGCTTACAAACTCCTCTTCAATTACGTACGATTTATTGTTGTCACATCTTACCAAAATCAATGATGATAATTGTTTTTTATTTAAATCCATATATCATTTAACATGTACACTTGCACAATCTGCAATTACATAGAATCCTCTATTTAGCGAGGATTCTATTAATGCGCATATATACTTTCGTCTGACTCAAACAGCTAATATATCATCTGGCCTCAACAAAATCTAGCTCATCCAATTCTCCCAGGGGCTTCCAAAAAACTTGGAACTCTCCCTTCTGCATGTTCTGAAAGGAATAAGCACTACATCTGATTCAAAAAAGCGAAGGAGTTTGAATTTATAATCTTAGTTCATCCCGAGTAATACAATTACCTCTCAATCATCCTTCTGATTTAAAGATCCACTTTGCAAAACCTCATTGACCATACAAATTGAGCAAGGATAGTCATCATAGCTACTTAGATTAGTTTCATTAGTTTCCTTGTGTTACAGGTTGAAATACCAACCTATTGACTTCCATTTTTCCTCAGATCATTTAGAACCCTTCTATTCTGCAGGTCAGCCTTGTAAGTCCAAAGTAAATTCCCCCACATCATAAAACTCTTTCCAGCCAGAGTCCTATTACCTACCTATCGACAATCACTGGCTATTTTGGTGAATTGGTGCTTTAGATTTTAAAATTAATTTTTAATCTGAAAATCATTGAAGATCCTCTAGAGAAAATTTTAAAACCCACGAAATAGGGTTCTTGGAATCGCCTGGTGTTGCAAGTGAACCCCAATCGATGCTACGGTCCAAAATCTTTTTCTTGGTTCGCTTCAAGAGGAAAAGAGACACACCCATAAAAACAAAAAAGAAAACAAAAACCAATCAAAGAGCAGAAGAAAACCATTCAAAAAGAGAATCTTGGATGCGAAATAGATACCTGGAAGTAGTAGAGCAGCAGAAGGGAAAGAAGAAGAGGTGGGAAAGAGAAGAAGACAGGGTGAGAAGAAGAGAGAGTCGTTGGTCCTTTGGACCCACTCGTGGCCTTAGGGAGAGGGAGAGAAGAGAAAAAGAGAGAAGAGAGACGAAGGACCGCGGGCGACAAGGGAATCGGGAAGAACGAGAAATAGAGGGAGAGCAGCGTTTAGGGTTTCGGCTGGAGAAGAAAAGAAGGCCGTAGAGTTTCAGTTAAAGAATTCTCAATTAAAAAAAAAAAAAAACAAACCGGCCAGCCGGCCCGACCAGTTCGACCGGTTCTTTCCAGTCTGACCGAGTACCTTTAGTATCGTGACAAGCATCAAGCATATTTCCTAATGCCGCCTGCAGGCCAACTTCACCATTTTGAAGTGTGACTCACCTACGGTGATAGATTGAATAAGGGGGTCTGAGTGGGACGGAGGAATCACCCTCTGATTCGGGATATTTGGGCTATGGGGAGGGACGACGAAACCTTCTAGACCCGACATATTTTTAGGGAGGCCAACGGAGCCGCGGATTGGGTGGTTACTTATGTGGCTAACTATTCGGACAATACTCTATGAATCCGGGAGGCGGAGCTATCTATAGCACTCTATGATATTTTGTTTTCAAATTTTGGTCGGTGTATTACTACTCGTGTAGTATGATGCGCCTATGTTTGCACAAATAAAAAATAAATAATATAATGATAAAAAAAGTTGGCCATGGGATGTCTTAGTTGTGCATTGAACTAGTATTGCATTCTTAATCCACCTTTAACTAATCATAACAAGATATTTTCTTAATACAAAGACACTTGTGTTAAACATAAATCCTAATGTGGACCTTTGACAACCTAGTTGATCACTTCGAAGGCACATGCTTGATTTGCAGTGAAAGTGATCCATAAAAAAGATAAAAATATGCATATAGTGTAGTAACTTCTAGGTGTTTTTTTTTCTTTCTATATAATGCATTTTTGGATTCACAATCTGCAAAATTAGGGAAGTTATCAGAGGATATAGTTAATCAAGAGTTTAATAATTAATGTTTCAGTTATATATTGATTCATCATTAAGAAAACCTTCACTCAGATTTGATATAGAAGAGATAGATTGGGAAACACAGATGGTTCCTACAATACATCAGTTTTCAACTGTCATGAAGGACTCAAATCAAATTATCAGAATTCATGATTATGATTGAGATTTTGGACCTATTCTAAGTTTGTTAAATTAAAGTCTTGGTCACCTGATTGTGCTGGTTGAATTTTGCTAGATCTCACTTTAAGTTGTTTTCCCCCCCTGGTTGAGTCTTATTTTAGTTATCCATGGCTGATCATAAAAGTAGGGGTCCAAAATTAGATGTAGACCAGCAGAGCTTAATAAATGTCCTTTGGGTTCTGTAAGGTCAATTACAGGTTGAATTATATTGACCTGATCCACTCTCATTTATTATGTATTGGATCTAACTCATTGTCAAAAGCTCACCAACATTGTAGCCTATACGAAGATCTTGCACAAAGTAAGAAAATAAGAACAGAGTACTAGCGAACAAGTTAAGTATCAGTATTTGAAAAGAGTATAATGTTAGAGGGTCAGTTGTCCGGGTGCATCAGACTATGAGCTTTGTTGTGAGATAATGAAAAACCCTTCTAAAATTAGAAGTAAAGTACGCTTACACCCAATAATTTTTAAAAAATCTATGCTCATCCTCTAAGGTTTATTTTTATTGAACACTTTAATCTATAACTTAACAAAATATTAGTCAAATCGTTAATCTTAAATGGGATCCAAATGCTACATCAGAAAAAAAAAATTCAAAAATAACCAAAATAACATTAAGTATGATAATATAATGTAGTATGATGCGCCCATGTTTGCACAAATAAAAAATAAATAATATAATGATAAAAAAAAGGTGGCCATGGGATGTCTTAGTTGTGCATTGAACTAGTATTGCATTCTTAATGCACCTTTAACTAATCATAACAAGATATTTTCTTAATACAAAGACACTTGTGTTAAACATAAATCCTAATGTGGACCTTTGACAACCTAGTTGATCACTTCGAAGGCACATGCTTGATTTGCAGTGAAAGTGATCCATAAAAAAGATAAAAATATGCATATAGTGTAGTAACTTCTAGGTGTTTTTTTTTCTTTCTATATAATGCATTTTTGGATTCACAAAATCTGCAAAATTAGGGAAGTTATCAGAGGATATAGTTAATCAAGAGTTTAATAATTAATGTTTCAGTTATATATTGATTCATCATTAAGAAAACCTTCACTCAGATTTGATATAGAAGAGATAGATTGGGAAACACAGATGGTTCCTACAATACATCAGTTTTCAACTGTCATGATGGACTCAAATCAAATTATCAGAATTCATGATTATGATTGAGATTTTGAACATATTCTAAGTTTGTTAAATTAAAGTCTTGGTCACCTGATTGTGCTGGTTGAATTTGGCTAGATCTCACTTTAAGTTGTTTTTCCCCCCTGGTTGAGTCTAATTTTAGTTATCCATGGCTGATCATAAAAGTAGGGGTCCAAATTTAGATGTAGACCAGCAGAGCTTAAAAAATGTCCTTTGGGTGCTGTAAGGTCAATTACAGGTTGAATTAGATTGACCTGATCCACTCTCATTTATTATGTATTGGATCTAACTCATTGTCAAAAGCTCACCAACGTTGTAGCCTATACGAAGATCTTGCACAAAGTAAGAAAATAAGAACAGAGTACTAGCCAACAAGTTAAGTATCAGTATTTGAAAAGAGTATAATGTTAGAGGGTCAGTTGTCCGGGTGCATCAGACTATGAGCTTTGTTGTGAGATAATGAAAAACCCTTCTAAAATTAGAAGTAAAGTACGCTTACACCCAATAATTTTAAAAAAATCTATGCTTATCCGCTGAGGTTTATTTTTATTGAACACTTTAATCTATAACTTAACAAAATATTAGTCAAACCGTTAACCTTAAATGGGATCCAAATACCACATCAGAAAAAAAAAATAACATTAAGTGACATAATATCCACCCAAGAATTTAAGAAAACATGTGCACCCTCCTTCCTACTTAATGATAATTTGACTTATATATAAAGTAAATAGTTTCACCAACATTATTAATTTAACTAGTTGTTAGAGTTGAAAGTGGGACGGGCTGGGTCAGGCTATACTCCTACTCAAGCCAAGCCCGAATTTTTTTTTCGAGCTTCACGTCGAGCTTAGGCTCAAAATTTTTTGGATAATCCAAGCTCGAATATAAGCTCAATTGAACCGGTCCAAATTACTCGTTGGGCCAAAAATAGGTCCAGCTCGAGTCTAATTGAAGTTTAATATTTTATAATATTGTTTTATACTAGCTAAAATTTAGGCTCTCTTCTAGGAAGTGCAAATGGGTCGGGTTCACTTCAGGCCTACAATTTTTGACCCAACATGTCATTTGGGTCGGGTCCATGTATAACCTAGACCCGACCCAAAAACTTCGGGTTCGGATCGGGTCCGGGTCAAAATTGTGCTGATTTAGTCATAGAAGGGAGAAGCTCCACTGCAGCCTTATTCTCGTAAATAATATACTTTATACTATTCTTAGCTAAAATCCATTTTAATTTGTCTTTTATTTTTTTGTTATTCATTCTAAATAGCAACTTACAAAAATAAATTAATCTGAAGTCTTGGACTTAGCCCTTTGTCGATATTCTTTCGGGCCTATCAAACTAATGGATCTTTAAACTAACGGGGAAAAAAAAGGATTGCGAATGCCTCGATGCATCCATTGATGCCCTAATTTGGCCCGAGGCTGCTTGCCTTCATTTCCAACGAAAGAAAGAAAAGAGGAAAAAGATGGCAGACGAAGACGAGGATAGCGACATTGCCCTGCTACTGCTCTCTACGCTTCATGACGACGGAGACGAAGCCGGAGAAGAGGCCACACAGGATGATGCCGCCGCCCAATGGACGGCCAATCAGCAACACTACCTCCTCAGATCCGTCGGCGATACGATCGTAATAAGGCAGCTCCCCTCCCGAGGCCTCTCCTTCCAGCTCTGGCCCGCCGCCTCCTCCCTCGTTTCCCTCCTCGACCGCAACCCCTCCGCGCTCCTCCTCCCCACTCCCCCCTCCCCCAGCCCTCTCCGCATCCTCGAGCTCGGCTGCGGCACCGGCCTCGTCGGCATCGCCGCCGCCGCCATCCTCGGCGCCCACGTCACCCTCACCGACCTCCCCCACGTCCTCCCCAACGTTCGCTTCAACGCGGACTCGAACGCCTCCGCCCTCGCCCCTCGCGGCGGCTCGCTCGACGTCCGCCCGCTCAGCTGGGGCGACCACCACGCCGGCGGCTCCCTCGACGGGTCGGTGTTCGACGTGGTCATGGCGTCCGACGTCGTCTACCACGAGCACCTCTTGGATCCACTGGTGCAGACTCTTGAGGTGTTCGTGAGAGGTGAGGTGGCATTCTTGATGGCCCATCTGAGGCGGTGGAAGAAGCGCGACTCCGTATTCTTCCGCAAGGCCAGGAAGCTGTTCGACGTCGCCGTGCTCCACACCGACCCTCCGCTGCCTGGCTGCCGGAATGGGGTCACCATCTATCGATTCACGGCTAAGAAACGGGCGCCAATAGCATTGACAGAGACTTGAATATCATGGCAGTGTTACGAATTGAACTCGTATTGAATCTTTTGATTACCTTTTTCCAGTAGATTTTTTTTTTTTTTTTTTTTTTGGGTCAAAACGGTATTTCATTGCATATACCTCTAACATGATTACAGCCAATTATATGAAAAGAAAGTAAACAAAATAAAAAATATAGGATGCACTCTAATCTAGTCCAAAAAAGTATGCCGGACAATATAAGAAGCGATCCACTATTTGCCTCCTAGTATACATGAGCAATTTGATAGAAGATCAGCTTTTGCACCAAATTACGAGTGTCCCGTATCTCCATATGTATCCACTCTTCGTATCCAGTTAACTACCGTGGAATAATCACCTCGTTTCTGTTTTTTTTTGATATTATGACGAAAAGGGAGGAGAGAAGCCACCCTGACACAAAGGGCTAGAAGCCTAGAACCTTCAGTTTAGCTGGTTTTGATATGAGATGAGATGAGATGGTTGATACGAGATGAAATGAGAAGAAAAAACAAAGAAAGGAAAATTGACAAAGCAAAGAAAGGTTAGCTGAATTCTTTTCCTCTAGTTATCTGATTCTCCTTTCAGTTTCTCTGGTTTTATTTAAAAACAGCAACTTCATATCAGCTCATATCCTATTTCCTTCCCCATTGTTTGTTTTTTTTTTTTTCGCCCTAAAGCGAGTAGTTCATATGAATACATTCAATAGAATCAAAAAATAGAATATTCTATTTCCTTTCATACAGAATTTAGATCAGAAAGCTTCTAAAGTGCAGCTTGAAGCATATGATGGGGCGATTGCAGTTTGGAGCACCAAACATCATTAGAAAAACCTCTAAATATAATCCTTAGTGATGCATCACATATTCAGTTATCTTTCTCCATTTCCAATTTGCAAGTGTACTGTATTCCAAAAGGTCGGAAGGGCATTAGTCACACCACACCACAAATTAGACTACTTCCTAGCTTCATTCTTTTATGAGAGGCAAAGCGCCAAATATATGTATCATTTGATAAATGCCTCCAACCACATTTGGCCAGAAGAGACTTAATTGGCAAATATTATTACATGAAATACCTTGAGAGTTCAGACCTCCCTTCCGCAAAAAGGATCTCCTATATCTGTCCACTTCCCGTACCGCTCATACTTGAAGTATAAAAATAGATATGTAGTAAAAAAGGATAGCAGTGAATACCGAGTTGATTAGGGTAAATACTCACCTTTCCAAGTGGCCATTCCAAAGTTTCTGCAACAGAGATCCAGTCAGTTTTTGAAGGTTTGCCTCCACATAAAGGCATGCCGAGATAATGAGATGGATTTCAGACAAATATGCAATTGAACCATCATCAGAGGCAGTTATTATGCAAAAAAGTAGATGTTTCTTTTCTAAAATATATCGGAAACTGTTGACTGCTTAAACACAAGATGAAGGTGAAATTGTATGTTTTTGATTCACTCCATTAGATGCAATTGTTATGGACAAAGTAGATATTCTCCTTTTAAGTATCTCTGGAACTGTTACTACTTAAACACAAGATGAAGTTAAATGCAGGCTGCACGAATAGAGGTTTCTTTCTTATTTTTGGAATTCTAAATACAAAAAGACTTCTTAGCTATCTCACTTCTTCACAAGAAGAAGAAATCAGCGATAAAGGCTCTCAGATTTGAGATTCTCAGCAATCTCTGTTTCCCATCGGTCTCCATTTTCCAGCAGTTTCTCCTTGTCATACAGCAACTCCTGAGAGGTTATTAGATAAGTGAGAACCGATTTTTAGTTAGGCAATAGAGTGAGGAATGAGGGTGGAGGAACAGAAAGCACCAAGGCAGGAATTGTAAAGTTCACCTCATGAGTTTCAGTAGCAAATTCAAAGTTTGGACCTTCAACGATTGCATCTACAGGGCAAGCCTCTTGGCAGAACCCACAGTAGATGCATTTTGTCATGTCAATATCATACCTGTGCAGTAACACCCAAAGCAATTACAGCAAGTAAAATTAGAAAGCACAAAATTGATCTCAATAGGAATGGGAAAAAAAATGCTTTCCTCATTGTGGAATAAGAATCTTTCGTATCTTGATGCATGTATTTCATTTATTCAGAGTTATTAGAGTGCAATCCACTTTTTGGGGAGTATGAGCCGAAGTAATAACAAGAATATTTCTAGTAGAACATTTTTCACAATTTCTGGAGATATAGTTCTCTAATAAACCAAGGAATAAGTAATTCGACTCATTCATATACAGATCATGAATGTTTGAGAACCATATTATGCAAGGAGACATTGCTTTTGCTAATTCGAATTATAGGACGATATCAAATTGGTCTATTTTCAGCATCATATAGCAGCTCTTTATCAAGGTCATCACCAATATCGTCACCATTATCAATATCAATATCGTTACTATCATCAATATCGATATCATCAATAAGATGACCTTTAGGCTAGTAATCTAGAAACTTGTTTGGAATGGAGACTTACCTCGTAGTACGACGGCTGCCATCTTCTCGTTCCTCTGCTTCAATTGTGATTGCTTGCGCTGGGCATATCTGGTTGCAACAGGGCTTGAGTAAGCATGCAGGGCTCGAAAAAGAATATCATGATAGAAGGTTGATGATATCAGCCAAGCAGGATATGTGACATTCATAGCAGATTCCTTTGTTTTAGGTTTGAAGTTGCTATGCAAAGCAATGACTGTAAGCTTTGCTTGCACATCACAGTGTTGATCATCAGAATACACATTACTTTTCCAAGTTCACAAAAACAAGATGATGAAATGGACTGTAGCACTGTTAGCTCTATAAGGATAACTAGAAGATTTAATCCTGTGCAGAACAACCAACATCTTTAACACTTACAGCTTCACAAAGCTTACAAGCAATGCACCGCTCCTCTCCAGTTGGATAACGCCGGAGAGCATGCTCTCCACGAAAACGGGGGCTCAAAGGCCCCTTCTCAAAGGGATAATTTATCTGTGACCAGCAGATGCACGGAAAGACATAAGAAAACGAGAAATAAGTGATATCACGTGAACCAAAAATATAAGCGATAGAGTGAATGGTGGGACTTACAGTTACTTTCTTCTCAAAGAAATATTTCAGTGTCAGCATCAAGCCACGCACCATTTCAGTCAGAAATAATGTATTTATACTTTGCTCAAAAACTGCAGACAAGCCACTACAAATTAGATGGGGCTAGCAAATATTGCAGAAATACATGCAGACCAGAAATGCAAAGGCACATTTTCCAAAGATGAATAATGTTGTAACGAATTAAAATCCTGCAAGGTATTACCTGCATTCCAGTCCTTTGCAATCTCCTTGGCAAGTTGCTCCCTCTCCTCATCCTCTGCATATAAGCAAACATATAAGTAAACAGTTTGCCTGATCGAACAACAGTTCTACTCATGCGGGCATGAACATCTCAGTGATTGTCCTATCAAACAACAGTTTTATGTACATATGCAGGCATCAACATCTCAGTGCAATCAGCATGAGAAAATAGAGCTGGCAGGAACAAACTATGAATCTCATCAGCTTTGGCACAAAGGACATATAGGGGCAACTAACTTGCAAAAGGCACCCCCTCCCTCTGAAAAAATCACTAAATTGGCAAGTCCTAAAATCAGGTCACAGATCTCAAAGCCCTATTGTCAGCATTAAGATACTTTCAAAGTATAATCTCATCACCATGGTTTGCCGTACCAGTCTGTACCGGCCGGTACGGGCCGATACGTACCGGTCCGGCCTGGGACCGGTACCGGATCAGTGTGGAATCCGGTACGGGTAGTTTATTGTTGGAGAACCGCTACGGGCCCGGTTCGGACCGGTACGGGATCGGTTCGTACCGGTCTGGGCCGCCACTGGTACGCCGACCGGTACCGGTACGGCGGACCTTTGCTCATCAGCATTATGGAATTAACCAGTTTGAGTTCATGACAATCAAGACTTCTGGATCTAACAGCTTCTGTGTTCAGACAATAGTAACATTTCCAAAATTTTAATGAAATGTTTGTAAATGTCAATTTCTTCGAGTTCTATGAAAACGTGAACTATCATATTTAAATAATCTATATTAGTGATGTAAAAAAACACAATTTTTTTCCTTTTTAAATTACTCAAGCCAATGACTCATGCACAAACTCATTCTATTAGCTACAAACTCCTAAAAAAGCTGCTTGGTTCACTGGAATGCTGGGATCGAGAAGAGGTTTTAGTTAAGGAAGACCATGGTATGCCATACCGTACCGAACTGGACGATACTAGACGTACCGTACCGATACCGTACCGGTGGCGTACCGACACTAAGTACGCCAAATGAACTGCGTACTGTACCATACCGACACTATAATAGTGTGGCATCGATACGGGGTTCGGTACCAACATGGCGAACCTTAAGGAAGACTATGTTCAAAATTTATTCATATACATCATAACCCCTTGATGATTGGATTAGTTTGAAATTACATGGATCAAGGTAGGCCGAACCGGACCGAACTGCCCAGTTCGGCCCGCATCGAGCCGACCCGGTGAGGAACAGGTCAGTTCGCCCATTAAAAATGGTTCCAATCCTGAATCGGCCAGAACGGATTCCGAACCGACCAGAACCGGTTGGAAAAGGCTTGAATCGGATCGAACCGGCCTAGAACCGACCGGTTCTGTTCGAATTCGGTGCGAATCAGACGGTTCGCACCGAGTCGACCTGGTTTGAAATCGAGCCCCCTCCCGCTTTGCTTCTTTTGTTAAAAGGAGATGTTGGAAAGGCAGTCGGTCACCACATGACTTCTTGTCCGAGACATCCTCTTAGAGATATGATCGAGAGATGCTTAGACAAAGTCACTACGCTATCCGGTCGACTCGGTTAGGAGGACAATATACATCCTCCCAATATAGCCAGACAGAGCGGGGCACAAAGGATAAGCAGATATAGAGTAGCACGAATAGTAAGCAGGCAGCGAGTGGCACGAAATGCAAGAAGACATCTGCCCAGCACACCAAAAAAGAAAATATACAGGCATATGCAACCCCAATGGAGAGTGTGGAAGAGCCAAATCACTCAGATTCAAAGACCAGGAGCAGCAGTTTTGGTGGTCATGGATCTGCTGGCCAGAGAGGGAATGGAGGACATGAAACCAAAATTTATGAGATAGTCATAGAGTGATTTTTGATTCATCGGTGAGTCTCAATTTACGCATGTTACACAGGATAGGAACCACGGTGCACGATCTGGCGGAGCTTGCAAGGACCTGGTTGCATATAGGAGACGAGCTCCTCGAGGTCATTCAGGAGGACACGATGCAGCCGTAGAAGATCTCGCACGTGGAGTAGAATCCATCGACGTATCAAATTTCGAGTTGTACACTGGATCCTATTATCTGTAACCATAGACAGCCTATGACCCATACGGATACGGTTATGGCATGTCTGAAGCATCTTTCCGTGGCTACTACTCTATATAGCCCGAAGCATCTTATGGGTCAGATTTTGCTGCCGGCTTATTCAGATAGGCCCCTTCACAGCTGTTTTATCTGATAATTTATTAGCTATAAGACACCTCTCAAAGCCAAAACTTCAGCGAGCGAGAGATCCAAGAGTGTTTATAACCCGGAGCATGTTCCTTATGGGATGAACATACAATACTACAACGCCTCTTGATTAAAGGGATGAGCTGATGTGCCTCCTGAATATACTAATGATCCGGATATCTACGAGAGACATTGCTACTCGATGAGATTTTAGATATCGGTATGTATGTTATACTTTAAATATATATAATTGATAGTATGATTTTATATTTTTCATCTCACTACTTGATTTAAGGACATTTTATATTTCTTCTTGTAGCATGTAACATCTTACTAATCATTTTATGCTTTGTATTATTTTAAAATAACAAGATGTATCATTTAGGTTGAACCGAAATTATAAAAACATCAAAAAAACATCAAAAAAAAATAATCAAATTAGACTTAAAATCATTGAAAAAGTTGAAAAAGATTGATTTCCAATTAATTGAACTCGAAAAACTAAAAAAAAAAAGGCATGCCGGTATGAAACCAGCATGCCCAAGCGTACCGACCCATCCGCCGATCGGTACGGGTCCCGGTACTGGTTTGGCGGACCTTGACATGTATGGCAACTATCTCCTGAACCAGCAAACAGTACACCTCTTCTTTAGGTTTGTACGTGAATAATTTAAGAAACCATTGTCCACACTTCTCTTGCAAGTAGAGTAATAGATCAATTTTTTTTTCCTTTGCACAAAAAATCTGGTGGTGATATGCTTACACTATACTGATTTTCACTGTTATTTGAGACACGCCACTACAATTTTCTGGAGAACTATGGAGATGGGTTGTACACAGCCCTTCAAGAATTCAGCCAACTGGCCGTTAAAGTTCTGTAGTAGGCTGCACTGTTAGCCAAAGCTGTCTTGGCAAAGACCAGCAATTTATAAATGACAGATCAAGTTGAAACCAGTTATGGAAGTTCCCAAACTTTGACGAGTTATATTATGATTTATAAAGCTGACCATATAGACAGTGAAAGCTTGCAGGTTATGGTAAATATACATGGATATAAGTGTTACTTTTCTCGTTATCAATTTATCATGCCGATGAACAATCTCTTTTCAACCCAGAGTACTTGCACTTTACATATGAAAATATATATGTGGAGATCAGTTTCTAGACAATCTCACAAGCTGAGAGATATGATATTAACGTTGATAGGAATCTAACTTGTGATCATGGTTGGAAAGTTATCACACGTACAAACACCATATGCTTAACCCAAAGTTTATACACCTTGCTTATGGTGGGTATGAGGCAAAAACCAGTCATGTATGCCAGTGGTGAACGTGATGCTAAAGATAGACTCATAAACCTATTATAACTTGCCTTGGAACACATAAAGTTACTGAAAAGTAACACAATCTATTCCAGAAGAAAATTATTGTGCCAGAATGGATATACAAGACAAACCTTTAAATCTCCTAGATGATGGTTGTGAGCTGAATGCTTGCCAATGGTTCTGTAAAACCAATGCAGATTGTCCTGGTTGAACCTACATAAGATTAAGATTTAATATTTATAGTTGGTACACATGAAAAATATATAGCAAAATATGTAATTACAGGAAGGAAAAGACCTTTCCCAGATAAATACAATAATTAGAGGAATGAATGGTTAAAAAAAAAGCCCTTTCCAGCCATCTTTTCAAACCATGAATCAGCCTAGGGAGTTAGACCATCCCGAAAACAGTAAACATAATTTATACGAAGAGAAAAATTCAACAAAAGGGAAGACAGTTCAGATTACTTTGATTTCATTAGAACGCAGAGCTTGCAACAAAATGGAGGAAAGAGAAAAATAAAAGAGAAGTTTTCCTTCTAAAACAGGGTTCTTGATTGCAATGATCAAAAGAAAGATCATTAATAAAAGAATCATTAGATTTGGGCAACTAAAACAATAACCAACAGAAAGTAAGATTTATGAGGAAATTAGAAAAGAGAAGTAACAGGAGAGAAACAGGGATAAAAGATAGGAAAGGTCCTTTAAGCTCTCCAGCTAGTGTCAAAACAGCAGAAAATTCAACCCAACAATCAATCTGGATCATCATTGATTATCAGAAAAGGTCTGGGTAACTTCTTAAATCAATTTCAAAACTTGATGTTTTACAATTTGCATATCATTGGGGTTCGTGTTGTATCTTTCATGCAAAAGAATGATTGATCTTCTTTCGCGATGTCAACTATTGGATCGCAATCTGCACATATCTTCAAGCACACCAAACTCCTTCATTCACCTGCCTGCATGGATCTCGAAGGGATCACTGTGTGATCCAACAGTGATTCATGCAAAGGAAGGCGAATCCTTCTTTCATGCGAAAGAAACAACCTCTGTCCTATCATCAGTGGTCTATTGGCCAAGTTATAACAGTTTCTTGGAATAAAAGTTGCACTTCTAAATTGACACTAGGACAACACTTTTACAATTTTATTTACAATTTTTTTTTGTGTGTGTACATGCGCACGCACACAATTGTCTAACCGGGAGAATAGAAGTGCAATTTGGACCCTACTCCACTAGTTGCCATATGTTTTGTGATAAAAAGACAACTAAAAGAGCAATGCTGCTTGGTTTAGAAAAGTATCCTAGAATTTGAGGAACTTCAAGACAATTGGAGCCATTTTTGGGTTTGGCACAATGCCTTCTTTATGAGGTCTAGAAAGTTATGTTGATTCTAAACTGTGACATATATAGATTTAATATTTTCGGTGGTGGACCTAAGTCCAGCTATTTCTTCTGTTGCTATTTTAAGTATTCCCTCCCACTCCCTTACCAATCTTCTCCCATTCATCTGATCATACTAATAAAGCTTAGATATAGACTTTATTTGTTCATCCCATATGACTTCTTAATCAGTTTCTCCTCACTTTTAATGATCATCACCCCTCCACCCCCCACCCCCCAAAAAAAACACAGAAGCCCTTGCATCAACCCTTATCCATTTCATATCCATTTCAAAACAGAATCTCTACGAATTCTTGATGGCATGATTTCTCTTAGTACTCTACTGATAGAAGCGACTCTTGCACACATGAATCCCCTTCTACTCTTTTGTTTTGTTTCAACCCTTTTCAGCAACCAGCCATCTGTTCTGATAAATTTTTGTTTATTCTTAAGCAAATCAAAACAGAAACATATCCCACGTTAAAACCTATAAAAAAAAAGGAAAGCATTGACAGGCCAATCTTAATATTTTTCTTTTTCACTTCCAGACACATTCCAAACCCTTACATGTACTTGGCCTTTTGCATGTTATCTATCAATAGTGCTTGTGAAGATGTCTTATGATATCATCAGATACCCTTTCATGTTCAGCCATTTGTGTTTGTCCGTATTGTAAATGAAGATTCTATGCACCAATAACTTAAACAAGGTACAATCATCTCAAGCTTGAAATTAGTTGCAATGACCTATGCCTTAAATGGAGGATGACTATGGCCACAAGGAAATGTCAACAAGGTACTGAATGTTCTGGGTTTGGCCACTCTAGTTTCCAGGTGACTGAATTGTAGCTCATACATTTCTAATTCATGAAGAGGCCCTGCACCTATCACTGTTAATCATGTATGATGTAAATTCCAAAATATTGATGGCAGAAAAGCATGCATAAAAAAGTAATTTTTCCACTAATAAATGCTTCATATTTGGACCAAGATTGACACAATGTGGACACTCAGAATACATACAACTTTGTATACATGGATTCAAAACAAAGATGCACAATCCAATGAGCCAGTTTAAATACACTGCAGTAAAATGCAACAAGGAGCACTAATCCTTTAATATTTTTAATTAAGTAAGTACTGACTTAAGTAGCTAGAATAATCAATCAACTGAAATACCTGCACTGAAACCCATATTTTTAGTTAAAGGAGACCCAAAATTGTTTAAGTTGTTGACAACTTGAGACCATCCACTTAACCGATCCCCGATTAGGCATCAACCAAGTCAGTCAATTCAGGCATGTCACCTGAATAGTCCTTCTGCACACTTAGATAATCACAAAATTGGGCATATCACTAGTTGCCCAAGCAAACCAGGGCGCCATGGGTTAAAATAACATGTCACTGATAGCTCAAAAGAGATCTCAAAGATAACGGTTCTGGATAAGCAAGATATCTAAAGTCTTGCACGTAAAACAAACAGCAATACTTCTCCTGGCATTGCAATTGATAACTGTTGCCAAAATATTTCTAAGAGAGGTTTACAGCCAAGAATTTCCCTGTAAATCAATGTTCTTGCGATCACCAATGCCACAATCCCCAAGGCCAAGACCAAGTTTCTAACACAGTTGCTCTACATGAACAACTACTTCCAAGCCCAACAACAGCACCTGGATGGGTTACAGCTATATTAAATGCCTGTAAAGCTCAACCAGATTAACCTACTCCACAAACAGCCAAGTTCAACGACAAGCTTTTCATACCAGAAGCCTAGAAAGTCAGTCCTCCAAATGCCCATACTCCGAATACCAAGACCTTCAAAACCTTATTAATGTTGAAAAAATAAATCCCAACAAACAAAAACGAGTTCCTTGTCCAGAATCCACTTTTCTCAAAGGAAACAGTATAGCTTTTCTTTATACCATTCACGGTAGATCAGAAAATCCAGCTAGCAGAGCCTAGACAAACAAGGATAACATGGAGGATTGACAGTAGAGTGGCCCTACCTTGGTAGGTAGTTTAGCTTCCGATCTCCAACTCAGGACCTGATTCAATCCATTAGGCCTTGAAATTTGTTTCTATGCATGCTTACCCAAATGGCGGTCCACAAATAGGTCCTGATTTAGCAATGTTCCCTATTTCCAGTTATTAGGATATGAATATGTGTTGTCCATGGTGAATAAATGGGGTGGGTCTTAACTTTTACTAGTGATAACCATCTAAAAAGGGAATAACATGGTGGACCATGCACTTGAGGATGCTGGACTGAAGTTATGCTGGCCTTGTTATGAAAGGCAGTCGTTGGCAAAGAGTACACGGACAAGCAGGAAATCCTACGACTCTTTGATGCCTTTAACCAAAAAAAGAGACTCTTTGTTGCCTCAAAGAGAGGGTTTCAGACTCAAAGATGAGGAAACACTTGGTCCCCCAACTCCTTAGACCAATAGACTAGGACGGTTCAGTGATCCCCGGGCAAAAATTGTAAATAAATGGCTGTTACTCCAGTCCACAATCCAAGAAATCAGAAATCCCATCTTCTGAATGAAACGTCTCATCTTATCTTCAAGGAAGTCCAAATGAATTCCACCGAACACTCCTTTCCGTGTTAACTCTGACCCCAGCCATCGGAAAGACGGGCCTTCTCCATGAAATACTTAACTTTTTGAGCCATATAGATGCCAGTGAATATCCTCCTACAGTGGGAAAGGTGTTTTATCTCCAAGTTTAATCAGTTTTGAGGAAGATAGTCCTATTAATCGGATCAGTATATAAATAAATCAAAGAATAAATAAGAAAATAAGCAAGAAGATAAACAGCAATTTCTAGCAAAAAAATTGAAAATCTAGGTTTCCAAGAAAAATCTAATCATGCAAATTCCATAAAGTCACAAACAAATTCTAACATAAAATGTTGAAAAAAATCAACTTTCTAGTATAGCTTCGTAAATCTTCAGCGTTCCATCAAATTCAATCACACCACCCACGCCGATTAAAATAAAAAAAAAAAATCTTATTCTTCTTAAAAAAATCAGAAAGCACATGAAGCAGGATATAAGAACCCAAGATTTCTGGAAACCAAACCGAACGCTAGGGTTTTTCTTCAGAAAGAATAAGAGATTCACTTCCATAAACGACGGAATAACTCCGATCGTTCGACGAAATCGGCCTTGGATGCGAGAATCGAGCGAACAGAATACAGTAGGAAAGAAGGGATGGGATCTGAGATCTTACCGATTGCCTGGCCCGAAGAGCTTGGAGGGTTTGCCGAGCTAAGATTCCCGCCATGGAGGGAGCCAGACTGGTCGAGGCTTCGAGAGGGCGGAGCGATTCGGGACGGAAGACGAGCGAAAGAGGCAATGGGCAAAGCCACGGGAATACACCGTGCCACCACTCGTCCCCTTCCACGTCCGGTGTTCGCTTAGGCCATTGAAATAGAAAGCAATTTTTTTTAAAAAAAATAGAAACCAATTAAGCCGTCCGTTCCATCATGGGGAAAACTGACCGATGGATCTGGGTCCTCTCGTTTAATCTTAGGTCGGGGTCTCTCTCTTTATTTATTTATTTTTTTTAAAAAAATATTTCTATCTCGGTCTCTCTCTTTCTCTATTTATCTTTTCTTATTTTTCAAAAAAAAAATATCTAAATTAATACCAATCTCCAAAAAAATTTTATCTACTTGACCATACATGGTTATAGAAAGATAAACTATGCTACTAACTAGATTGCCTCTTTTATTGCTCATCACTTAAAAAATTTTATCTGGGTGGACAATATGTCTGTGGCAAAGTTTCTTTGTAGTCTTTTATTTTCTAGCCGTGGTATACCCAAAAAATATTATATTATATTATATTAATGCTATATTAGTATAATATCAATATGAGATTCGGTATGAATTTTAGTTAGCTGCTATAATATCTAGCGGCAGGTAAATCTCGAGACGGCTACCTCTTGTCATTTTCTCACATATTTTCTCGCTCTGGTCCCAAGTTTCAAAGCTTGTTGAAAACCCGGTGCCTATCTTCGCCTCCATCAAGACGAGAAAATAGAAGGAAAACACGACGGATGACCATGACGTCCACCACCCTGCGTTTTCCACTGAGGATGACCATATACCACCCACAGAGCTCATTGGAAGAAGACACCCTTCCTTGGCTTCCCCACCAAAAAGCCAACCACAAAAAAAATCCTTCATTAATCTACAAACTACCACATAGACCAAACACTATGGTTTCTTCCATTCTGCTTTTCTTAATTATCTAAACAAAGTCATGCTAAACAAAAGAAGTCTTCCGACCACCGTGTGCCAGCCTCCTCCGGTGCCCCAACTTCCCGTTTCCATCAAAGGAAAAAGGAAAATGGGAGACCTTAACGAAATCACGGAGTTCCTCCTTCTATAGTCGGCGAATTCATGGCCGGGGTTCGGCTGGGGCGGAGCACCAAGCGCGCCCCTCTGGCGTTCTGCGCCAAGGTGACGCTGGTGATACTTCTAGGGATCGCTTGCAGCGTTATCTGGTCCACTTTCTCCTCCTCCTCCTCCTCCTCCGCAGCCGTCTCCTCCCAGATGAGCAGCTTCGATGACATCTTCGACCCTGAGGCCTCGCCGGCGGCGAAGAAGGAGGAGGAGGAGATGGAGGGGAGCAAGAAGGGGATTCCGAGCTCGCCGCCGAAAGATGGGAGTGAGAATGGATCGCCGGAGAAGGAGATGAAAGAAGGGGGGATCGAGGAGAAGGCGGCGGCGGGGGCGAAGAAGAAGAAGAAGAACGAGACGATAGACGCGGAAGGGCAGCAGGAGAAGGAGAGGGAGGGGGGAGAGGAGAAGGTGGAGGCGGAGGGATTGAAGGAGGCGGTGGAAGGGAAGGGAGTGATGGATGAGGACATGGAGGACGGGGTTGATGTGAATACGGAGGAGGAGAAAGTGGATGAGGAGAGGAGTGGGGCGAATGGAAAGAAGAAGAAGAAGAAGAAGAAGAAAAAGTTGGGACCTTTATTCGATCCAGGGGCTCGGTATAATTGGAAGCTTTGTGGTGGCAGGCATGGGCATAACTATATCCCTTGTGTTTATATGGAAGGTGGTCGTCGGCACCATGAGAGGAGTTGCCCGCGGATACCGTTGATGTGCTTGGTTTCTCTTCCTCAGGAGTATAGACCTCCACTGCCTTGGCCGGAAAGAGAATCCAAGGTGCTTTCTTTACTTCATCTAGTAGCTTGTTTCCAACTTTTTTCCTCTAAGGTAATGCTAATATTTGCTGAAATTTAATGCTCCAGATTTTTTATAAAAATGTGGCTCACCCAAAGCTCTCTGCATTCGTTAAAACTCGAAGTTGGTTAAATTCGTCTGAGGATTTTCTATTATTTCCTCGGGAGGAATCCGAGTACAAGGGCGGAGCTCAGCACTATATCAACTCGATTCAAGAGGTAAGAAGCACTCCATTGTTTCTGTTAGAAGCTAGAATACATGCTTTGAAATTTTAATTTTCATCATAATTTTAATGACATTTTGCTATCCAGATTTTTAAATAGTTCATTAATTTGCAACAGTCAAAACCATGTTTGTCATTCTGGAATAGGAAACAACTGGACCGATGGCATTATGGTCTTGGGCATGTTCCTTATTTATTTGAGGTTTAATTTTGAAAAGTAATGTACATGTAACAACCCAAGACCTTACCCAAAATGGCTAAATTCACGCCCAAGATGTACCTAGCGAATAATCGATGTGGGACTAAATACACGCTCGCATGGGTCCTCGCATACTTTCTCTATTTAAGCCTCGACGACCTCGCCAGGCTAAGGATTCAAATTCATTCAAACAAGGTTCGTCGTATCGAATCTGGTAGGCGTACCAGTCGCCTACCGGACCGGTATGGTTTCGGTTCGCTTCGGAACCGGCCAGTACGAATCGGTCAGCTCTTCCCCGCTGGTTTCCACTGCTCCGGCGTACTGGTTACAGGCCGGACTGGTTCGAACTAGCCGGTACGGACCGATTCGTCTGACCTTGCATTCAAATCTAGTCATGAGTACCACGATCGGCTCGTGGTCAGCCTCCATGAACCCGTATTGCAGTGTTCCTTAGTCTACATAGGTCATGAGTCAGGTCCGGTCTGATACCATTTGTAACAATCCAATATCTCACCCAAAAAATACTTTCCGGCTAGCTATTTTGGGTGAGGTCTTGGATTGTTATAATACCCGTCAAAGTTATACTGGATAGTATTCTTGCGAGTCTCTAAAACATTGGTTTGACCAGTGTTTTACTGAATTGGATCTTGAGACCCTATCTGGATGCTGGCCATGCTTATTTAACTTGTTTGCCATCTTTGTAGTGTTCTTGGCAAATTAATGTGGTTGTGTGGACTGCATATTTTCACATCTTTGCTTGTTGGAGTGTTTGCTCCATCTTTACTTGTCCTTCACATCGTGGGAGTTACCTGCTAATATATTAGGTACTTGTCATGCTTAGACTGAAGTGTTTCTGTTGCTCTTATAGATGGCACCAGACATTGAATGGGGGAAGAATATTCGTGTAATTTTGGACATTGGATGTACAAGTGCTAGTTTTGGAGCCACTCTTCTTGAGAAAGACGTGATAACTTTATCTTTGGGATTGATGAATGATCAAATAGATCTAGCGCAGCTAGCCCTTGAGCGTGGTATCCCTGCAGTAGTGGGAAACGTGGGATCAAGAAGGCTTCCTTTTCCAAGTGGTGTTTTTGATGCTATTCACTGTGGCCAATGCAATGTACCATGGCAGTCTAGTGGTTTGTGTTTAGTGCTTGTTTTTCTGATAGAAGCAGAAGGCATTGTAACTTGTTAGAATCATTCATATGAGCATGTATTTTGTGTTTTGTAGGTGGGAGGCTCCTCTTAGAGATGAACAGGATTCTACGTCCCGGAGGATACCACATTATATCAACTAAACATGGAGATATTGATAGTGAAAAAGGTGCTACCAAGTGCAGTGTTCATCTTTCTTGTTTGTTCCAATTTTGTCACTTTTGTTTTGGGCAAACCTTGTATTCCTCCCTTTGTCCTACTCTCTCTTATTGATCTATTAATGCATGGAAGCATTCATTTCTACCAAATCTGATTTAATTTATTTTATTCCGTCATGTTTCTAAGAATGGTAATATTTGATATTTATATGCAAATATTATTCCTGAGTTTCCTTTCTATTTCAGTAAGGTCTCCATGATTATGCCGAGCATTTGCACGTTCATTGGATAATGCATGTGTATAAACCAAGAGAGGGGGGAAAGGAAAGGTGGGCATCACCCTGCTAGATTTTTTCAAGAGTTTCTTGCCCACAGTATGCATCAATTTGTGTGCTTTAAATGTGTAATCAACAATCTTCAGAATTCAGATATAATTCATTGACTAAGTTACTGCTAGATGTCATATGGCCAGCTCCACAGGTATATCCCTAATAACAGCTCATGTTGAATAGAACAGTTTCAACTGGGAACAATCCTGCACATCTGCACTCTTAACAGTTTTATCCCATAACTCTGTAAAATCTGCTAAATACCTATAAATTTTAACACCATAAAACAAGCATGTGTACCTTACATAGCTGGCCTATTCAGTTCAAATTAGCTGCTTTTGTCATAATTCTGATTAAATGAACCAAAAGAATGAGGTCAATGCCTGTCTTGTACTAATTTAATTAAAATTTGTCCTATCAATTTTCATCTTTCATAAGTATAGGAAGTGATGAGGGTCTCGGTTCCTTTTCATCTCTGTTCACTTCATGTAAAGTTACGAGCTAATATTTGGGTCTGCCATCTTTTTTTTCTAATGGTTTATTTTGAGCCAACTGTGTTATAATGGTAGTGGGGGCTTTCTTCAATGCTGCTTTGTTATTCATGTTTTTGTTTTCCTTCCTTTCCTTTTCCAGGGATGTCCACTTTGATGGCATCAATCTGCTGGAATATTCTGGCACATAAAACTGATGAGGTCAGTGAAGTGGGTGTTAGAATATATCAGAGACCAGCATCAAATGATATATACGAGTTACGACGGACTAAAGAACCTCCTTTGTGCAAGGAAGACGACAAAATGGATGCTGCTTGGTAAGCTATGGATAACGCCTATCATGGAATAAACTCATTTATTTCAAGTTTAGACTGCTTTTGTTTTATTTTATTCCTTTTTCTTTTTGAGGGCTGGGTGGGTTGGGGGGAAGGGGCTTCTGACGGATTCTTAGCTTCAATGCTACTTTCAGCTTCTTGCAAGTGCCTATATATATGAGAAAACCTTTTTTTTTTCTCAGGTATACTCCCATAAGATCGTGCTTACATAAAGTTCCAGCTGCTGTAGAGCAACTTGGAACTGGTTGGCCTGAGGAATGGCCCAAGAGGCTTGAAACTGTTCCTGAATGGCTGCGTGATTCACGAGTAAAGTTAACTGCAGATCATGAGCACTGGAAGGCTATCATTAAAAAATCCTATCTTAATGGGATAGGCATTGATTGGTCAAATATTAGAAATATTATGGATATGAAAGCCATTTATGGAGGGTATGCAGAACTATCCCTTAAACTAATATTTAATTAAATTTTGTTGTTTCTTTCATATCAACAAAATGTTTCTCTTTGTGGAATTTTTAGTTATGCTGATTTTTATTTCAGAAATAAATTGTTGATTGCCTCATTTTTGGGGCATGTGGTTACCTGCTATTTCATTGGAAATGAAAAATTAAACTCTTGTCTTCTTGGATTGCAGATTTGCAGCAGCCCTATCATCACAAAAGGTTTGGGTTATGAATGTAGTTCCTGTGCATTCTCCAAACACTCTTCCTATCATTTATGAGCGTGGACTTCTTGGCATCTACCATGATTGGTGTGAACCATTCAGCACATATCCAAGGTCTTATGATCTTTTGCATGCTGATCATCTGTTTTCACGTCTTAAGAACAGGTATGCAATCTTAGGTACGTTGGCGATGTATAATTTTTGTCTTATGAAGTTCTCTTTTCCAATCTTCTGTCCTGGATAAAGTTCTGGATTACAAATAATCTTAACTGCCTTTTAGGGCTGGAAATGGGCTCGGGTCGGCCTGAAGCCCTTTGGGCTAAGCTTGAAAGAGTTCAAACCAGGTTTTGGCTTAAATATAAAGCTCATTTGTTTTTCGGGCCGGGCTTGGGTATGTCACTGGCCCGGCCCGAGCCCGAACAAGGCCAAATCAATTTATTTTTGTATGTTGTTATTTAGATAGAATAATAAGGAAGTAAAGGACAAATTAAAATGGGTTTAGCTGAGAATAATGTATCAGGTATCATTTACTTGTATTATAGAAGAGAGCTTAGTTTTTAATTAGCTCATTTTCTTGTAAAGTGATATTATGAAATATTAAATTTCAATCGGGTTCTCTGGACGAACCTATTTTTGGCCCAAATGGGTAATTTAGGCCGTCCCAATCAGGCTCGGGCCTGGATTATCCAAAAACTTCTGGGCCTAAGCCCGACCCAAAGCCCACAAAAAATATTCGGGCTGGGTTCGGTTAGGGGTATAGCCCAACCCGTCCCACTTCCAGCCCTATTGCCCAAGTAGACTAAGTGATATATAATGTCAAGAGGCAACATCACTAGTAAAAGTGTGGCTCGAGATCTCAATCATGGTTTCTATAGGAAATCTTTATAGAAGCGCAATAAGAATACAAAACATGCCACTTTTAAAGTTTAAAACTTAATTGTTTTAAGGTTATAGGAGACATGCCGGCATTTCATGCACCATAGAGTATAATTCTCTTATATTTGTGACTTCAGAACATAAAAAGTCTGCAACACGAATTTGCCATGTCAATTTATAATCTGCAATGCATTGCTCTTCTTAGAAAGTCTTGAGATGTCCACTTCAACTACCCAAAACCTTTTCCAGACAAAAACATCATAACCATTTTGATTCACCGGCTGGACTTACTCTGTATCTTGGATGGCTTGGACTTTAAAATGGAGGAATTGGACAAAATATTGGACCCAGAAAATTCAGTTTCAGATTGCTCTCAAGTTATTTCTCAGGAGCATTACATGTTCTCTGACCATCCGAATAATAAATTTTCTGCACTTGTATTGTTTACAGGAATTTCATTGCGGAACTTTCCCATCTAATTGGATCTTTGCCTCCTAAGATATTTATGTTGAAATCTTTTTATTTATTTATTTTTGTATGCATGTCACTGTGTATATGTCTAGAAATGCTTGATCTTTTCTCTTTTGCTCTTCCTGCACCCTGATTTCCCCCCCCAAAGATGTTTTGATGTATGGGAAGTTCCTTTATATGGTTTCATATATGCTATTTTCCTCTATTTCTCTGCTTCTTCCTGAATCCCCCCCCGGTCTCTCTCTCTCTGCCCCAACAACAACAATAAAAAAAAAAGAAATTTGCTGGAAGTTTTTTTTTTTTTATGGTTTGATATATAATATGTCCTCTTGGTAACCCTCTGATGTAGCATTAATCTAGCAAGGCTTTAACCAATCATGCAGTCTGGAGGACCATAATTGGGAGGGCGATAAGCTGTTTAGTTTATCAGAAAATTGTTTCCAAAATGTTTCTTTTTTACATACTTCTCAAAAGAAGAAAAATGACGATTAAGAGCAATGAAATGGATATACTTATTTCTGCTAAAGTGTTAATGTAGGTGTAAATTAGTGCAGAAGTCTTGAGTACTGGTGGTGTGAAGAGGTAAAAGTTGTATAATCTTCATTTGAAGTAATACAAATTAGAGAGGAATGAAGATTGGATGAGAAGAAATAAAATAATTTTAGATTCTTTGAAAGATATGGGAGGATGGGGAGTGGTCCATTAAACTACTACGAGATTAATTTTGTGGGGCTACAATGGACTGGGTTGGTTATGTATTTGCTTTACAGATCATCATGTGATTTCTTGTTTTATTATGATGTGAGTTTTAAGTCGTCATCATCTAGGTTGTGTCATCTGATAGTTCATGTATCCATCTAACAGCAGGCATCCTGCTTTTGAGCAGTAGTATCTTCGGCTTTCTTTTGGAAAGGGGGAAGGTTTTTTCCTTATTCTTTTGGTTGTTGTGTCACAGGGGGGTGGGGGTTTG
Organism: Phoenix dactylifera; assembly: GCF_051530095.1. Lineage (NCBI taxonomy): Eukaryota > Viridiplantae > Streptophyta > Magnoliopsida > Arecales > Arecaceae > Phoenix > Phoenix dactylifera. The sequence continues at coordinate 2,416,806 of NC_143190.1, forward strand.
AGTAAGCTCCAAAGTGTTGGGATCCAAGGATTTTGTAGGCATTTGAATTTCTTACAATATTTTTGGAGTATGATGTGGGCTATAAGTGACTCTTGGATAGTCTTTTAGTTTGTATAAAGACAGCAGCCCAGTGATAACATGCAATAGTACATGTATGTCCTACATGGAAAATTTTCTTAAATCAAATGATTGAAGCTTCAACTAAGGAAAAACTTTGGAGATGATAAAGTTGGGACATCATAGAAGATCTAGGCATAACAACTTTAAGGATGAAATTTAAGACACTTGTACATATTATTTTAAGAATATGTCAAGAGGGTTCTTGCATGGTTTGTGATGAAAAAACAAAAAGCTGATATTTGCCCCTCCTGTGAAATTTCAATTTCTTATTTGCAAGATGCCATCTTGGGTGCATTGCAAGATGCCAAGCATTTCTTGTAGAAATCATTGGTGTGATCATGTGATGGTTTGCACTCTATTTTCAGAAGCAGACAGCATTTTCAACAAATATATAGTGGATCCGCAGAAGGATAATAGCCAAGTTGTTTAGTGGGTTTCTGAAATATTTAAATGTATGCTGTAGCATAATTTCTAACATAGTGGTAAAAAGGGCTTCATGTTTTGTTTTGGATGCAACTTTATTAAGTGCTTACTCTTTCTTTGAGTTTGTCAAGCAGCAAGTTCTCGTATTGCTTTAGCTGTAGCAGTGGATTATATGAGGTATTGATCATGCCAGTTTTACTTATTCACCACAATGCAGGTGTAAGCAGCCAGTTGTTGTCGTGGTTGAGATGGATCGAATTCTAAGGCCAGGAGGTTGGGCTGTCATCCGCGATAAGTTGGAGATCTTGAATACATTAGAGACAATCCTGAAATCGCTGCACTGGGAAATAAGGATGACTTATGGCAAGGATAAGGAGGGTATTATCAGTGCACAGAAGACAACATGGAGGCCACAAAGCAGCTATTGATCTGACCATGTCTGATCATTAAGTCAATTTTCCTCCATTTTGAGGGAAAAGGCTGGGGTTTTCGATTCCGTTGTCAACACCATACAATTTTGATTCCAATTCTCGCGGATTAACATCATCTCGCTGCCCTTCCAAGTATATGATAACCATTCTCATTGGATGCATCATTTATCCTTCAAGAAAAGGTGGATGGATTGTTGCTTAACTTACACACTTACTTCTCTTGATTGTATTGTTCAAATGAAAATCCAAATTTTATCTAGAAGCATTTGATTCTGGGATTACTCGCGCAGAAGCATACGCTGTTCTGAAGGGTTCTCACTTCAACTAATCCTCTTTTTAGGCTGACAGCTTTCTAAGCTTGTGAAACAGATCTGTGATTGTAATTTGAAACTTAAAAATGAGCTGTATTTTGGAATGGCTTGAGAGATAAACTGTGGTTTTACCATTCAACACCTGATAAAATTGTACAATTTCCATTTTCCCTGGACTAGTTTTGAAATAATGATTGATGAGTCTGTGACAGCTGAAAGACATTGTTATCTTTGTGAGACATGAGCGGTTCTTTCCCCCTTTCAAGCTAATATATAAGTAAGATCTGCTGACCTACAAAAGATAAATGATGGGACAACACCCCAGTAGGTAAAGTTTATATACTTCTCATGGTTAGATGAGGTCCTTCATGAACTGAATAATCTAGACAAAGGTCTGAAAACCAAAAGTCTTCTGTCTTCATGGGACATCTGAATAATGTTATATTATATTATTTGTACATTATGCTATTTTGATAATCATTATCATAATATTACATAATACTAATATAATATTATACTATTAATAATATAAATATATCAATACTCATACTGATATATTAGTATTAGGTTTGCTTCATCCCTGATGGATTACTTGGACTTATCCAAGTGTAAAAATTGAAACAATCATTTTGGACAATTTCTATGAATGAATTTTCCAAGAATGGAAAAATCATTACTAGTTTTCATTCCCAACAACTAAACAAGGCTTTACCTTAGATTGGATGCTCTTTTTTGAGCAAATGTAAATGAAAAAAAAGGGCTTGAAGAAAAAGTTAAAAATAGCTATTATATCATTAGTTGGATAGGATCATAACACTTCATCTTTCCCTTGCACATTAAATATATTTTGATGATGTCGTAATGGATGGCCATTGTAACATTAATTTTGTTCAAGCCATCAAATATTGCATACTTACAAAATCCTTTAAAATTCAAATTTATTCATCACTTGGTAGAAAACATATCTTTGCAATATAGTTTGGTGTAGCAAAAAAAAAAAGATAAAAATAAAAATTAATTAAAAATTTACTTGATTAATGTCTAGATATTCCAAATATTGTTAGATTTTCATTGCAAAATATATCTTAATTTAAGCAGCTCATTTTCTGAAATTACTATTAAATCCTTTTCTTTAGACTATGCAATTGCCGCTTATTTTCTAATTCTTAGTTTTTAATTTAAAAATAATCTTAATAAGATGACTTTGCTATAGATTTAAGATATTTTTATGGTAAAATTAATTAAATTTTATCTTAAAATACATAAACCATTAGATTTCTATAAAGGAAAGAATGTTGGATTTTAAGAAAAAATTCAATTTAACAAGGAAGAAAGAATTCAAAAACTCCGTATTTCTTAAGCAGAAGATGAAGATAAAATGTATATTTTGAAATATATTTTTGATTAAAAAATGCATTACTTAATCCAGAGATGAAGATAAAATATATATTTTAAAATTAATTATAAATTATTTTCAAATATTTTTAATATTTACATTTTAGTTAAATTATGTCAAATCTATAGAGGTATAGCTAATGTTTTATTTAAAGATATGTTATAAATATGAAGTTGGTATCAATAAAAGCCAGCGAAGGTCTGATTACGGGCCGCTTCATCCCGTCTTTCCTCTGGACCGGAAAACCCATCCAGCGGTCCGACCTTCTGCCCTCCTTCGAAGCGGCGAAACGGAGCTCTCTGGTGCTCGCAGACGAACGCCACTCCCCGGAGCTCCGCCGCTGGCGAGCGCAAAGCGTCGACGAGCGAGAGACCAATGACCGCGACCTCCCACTCCTTCTCCCTCCCTTCTCGCCTCGCCCTCCTCGCTCTCGTCTCCCTCTCCTCCTCCTTCTTCCTCTGGAAATCCCGCCGCCTTCGCCTTCTCCGCCTCTCCTCCCAAAACCCTAACCGTGATTCTAGTCCTAGGGGAAAGCTCTTCTTCGCCTCCCAGACTGGAACCTCCCGAGCCCTCGCCGGCCGCCTCGCCGACCGCCTCCGCGCTGCCGCCCTGCCCTTCGACCTCGTCGACCCCCGGGGATACGAGCCGGAGGACCTCCCCAAGGAAACCCTAGTTCTTATCGTCGCTTCCACCTGGGAGGACGGGAAGCCCCCGCCTAATGCCGAGTTCCTCGCCCGGTGGCTCGCCGAGAGCGCCGAGGACTTCCGGGTGGGCTCGCTGCTCCTCTCCGGGTGCCGCTTCGCGGTATTCGGCGTTGGGTCGAGGTCTTATGGCGAGAGCTTTAATGCCACCGCGAAGGACTTCTCAAGGTGGATGAGGGCCGTCGGAGCCGCGGAGATGCTGCCTGTTTGGGAGGGCGATGTGGACAATGGAGACATGGATGAGGTTTTTGATTCCTGGAGTCAGAAGGTTATCGGGTTACTGAAGGGAGATGTGTGCGAGAACGGTGGGCACTTAGCTTCTATTATAGAGAGCAACGGCTTCGATTCGGAAGAGGAGGAGGAAGAGGAGGAGGAGGCTATGGAATCAGCTGTTGTTGATGTGGAGGACATCGCTGGTAAAGCTCCTTCAAGGAAATCAACTGGGGCTTTATCTAATGGAGGGCAAAATGGTGACAATGGTCTGAGGGAAATGGTGACACCAATCATTACAACAAGCTTGGAGAAGCAGGTAATTCTGTCACACTGGTTTTTTACTTTTTGGATAATATTCTTTAACTCAATTATATTATTAAGTTTTGTGTTTGGTAGAATGTTCCTTTTGTGTCTTGTCATAATTGATGCTAAATGTTAGTAATAACTGCATTTGTCCAGCAATTCCTGGACTTGCTTAAAGATAGAAGTTTGCACTGCGTGTGCAATACATTTGAAGAGGATTTTATATAGAGATGATATTAATGGATTTCTTTATTATCTAATGACCTCCTTGGAGATCTACCTTTTTCATGCATCCTGACTTTTCATATTTGAAGAATCACTTGCCACCACCATCCAACTTATTCAAGTCCTCTTTTCACAAGCTTCCATCTATCCATCTAAGAAGATCCTTAACTTGTAACTCAACCATGAGCAGCTTTCTTTTTTACTTATTTTCGTCTGGATGATTCTTCACTTATGATCAACTACCATGCTCCAGGTTATTAAAAACGAAAAACACCCTTAGAGCGATAGGACCCCTCTATCACTTAAGGAGCTAGGCACCAAAAAGATGCTTGCTTAGAAAAAACAGCGCACTAACTCCAATAAATACATTAGAAATAAATACTGTGTTGTCCGAAAACAATACAAGCATTATAAGATTAGTTATTCCAGTTTCAACATCAAAAATCATAATTGTCTCGTACATTAGATGTTTTATTTTCACATCTTTTAAAACATCACATCAAAGTAGCATGTCACATATTATATTTTTAAGCAAAAATCAGAATGGAAAAAAAAACTAAAGGACATTCTTTGGTGGCTTCAAAGTTCAGACATGATAACAAGATACCACTTTCCAAAAAAAGTTCGATGTTTCTAAACAAAATGTAACACCAAAAAAGTAAGTCATCAAACATCCAAGAGTAGCCTTTTGTTTATAATGACTTCAATAAATCATTATGACCCCCCAGAATAAAGCTAATAAAGATCTAAAAGCATAGGAAGTATAGGAATAGAAGGAATATTGCTGGACATTAGAGAAGTGCTTGCCCAAACGCCTCTCACTTTGTCCTAGGTGCTCACCTGGGTGTTGTCTTAGTAAACTTGGCTCGCCTAGGGGACTCTTGAGGTGCTCAAGAACTTCTTGCCTTGCCCAATAGCTTAGGCAAGTGTCTGGAGTATCTTTGACAATGCTAGTCGGTGCTTATACTTTGCATGCATATATCCAAATGAATGGAATAGCGAGGATATTCTCTTCAAGGAGACAACACATGTACAAGAAGTAATTGTTTGTAGGGAAACACACGAATCAATTTTTCTAACCTAAACTAGAATCCAATTGTTTGCCTAACAAATACAATTTTATGCTAATGAGTTCAAAGTATTCTAAAGTGATGAATTTTTTGGTTTATCATAATCATTTTGGTTTTTGATGGCAGTGATTCATCATACATCATGTCGAGCCGTGCATCTAGTCCAACTTGTCTACTTCATCTATCAGTTTATTGGTTTTCTTTATTCTTTTTCAGTCATAATTTATGGTCAATATAATAAGCTTGGTTATTACATCTTTCCATTATTTGTCGGTACAGATATGAAAACACCTGATTTAACACTGAAATACATGGGTAATTGCGCATATGCTAGTTAGGGAAATGAACAAGGAAGCTGAGCCGATATACAATAATTTGAACAAAACATATAGAAGTGTACCTTTTTCACTTTTTTAATAAAATGGAGTAAAAGATAAGTAAAATATAAGAGGGATTGTTGGAGATGTCAGAATATGCATCCGAAACTAGAACTGTGAATAAGACCATGATGAATTTATGTGAACTTCAATCGACAATAATATGCTGGACTCTAACAAAACAAGATATTTCCTTGGCATTACTATATAATGCTTATTGGAGTTTTCCTCTTGGCTTTTTTCCATTAAGAGTTATTATAGAATATCATATATTACCCAAAAAGTTTTGACTTGGTTTTTATATTTTCTCATCTTCTTTTATCTTTCTAGGAGCTGACTGGATACATTTGAAGCTAGTTTTATTTGATATTGGTTTGCGTTGCTTCTAGCTTTATTTGTTTGGAGCATTCAATGAGATTCTGATGTGTGGCCTGTTCTCCTGTCCTTTTCTCACGTTGATTTGATTGTCCATGCTTTTAGTTTTATCATGTTGCTTGCTCTAATCCCTCCTCTTAACTATATGGATTGTCTGAGTTGTAATTCTTCCACATCTCTAGGTCTGGAATTTTAGTTCTTCACTTTACTCTCTCTAGCATAGTTATCACTTGTTGACTCCAGTAAAACTTAATGACCTTCCTTGGGTCCGTGACACTTCAATAGTATGCCTTCTTAATTGATCTTTCTGCTGTTATGTGCTCTTTAATTCTACAGTGGCGTTTGTTGAAGTGATGCATGCTATAATCAGAACTATAGACTAAAATTGAGTTTACTAAAAGTATCTTAGGACTCACACCTACAAAAGTTGATGGGATGTGTAAGTAATTGTGTTTGTAGATTCATGTACAACAAATGTTGAAGTCTTAGCAAGGAGAGCAGCTTGGGTTAATCATATATGGTGAGTGCTGAATATTATTGTCAGCAAAGAATAGGAAAGTACAAGCAATCCAACAACAATAAGCAACTTTCCAAGATTGGGTTAAATAGACTAGATCTTTGCACCAGCTATGGACATGATAGTGAAGACATCATTGGATATGGTCCAAAGAGGATGCATAGGGATTGATTTAAAGGGGAATCCCGGGAGAGCTTTTTCTTTTTTTGAAAGTGAGAGAGTCCCTTTGGAGAGGGGACTATAATACATGGAGATTTTTTTTCTCTGAGAGAGAGCCCCCTGGAAAGGGAAGAATAAAGCATTATATGGTGTTATAAGTAACATGGTGATTACCGGCCTTATGTAAAGAAAGAGATAGAAAAGAACCTTAAACAATTCCCTGCAATAGCAGCGTGCTAGGAGTGACTATGGTTTGCAACTGAAGGTAATGTCATGATGGTAAAGTTGCAACGCCTTTCTTGTTCAATTTGGAACCTCAATAAAGAAAAAGGCAAAAAAAATTCCAAGGTTCCTACCATTTAACATACTAGATCAAATACCGACTATTGACCTACTTTAAGTTACTTCAATAGTACAGACTACAGAGAGTACAATCTATTGATTTGTAAAGCAGTGGATAAGGCTATTAATTGTCCAGCAGCTTGACTTTAGCTAGATCTTGGGTCGAATATAAACTCGATCCAGCTCAGTTTGCCGTTAATTGAGCTGAATTGAATCGTGGTTTTGAAGCTCAAATTCAATTTCAAGCCAAGCCTGGAAAAAATTAGCTTAATTAGGCTTGGAATCGGATGTAACTATATTATATAATGCAAGCATAGATGTAATCAACCGTTGCAATAGATACAATGGCTGATGTTTGGGGTGATTAGGGCGAGAAAAAACATACATCCTATCAGCTTAAACATTATTTCTAGCTTAAACCAAGCTTTGATTGAAGCCTGAACTATTACAAGCTCAAATAGTTTTTGCTCGACTTAAGGTTATTAAGTCAATGAATGTGCAGCTTGGTTTCGAATTATCCTCAATTAAATAATAATAATGAACCCAGTCATCTCGAACTTTAGGCTGAAAATTATTTTCAAGCTAGGTTTGATCAGACCCTAGCTCAGCCCAATTACCCACCCACCCCCCTTAGTGGTTAACTATTGCTCAATTCACTGTGCAACTTTTATTTGAGGTGAGGTCATCTTTTCTGCTAGTTCTATGGCAATGCCTTTCATGTTTTGTTTTAGGATAAATTACAAAAGCTCCCCTGAGGTTTATGTTTATTATTTTTACACCCAATAGTTTACAAAACCTGCACTTACACCCAATTAAATTAACGGTATTGGTGAAACCATTTACCTCATCCGAAAAGTCAAGATTGCCCCTGGGTGGGAGGAGGATGTCGCACATTTTCTTATGTCCTTAGGTGCTATTATGTCGCTTAAGGTTACTTTGGCTATTTTTTTAAAATTTTCTAATGGGTCCCATTTAAGGTTAACAGTTTGATTAATATTTTGTTAAAGTTGTGGGTTAAAGTGTTGGAAAAAAATAAATCTTAGGGGGGTAAGTGTAGGTTTTTCAAACTATTGGGCGTAAGTTTAATTTACCCATAATCTCAGGAAGTTTTTGTAATTTACCCTTTGTTGTTTGGTCTATTAATGCATGAACTTGGCAGTTTTTGAAATGAATCCTGCACAAGATACACACATATGCACGTGCTCTTGTCTATTATTTTGCATTCAATTTTACTGTTTGTAATCTCGCATCTACTTCTTTCCGTCTTCTTAATTTCCAACAAGTTCCAAATAATGAAACTGATATGCTCCTTTTCCATGTGCATAATCTTTGCAGGGATATAAAATTGTTGGTTCACATAGTGGAGTTAAACTTTGTAGGTGGACCAAGTCACAACTCCGAGGTCGTGGTGGTTGTTACAAGCATTCATTTTATGGCATAGAGAGTCATAGGTGATGATTGTTATTTATCAACTGCACGCCCTATATTTCCTCTAGTATATTTTCTCATAATTGATGTGTTTGGTGTGCAATCATTTGTGTGAAGGTCACGAATAATATGATTTTTTTTATCTAGCATCTAATTTCTTTTTGATTGATTTTTGCACAATCTTGTTATCAACTAAGGTCAGGGCTAAACATTTTTTTATTAAACAACGCTTATTAAATGAAATCTGTAATAATTCTTAAAGGAGCAAACAGTCAACTTCTCAGACTTAGATGAAAACAGTCCTTGCAGGTTCATTCAAATTGATATTGAAGTTTGTATGCTAAGATTACAAGTATTAGAAGTCTTGGAATGCTCATTAGACATGTGGATGTTTTCTGATATAAATAAATTCGTATGCTGGGGACTATTTTATATGGCTATGATCATTAGCATTTTAAATCCTTGGGTGCTGTGCTTTCTTGAAACTTTTTCTTGAGCACTTTGATCGCAATGCTTTTTGGAACATATTTAATATTCTCGTAGAAACAAGCATATGTCAAGTGATTAAGGAGGTAAAGTTCTCCTGTTAATTACTAATATGGCTGTTCATAAAATTGCCTTACTATCATGGAGTTTGGTTTATGTGACGCATAGTTATGGGGTATCGTTTTGGAGAAAGAATATCAACCACCGCAAACTTTGAAAACCAAATTTAGCATTCCTTAGAAGGTTAATCATGTAGGGTAACGTGGTCTCAATCAAAGTGTTCAACAGTTCGAAAGATTTTAAAGTATTCACGGCTTGCTTTGGGTAATGGCAAAAGCTAAGTTTCCCTTAGTAATCTCTTTTTTTATTTTATGTAGGAGATGGATAATATAAGGCTGTCATATTTATTGATCCATTACAAAAGTGGAAGAGGGTATGTAAGGTGTAGATCCATGTTATGGCAGACAGTTTATTACTTTATTTTGTAGAACAAATGTTGTTGGGAAGAATTATATGGGCATGAGCTGGAACTAATGATCTAGTAATATGTGAACGGGATAGGTTATGCAATCTTGCTTTCATTATCACAAAGAACAGAAAGTAGATGAAGATATTTCTGGGGTTGAGTGGGTGGAGTAGATAAGTTTTCTTGACTATTTTGTATATTCTAAAAACTATGGCTGGCTGTTGTATGGATTAGAATAATTTCTGTAAATTTTCCCATTTAATTCTGAATCTCTGATTTTATCAGATTCTTTCACGAAACAGGTGCATGGAAGCAACCCCTAGTTTGGCTTGTGCAAATAAATGTGTTTTCTGTTGGAGGCATCATACAAATCCTGTTGGAAAGAGCTGGAGATGGAAGATGGATGATCCTTTAGTGATCGTAAATGCTGCCATAGACCAGCATACTAAAATGATTAAGCAAATGAAAGGTGTCCCAGGTGTGTGTTTATGTGTATCCTTCTTGTTCTATTAGGCCATCAAGACATCCTTAAATCACTCAAAAACTCATGGTAGTGTGCCATTCAGCATTTTAAGCTCTTTGTGTTGTACTCATTTGGCCAAAGCAGGTAAATGCAGATAGTTTTGACAGTGTTGGTATTTGTACTTATATTTGCAGTAGTCAAAGTTAGGGGTGGCAATTAGGTCAGCTTGGGTCAGATATGGGTTAGGTCACGGGTCGGATACAAGTTAGATTAAAAATCTGTCAACCTGAACCTGACATATTTATTAAAGGGTCGAAAATTCAGATCCGAACATGACCATTGTATAAAACAACCCAAGCTGACCCACAACGGATTGAACTAAATTAAACTGGTTAAACATTGCCACCCCTAGTTTACGTTCCATGAGCATGACTTGGATAATGGCTTCATAAGATATATGAGAGTGTGAGCTAATTCAGTAAACTGGTGTCCTCTCTTATCGCTCTTGAGTTGTACAATATGCATGTATAAGTTTCTGAGGCTTTTAAACACCGAACACATATTTTTTTAAAAAGATTTTTTTTCACCTTGGTGTTGTAATAGCATCTTGTACACATCTTCTTCCATTTATTCTGTTTTGCTTAAAATTATTTTTTTGTTTCAAAATCTCCTTAATTTTAGGGAGCTGATTTTATGAAATTTTAAGGTCATTTTTGTTGAATTCTTTTTTGCTCATTGTCTCAAATATGAAATCTGACGCCTTTGTTACTGTTTCTTGAAGGTGTAAAGCAGGAGCAGTTATTAGAAGGTCTCTCTCCTAAGCATTGTGCTTTATCTCTGGTTGGTGAACCAATCATGTATCCAGAGATAAATTCACTTATTGATGAGCTGCATTCTAGACATATCTCTACCTTCCTTGTCACAAATGCACAATTTCCAGATAGGATAAAGATGTTGAGACCTGTTACTCAGGTAATCCTGTGCCTATGTTAAAAGTTATTAATTGTGAACCCTAGCTAAACATTGAGGCTGCTTAAAGTTTGACTTCCTTCTGATGCTTGCAGTTATATGTGAGTGTAGATGCAGCTACAAAAGACAGCCTGAAGGCAATTGATAGGCCGCTCTTTAGCGACTTCTGGGAGCGTTTTGTTGTAAGTATTCATACAATCAGTAATGAATCTTTTACTGTGATGCTCTTGAAAGTGCTTTCATGTGCAGCTTTCTTGGTAGTGTGGGCGACATGTCTGTTTCCATTCTTGTTTTTACTGCTTTTTGATATAGATGGACTTGCCTAGTTGATTAAGAGTCATGGAAGAGAAACTCTAATTTTGGTAAGAAAGACGTGCGCCTAAGTAATTCTAATCTTTGAAAGTATCTAGCTATGAAATTTCTGACAGCCAGGTCTCATTCAGCAGGAGATTCTGCAATGAATTTTCTTCTTTATCTTCATCATTGCTGGTTCCTGCGCACTTTCCAGGTTTTTTTTTAAACAAAAAGTCAAACTAATATGTTCTTTCCCGGTATCAGAACACTGGGAAAATTCCTGATGCGCAATGAGTTTTGAAGTGGAATGAAACATGTTGGGTGTGCATGGTTCTACATTAAACACACATATGTTGTATTATATGTGTGAACATTGAGAATGGGAGTTCACTCAAATATCATTCTAAATCTTGGGTGTTCTTCCCCCCATTAATTTATCATTTTATTTACCCTCATGCTTGCTGCTTAATTTTTGTATCAACAATAGTTAAGCCCCTGGAAATTTTCGAAAATATCTCTGTTGTTATGATGTCAATGGGATAAGTTTCGAGGCATTGGGCTGATCATTTGCTCTTCACATGTGCAATAAATCATTGTGTGCTTTGCTTGTCATAAGGTTGTTTTGCATCAGTTTTGCTATACATGCTTAGTCGAATATGATTTGGGGCTTGGTTGAATCATACTTATCGCCTGTAAAGAGTGTTAGGCATTAAATTGCCTTGCATAGTTAGTTATGTTTGTAAAGAGTGTCAGGCATTAAATTGCCTTGCATAGTTAGTTATGTTTACTGTATATATTATCTTGAGTTCATGCAAATTCTGTTACAATTAGGAAATCCAGCCTTTGCTGATGACTTTTGCAGTCCGAAGAATTCTGAAATCTGATCTTCCCTACTCTGTGATCACCACCCATCCATCTTTGCCATCACTAGTTTTTTTTGTCTTTCTTCCTAGCATTTTATGGAACACTCAGGTGGCATTGGAACCACAATTGGCGAACATTGGTGGTTAGTTTGTCATTGTGCATTGCCTAATCCCCCAAACCCATGCGTCTGTGCACAACAACGAAATAAAAAACACCAAAAAGAGAAAAACAAAATCTCCCTAGCACACCTAGAAAAGAAAAGGGGGGTTGGGGGGAGGGTGCAGGTGTAAGAAAAAGCTGAGTATTCCTGGACCACTGTGACCACACTGTAAAGGGTTTTTAGTCTGACCATAGATAAACTTGTTTATTCCTTATGTCTATATTGCTTCTTTTTTTTGTAACAACTCAGAAAGGTGATCTAATCTCATTAAGATATGAATTTGGTGGAGATTAAGCTGATAAAATGCTATTTTCTCAATGATGTTTACCTAAAATTTGACAGGATTCGTTAAAAGCTTTGCGAGACAAAGAACAGCGTACAGTTTACCGTTTAACTTTAGTTAAGGGATGGAATGCGGAAGATATAGATGCATATGCAAACTTGCTGGGCATTGGGAAACCAGATTTAGTTGAAATGAAAGGCGTCACATACTGTGGCTCGTGAGTAGATTGTATTTTTTTTTTTTCACCAAAGCAAATTGATTTATTATATGACCTACGGTTCTTAATGCTTACTCTTGTCTTGTTATCATAGGTCTGCCACTTCAAAATTGACAATGGAGAATGTCCCGTGGCACTCTGATGTTAGAGCCTTTTCAGAGGCTTTGGCGATTAAAAGCAGTGGCGAATATGAGGTTGCTTGCGAGCATGTCCACTCCTGCTGTGTTGTTCTAGCAAAAGTTAGCAAGTTTAAGGTCAAGGGTCAGTGGTATACATGGATAGATTATGAACGGTTCCACGAGCTGGTAAACCTCATCTCAATCCCTATCTGTTTGATCAGTCACGTACAAAACCAACAAACCTTCGTCGAAATGCAGGTTGCTTCTGGGAAGCCTTTTAAAAGCGAACACTACATGGCCCTGACACCTTCCTGGGCTGTGTATGGTGCTGAGGAAGGTGGATTTGATCCAGATCAATCTCGTTATAAAAAGGAGAGGCGCCATGGAGCTGCAAGCATTAGAGGCTCTCCAGTGGCTCCCTAAATGGCACCAGAAGCTTGGTTGGGACAGGTAAGCAATGTTTCTGTAGCTAACAAGTTTTAAGCAAGATCCACGGTCCGGTATGCTTATACTGTTTATTATGGTATAGATTCTTTTTGTAAATTAGATGTGCAAGATATATTTTTCTATTTAGATGTTAATACAATCAAATGACTTTTGCATGTACCTGCCCTCTAAAGAGGATTTTGATCAAATTCAATGATAAAAGGGGGGTCAAAAGATGCATCTATTGGCAGAACCCTCTTTAGTCTAAAATATGGACCCACCGGGGAGAACAGACTCATTGCTTCTGGAGAGCTTAGAGAGCTTGATTGTCCTTGTCCGCGCCAAACAGAATTTTTGGAAGAAAGAGACATAAACCCACTGTTTAGAAAACAGGTAATGTATGTGGAATCGATCTCTTTTGTGTTATAAAGGTGGATTCTGATGGCTGTCTGCTGCCTTGCACTCTGTTTTCGTATTTTTTTATATCTAAATGCTAAGTGAATGGACCATTCTCTTCTTATGTGACCCTACTCCATAGCAAGGATTGGATTAGAGGCTGCTCCCCTGCAATGGGGACCTGCAACCTGTGTATCTTTTGCCCTATTTACAGCAATTTCAGCAAGCGTTGGAGGCCCCAGCATGTGCATCACTAGAAGCATATGTTAACTCTGTGGTTAAAAGACCACGGTATAGTTTAACAAACATGGCCACAGGATACTCTCACCTTTGTGTTTCCTTGGAACATGCATGCTTTACCATATATAATAATATATTACCTGTCCATCACTGTTGTGTGGCTATTCGTCCAGATCGTTATCAACATCAAGTTGCTTTCCGAATTACTTTCACAGACGCAACGGTAAGCTGGCTGCCGCCGAAGATCTGAAGCTTCAGAGTGAGTCCCCTGTCAAAGATACTGATGCTCGTTGTGCCATTAAATATTATGCTTTATGGCGATCTCTTACTTGTTTTTCTTCCCCTGCTCTTTTGACGTAAAGCAATGCTACTGTGTCAGGACATTTAATAAACCTTGCAGCTCATTGCGAATAGTTCTAAGTCGGAATCTATGACCCTGACCATCAAGTCTTGCCCTGATATTTGGGGTTGGCTTTATCAGATTCTTTCATGAAGAAATTCTAAGCTATATTGGATTGCAGTTTTAGTTTTCTTATCGAGCGAGAAGTTAGGGTTTGATTCCAAGTGCTGTCGGGTCCTCTATTCCGATTTAGAAACTTTTTGGCTTGATCTGCATGAGGGCTCAGGCACCAACCTAGTAAGTAGGCCGGTGTGTCGTCTGTGATTAGAGCCCCTCCCATTTGTTTTTTTTATCATTGCGATTTCCATCTTACTCGGATTCTCTAGTTAATTCGGTGCTTTATTGGGTAATTGAAAAGGAAAAACAAACTATTCTTGCGACTTCCATCGTTCATCGATTTTTTCCAGTTAATTTGGTTGGTTCTTGGGCAGGGGAGTTTGGGTAACAATGGCTGCCGTTGTTGTTTTCCGAATTATTTTGGGATAGGTCAGTGGTGGTCTCAAAATGGTCCTATAATCTCATTGTGACAGTCTTCGTATTTCCACTTTTACAAGCAGCATTACACACCTACTGATCTGACATTTGAAAGCTCGGTTGGGTGAAGATGGTCAGTGGTCCATCCAGATTAAATGGACCCCTCTAGCTCCAACGCTTGTTCCAATTGGCCAACCCCGGCATTATTTGATGGGAGACTGCACAATCTCAGGGACCATCAACTAAACGTTTCCAGAAAGCCGTTCCTCAAGGCCCCAAAACCCAAAAGATAGAATTCAAACCTTTAATGCCCTGTTGGAAAACTTGTTGGCTTCCGGGCAAAGTGTCCTATATAAAGCATCGGGAACAATAATTGCTGTCTTCATGATTGTTTTACAAGTACGACCCAAAATGCTGGATTCTCAATCCTTAACGCACTCCAATCTAGTACCTCAGTTCCATTCCAATTTGAATACTTTCACTCCCTAGTATGCTTCTATCATCTGCAAGTGATAGTTTCTTCTCAAGTTTTGGTTGCTTCTTAGTATGGCTCGCCAAATTTTGAACAGATTGCACCTCGCTGACACCTTGCAGGAGTGCTGCAAAGGCACGTTGCTTGCGTATCATACACTGCTTATATCACAGGCTACATAGCACCCACTTGTTGCATTCAGCATGTGATAGTTGCATGGTTAGCTTTTCTATACGCATGAAAACGACACGAGGCATGCTGTCATTTATGTATGATTCAAGGTGGTTTGGACTTTACTCTGCCATCATGGTGAACTGAGTCTTCTGTGCCCCATCAGATGATACACATAGACCCTAGATAGAGAGGGAATACCTACTAGCCCTTCTAAATTTGGCAGGTCCAAAAAAATTTGCCCAAAAACTTTTCAGCCATCCAAGATGCTTACTACAAAAACCAACAATCTAAGGTTCTCCAAAACATTTAAAAGAAGACTGAAGCTAGGCAAAGAATTAGCAGCTAGACTTGTGACTAATAGCTTCTTCTTCTTTTCTTTTTTTTTTTTGGTCAAATCAACATTTCATTTCATATAAGTAAGTCTAATCTGTCATATCAAGTAAAAGTAAACAGTACAATGGATCTAGGATGCAAGCTAAACTTGTCCAAATGACATCTTCAGAATGATGGATAATATAAGAGGCGATCTAGTCTGCTGCACTCTAACTAATAGCTTCTTTTTCTCAGTACCAACTTATCACTTAAAAGTTTCTTACTCTTAGGTGCGACGTTCTTGTTGTTAGTGGGAGCAGCTAGGTAAATAACAAAGTTTCCTAGTTAGATAAAAGTCCCTTGGAAGTTTACACTGCAGCTTGAGTCATTCTAATTGATGGTCGGGTTCGCAAGTAGTTCCAAAAAAAACATTAATGTTTCATCGTGATTCTTCGAAGGCTCTAAATGACTAGGAAGCAAGGCTATAATTTAGTAGGCCCAAACATTAGCAACATCCACGGATACCTACAAAAAAGTAGGCACTGACCCGGTCTATCTGTTGACCAACCATTTCTTCCCAAGAACATTCACTAAACTCGAAGCCGGTCAATTAATTAACGTTTCCAATTGCTTTTTTTCTCTTTAAGAAAAAAAAAACTCTTAACAGTCTCGAAGAACAGATTGGCTTGGATGTAGACGCACCTACACTCGACCTGGTACGAAATTCATGGTTCCTCTCACTGGTTTCAGCCCCCCACAAGCAGAAAGCGATAAATTGACTACAATTCCGAGCTACCATGAAAAGCCGAAGCAAACAAACATCTACAATTCCGAAACAAGAACAAGTAGAACCAAACGGACACATCAGAGAGATAAGCGAATGGGAGACAAAGAGATGGCAACGGAATGGATTCATTCGTTCAAGTGCTCTTACGAGGCTGTTGGCTTTTTCTCCTTGTTCTGCTGCTTCTGGGCTTCTCTTCTTGCTGCGGCTGATGGGGCTGCTCCGCTGCCACGGCTTCCTCCTCCTCTTCTTCTTCTTCTTCTTCTTTGGCAGCCGAGGAGGAAGCTCCGGACTTTTCCTTCTTCTTCTTGGAACCTTCCTTCTTGCCTTCGTCACCTTCCTGCTCTTCTTCCTTGAACTGCTCTTCCTCTGCTATAACTTTTCGCGGCCGGCCTCGACCTCGCTTTCTTGGAGGCTCCTGTCGAGCTGCTGCGGCCGCCTCCTCCGATGCCGCCGATGATCCTTCGCCGCCGCCGGTGCTGATCGATAAGGTCGATCTTTTCTTGGATTTCTTCTTCCCCATGTCTGATCAAAATCCACTCTTGTCGATGACTTCTCCCTCTTTTATCTCTTCCAAAGATCCCCAAATCAAAACCCAATGGAAGAGGATTCAATATGAATCAAATAGACAAAAGTCGATCAAACAGCAAAGGTAGTATCTTGCCGAACAAATGGAATCAATCAATACCCTTTTCATTAAACCCGTTCGATCTCGCTACCTATATATACATATCTATGCCAAATCTAATCTCTGAAACACCTAAACCTTTATATGCGGGGACAAAATCTGTAGTTTAGATTAGGTTTTTGAGGAGAGAGAAAGGAAAACAGGGGGAGAGGAGCAGGAAATGGAGAGAGAAGGGAAGGCACGAGAACGGGACGGGGGGGAGAAAGGGGTGAGGAGAGCACTATATGAAATTATTATAGCTGCAATCTAACTCTGATAAAAAAAAATCCAGTCTGCTTCGCGCTAGATTGAGTCACTGGAAATTTTTAATTATTAAAAAAAGGGAAGTACGACCGTACGGATGGGTCTAATTTTTTTTTTTTTTTACATTTATACCGCCAATTACTCCGAAAAAAAACTTCTGATACGAGCTCTGTTTTTTATTTTTTTTATCACTTACCTTATTGTATCCATCTTAGAATAAAAATTAAATAGTCAAATTGGAATGAGATTCTTATTACTAACAGCCGTCCATCCTATAGCTTTAATATATATATATATATATATATAGATATAGATATAGATATGCATACAAAAAGCATCATTCATAATGTCATATGTCTCTATCTTATTCCTGGTTAAGCTATCCTTCTTTTTTTGTATGTTCCTAAGGCTTTCCTCCTTCTCCTCTATTCCAAGTATGTATCATGTGGCTATAAACTATATACCGGTGAACACAATATTCTATAAATTATATATCAATTTATCTAGAGGTATATTTTAAGTCGCTTCTAGATATGCATCAAAGAAGTTTAAAGTATATATCGAAAACTTATCGAATATATATTACTTGGACATGTATTATGTACTAGTAGATGCGATATTATGAAAAGCATGTATCAATTTGCCTGCATGTATATCGAATTGCTTGAAGATATTTATTAGATTATTGTTGAATATATATTAAAGAAACTTAAAATACGTATCAAAAACTTGTCGAGTGTGTATCATCTAAATATATGCTGTGTACACATGAATACGATATTTTTGATCTATCAATTTGCCTAGATATGTATCGATTTGTATGGAGGTGTGCATTGGGTATTAAATAATATTATATACTGGTAAACACAATGTTTTAGAAATTGTATATCAATTTGTCTGGAGTTGTAAATAGGTTGCTACTAGGTTGTATATATATATAATTTGTCCGGAGATATATTGGTGAACACAATCCAATGGCCATGGGAAGGAAAGAACTCTGTATTTTGGAGAAAAAGAAAGGAAAGATGGATAGAGGACAACTTGATGGCGAAGAACTGAAAGATACAGGCGAACAGTCTCATGGACAATTACTCGTTAACAAAAAAAAGTTCCATCCTACTTTGATTCTTCGACTTCCATTTTAAGGTAAATGCAATAATCATTTGATTACTCGGCATCAAGCATCCTCTGGCTTCATTTACATAAGTTGGTGCATGTGGAGCCGAAGGCATCGACCTCAACTGTGGAACCCAACAGGACACGTACAATTATTTCATAGCAAAGTCGATCGAGAGTGCAACGGTAAAAGGAATGTTTTTTTTTTTCCTCTCACACTGCTGATTGAAAGAGTGGCCCAAGCAGAACAGCCTCATGTGGATTGATAGCGGATTTGTTCTTATCATCCCACACTCCTTGAAACTATAAGGTTTTAACTTGTGTTACGTGGATAATATATGCATCTCTTGCATTCCCTGTGGTCTTCTCACCCACCAACCGTGTTTGTAAGTTTCGACTTAAAAAGATAATATAAAAGAGTAGCACCTTGTTCCTTTCCTGGATTAAACAACTCAAGAGAGAACGGCCAAACCATAATGATTATAGTGGCATTATACTCACCAACACGAGGAGAAATTATGCCCTACATTGCATGCATTGATATGGCCATACCCTGAACCAATTATCATATATCTAGAGCCTATATGAATAAGAAATTTTTAATTAGACCAGATCCACAGCTAAGATGGTGGATCAATCTAACCAGAAAGTAACACGGACAAATATGTATCTCGAGCCATCTTTTTTCTCTTCTTTCTTTTTTGTCCGTGTTTGTGTATGTTGCTTTTTGGTTGAACTGATCCATTGCTAAGCTGGTGCATGGATCTAGCTCAACTAATAATTTCTTCATAGAAAAAAAAAATGCTGTGATTGATGAGGTGCATGAATAGTGTAGGGTATAATTTCTCCCGCACGAGTTGACATGGTGATTTAGGTGAGGTCTACAGCATTTTCAACGTTAGAAAGTACAAAATTTTCCATCTGCAGATGGCCGTTTCTCCATAACATATAATATATATCCTCTCAAGCAAGCTTTTGTATTTTCCATTAGATTGCTCACCTTTGCAGTAAGCATAATTCTAAATTTATTTTTTAGCAACACCTAGGATTCGAATATCCAACGACTATAGTTGTTGGTCCTTACTAGTGCAATCTGTAAGCTGGTTAATTAACTTTATAACTAGCAGAAATTTGCATGCAATACCATAGGATGCATATTGTTTCTTGAATAATTAACCAGCTATATGCCACTTTCTCCTATGTGATAATTCAACTTTATTTGCATGCAGGAGGAAGTTTCTTATAATGATAAAAAGATCTGTGCATAGAGCTATACAGGAAACATCTATTACAAGTTAAAAAAGAATCTTGATGAGTACAAGTCAATGTAACCTTGGATCCAAAAGACTAATATCTTTGTTATAAATCCGCAAGGCTAAATATTTGATTACCCATGTTAAGTAGTTGTATTAAATTTACTAGTTTCTAAATTTACATCCCAACTAGTCTTGTCTCAGCTGATTGGCACCACTTTGATAAGTGCTTGCACTTGAAGAAGGTCCAACATCCAAACCTTCATGGTGCCACATTTCCACCGTACTGCAATTTTTTTTTCTGAAATACATATATTTTTGTGAATTATACACATTTAGGTAAAGTCATGAAACAAAATATAAATTGCCATTGAGCCTATCAAATATTTCTTGCTTGCTTTTGCATTTGAAGTTGGCACAACTCAAGGTATTTCTTGTATGAAAGGACCAAGTTATTGGTGTTAGCTTTCCCACTTGCATTATATCTATCACAACTTAAATGTAGTCTTACTCAAGACTCGGTGGAAAGTCATAACTGTTTTTGATAAGTAATTATGATTGACTTCTCAAGAATTTAGCTTCTACTACTGTGAAACCAGGTCCTTCAGCCCTCCCTCCTTCCATGTTCTTGAGCCCCTTGTTCATCTATACTTTATCTTCTTTTCTATAAAAGAGAGAGACAGGAACTGACCTCTTTCCTCAACCCAATCCCAATATCCCCACTCAAATAGTATTTGGAACCATGAACTATGACCCACTTTGGCATGAAAGCCATTCATGCTCTAATCGCATGCATTTCAAATACCAAAAACATTAATTACGTATAACGTTTGCTTTTTTAATTATTCTTATGGCTTAACATCCTTATAAGTTGCTGCTTAGAAATATCATTTTGTTGTGAGGTTAGGCCTCATGGAAAGCTTTTATCAGCCTGGAGATGGCAGATTCGTGGTTTTAGCAAAATGTTGGGGGCAATTTGCAACTCACCTTTCATGGCTCTTCTCACTCACGAAACCGCGTGCCCCGAAAAAGCCGGCGTTGAGCCGACCGCCCCCGGTGGCGGTGACTCAGCCCAGTTGACCAGAGATCTGGACGCCCGGGCCCACGCCCGATCCTGCCCGACTTGCAACCGTCCGATCTTCCTAGAATCAGATGGCCGATCGTAGCCGTACGATACGTGTCCAGAAAGATCCTCGCAGTACCCGACATGGAGTCCCCACTGGTGCTGAATTCCTGACTCAAAGAAGACTTCTTGGGTGAGCGAGCCACAAACATAGCCAATAGTTAATCGCCACGTCACGTATGATTGGGACATGTACACTGTGCTCAGTAGATCGAGTATTTGCCGTTGGATTTGTATTAGATTTTAGCCAGGGACGGTTAACGAGCGCACGGTAATAGGGCTGGTCGGAGATTCCATGCCCGTTGATTCGAGATGACGCGCATTTGGAGACTACGACTTCGGGGGATATTTTAACATGAATGAGAAATACGGGCTGCTTTTTTTTTTTTTTTCTGCTTTTATATTTTTGTATTATAAAATCTTTAAAACCTTTGATAATAAAAATTTAAATAAGAGTGAACAATAAAAACTTTCTTAAAATTTATATTTATTATACTTATATCCACTAATTTATAAAATCTACACTTATATCCAGTTATATTAACCGTATTAGTAAATCCATTTACCTTATATAAAAATTCAAAATTATCCCTAAGTGATGAGTAAATTTAAAAAAGCCCCTAAGATAAGGAGTAAATTATATGTATATCCAACAATTTGAAAAATCTATACTTATTTCTTTGAGGTTTGTTTTTATCCAACACTTTAACCCATAATTTAACAAAATATTAGCCAAACTATTAACTTAAATGAGACCTGTTGCTGGAGGTTCAAACCGAGAACGATTGGCACAGCGGTGTGAACGGGGTTCCCTTGGAATTGCTTCGGTTGCGCTCCACCTTCCGCCGGGAAACCTGCAAGCAAGCCTCGCACCACCACCGGGGTAGTGGGGGCCCTCCGACGATCAAGTTAGGGAAGATCGAAGGAGAAGGAGAGGTAGCAGGTAAGATGATACTCTGGAAAATCTTGCTTACCCTCCCCCTTCCCCCCCAGCCGCATATATACCAGGCTGGGGGGTTCTTTTGGGGATTGGTCATCGTGTGGCGCGATGGGGTTGCCACTGACATGGCCGTTACAGGGCGTCGTGGGGCAGCGCTGGGTACGGCTATGGCAGGGCGTAGTGGAGTTCCGCTTTGTACGGCTGTTACAGGGGATCGTGAAACAGCGTCGGATACGGCCGTTGCAGGGAGTAGTGGAGCAGGGGGCCGCGGCGTGCCTCAGGGGAACGGTCTGTTGTTGTCAGAGATTGCCGACTCGGGGTCGGATTGCTGGATCAAGGGGCAGCCGACTCGGGGTCGGGCTGCGGAGCCGAAGATATCCGACCCGAGGTCGGATTGCTGGATCAAGGGGCAGCCGTAGTCTTCCCGGGCGCGCGTGCCGGTCATGTGGGGCATGGTGGCTAAGTTCCCCCGTAACAGTAGCCCCCCACTTCCGAGCCTGGAACCAGGAGGGGAACGGGTGAAGGGAGTGATGCTTCGAGATTGCCGCCATCCCTCGGAAAGGCGCGCGCGCTTCGAGCTCCCTGCCTTCTTTACGGCGTATGGCGGTTGTCGCTGATCTGGCGGTCTGCGGATTTCGGCGGACATCCTTCCTTAATGGCGTCGATTCGCCTTTGGGGCGCGAACGAACCTTCGGCAGCCAGGCGTCCTCTGGCGTCACCGAGGCGTCACCCGCCTTTCCGCCTATTTAGCCGGGGGCCCTCCCCTGTCCGCCTTTCTCTTCACAGGCATCCTCGAGTTTCTCCCTTGTGCTGCTGCCGTTGCCGTCGGACTGTTCGTTCGCTCCTCCTTTGGCGCTCTCGGAGCCGTTCTTCCTTCCCTTCCGGTGAGTTGCCCCACTCTGCAATTTAAGGCCCTCCGTACTTTCTCCTTTCGTATTAGTGTACCCCAGTCGTTCCGGTCCCTTCTCCCCTCTTGACCCCGTCCTGACCGTAGATTCACTGGCCGTTAGGGATGGACGAAGTAAGAGCAGACCGCATTCAGTCGAAGCTGGTCCCCGAAGACCTAGATAGGTTCGTGGCCCGGTACCACCTTCCCGAAACCTGCAACGTTACGCTCCCGGGGCCTGAGGAGAGGATGTCCCATCCTCCTCCAGGAAAGGTCGCCATCAATGAGGACATCCTTCGGGCTGGGTTCCGCCTTCCCCTCTCGGACTTAGTCGTGCAGGTGCTTCGAGGTTTAAGAGTGGCGCCGACGCAACTGGTGCCGAACTCATGGCGTACCCTGACGGCCTTCCAGGTTCTCTGCCGCATGCACGAGGTTTCCGCCACCCTGAACGTCTTTTGGGAATGCTATGGCCTGAACGGCCACCCCCGGGACAGAGGGTGGTGGTGCTTTGCGGCGCGGCGAGGGTGCGGCTTCGTCAAGGAGGCTCCTTCCTCCATTCATGGCTGGAAGGAGCGTTTCTTTTTCATCGACGTAGATCCCTCTTGGGGAATCGGGACAACCTGGGAGACGCCGATGAAGTCCCCGATCGGCCTATCGAGGTTGTCGAGGGAGGAGTCCGATGGCGTCGCCGTCTTGAGGGGGTTGGTTGCCGAGGGCCGGCTCCCCCCGGTGGCTAGCCTTATTTCTGAGGATGCCTTGGTGAACGTCGGTCTGAGCTCGGTCCCCGCCGACCGTGAGCCCGCCACCACTTCTTCTTTTTTAGCTCTTTTCTCCTCTTTCCTTTCTTCTTTCCATCGGTTTCTTAGTTTCTAACCATCTCGTCCTTTTTGCAGAAATCGACGACGTCATGCAGTCGGACAAGGCAATGGCTGTTAGTAGGGCGTCCCTACTGGAAGCGGTCCGGAGGAAAAAACGGACTCCTCCGAGCGGGGTCCCACCGGCGAAGAAGCCCCGCCAGCAGGCGACTCCGACGCCGACAGACGGGTCCGGGCCCATCGATCAGGGGGACGCCGCGGGCTCGGACCGACAGTTGACGCCGTATCAGCCCTCCGGTGATGAGACTATCGTTTTTCCGGAGGTGTCATCCGAGCGCGCCCGGGGCGGCCGGGTCGGACGCAGTCGGTCCCCAGCCCGATCTTCGACTCGGTCGGCTTCGGATGATACGAGAAGGGGGGGCGCGCCGAGGCCCCGGCCGAGCGGGACCCTGTCGATCTCTGGCGCGGCCCCTGCCCCGCGCACGGTTGGCATGACTCTCTCCCAAGCGATGGGTAAGGGTAAGGCTGCAGCACCACCGTCCGGCTCCGGGGCGAAGTCGGGGTCGGCCTTCACTTTCGCCGGCGCCCGAAACCTCGTCGAGACGGTGCTGCTGGAGAGGGACCGTAGGCAGGTCCGGCAGATGAGCATCCCTGAAGTCGGAGCTGCCAGCTGCGTCTGTCTCATGTCGGTGAGTGTTCTTTTGGTCGCTTTCGTCGTTTATAGGCTCTGTTGATCCCCGTCTGACGCTCTCATTTTTCCTATCTCTTAGCTCGCCCAGTACATGATCCGCCTGGAGGAGAGCCACGAGGAGCAGGCGAGGCTTCTGGCAAGGACCGAGAGCCGACTGAAAGCTGTAGAGGAGGGAGGCCAGGCTGCGGCGGGGAGGACGACCAGGGACCTCGAAACGAGGCTCCAGGTGGCCGAAGAGCGGGCACTCGACTTCGCCGTCCTCGAGAGGCAACTGTTGGATGCTCAGGAGCAACTCAAGGTTGCCTCGGGTCTCGAAAGCGAGATCAGGAAGGCGGAGGAGTGGGCCGAAAAGCAGTCCCGGAAGGCTGCCGACTTTCGGGAGAGGTGGGAGAAGGCCCAGCAGTCGGCCGACAACGCCCGCAACCGAACTCGATCTCTTGAAGCCAAGCTGGCCGAATTGGAGTCGGCCTTGGAGGGGACTCGTGCGAGCAACCAGGAGCTTCATTCGCGCCTGGAGGAGGCTGAGGCTGCTCGCGTCGCTGCCGAGGTGAGGCACATGGAGGCTCGGGCCGATCTGCTGAGGGTCTCCTCCGAGGCGGACGACTGGATTGTGGCGAAGGTCATGGAAGCGAAAGCTCAGATTACGGAGCGAGCGGAGGCTGCGCTGGCCGAGAAGAGCGCGGAGATCGGGCGTCAGGCGGTACAGGCCTATCGTCAGTCCGCCGAGTTCATCCGTGACATGTCGGACGCGGGGTCCGACTCCTTTGCCTTAGGCTTCGATGAAGGCCTGGCAAGGGTGTCCGCTAAATATCCCGGAATTGACCTGAGTGGGGTCTCCCTCCTCGACTCCCCTCCGATGCCATTGCCTTCCGATTCTCCAACCGTCTCCCCACCCTTCGTGGACGTGCTCGCCATTCCCGACTCAGGGGTTCCTCCAAACTGACTCTCTGTACTTTTCTTTGTTCTTTTCTTTGTATGTTGGCGTTTTGCCATGTTGTATGGGTCTCGGCCCTGATGCAACGAAAGTTAATGCAAACAGAGTGTTTCCTCATTTCACTTTCGTCCTTCCTCTTCTTAACTCTTGGTAGCGTCTCGCCGACTCCTGACTCTTGAAGTTCTTCCGGCGCTAGGCCAGGCATCCGAGGGTTAGGCCTCAGGAAATTCTTCCAGCGCTAGGCCAGGCATCCGAGGGTTAGGCCTCAGGAAATTCTCCCGGCGCTAGGCCAGGCATCCGGGGGTTAGGCCTCAGGAAATTCTTCCGGCGCTAGGCCAGGCATCCGAGGGTTAGGCCTCAGGAAATTCTTCCGGCGCTAGGCCAGGCATCCGAGGGTTAGGCCTCAGGAAATTCTTCCGGCGCTAGGCCAAGGCTGGCGCAAGCCGAGGCGACCGGTCGGGGCTTCAGGCTAGTCTGCTCCCGGGATGATCATCGGGTTAGCCTGGCATCCGAGGGCCGAGCCTCGGGGAATTCCGCTCGTTGGTCGGCCAAGGCTGGCGCAAGCCGAGGCGACCGGTCGGGGCTTCAGGCTAGTCTGCTCCCGGGATGATCATCGGGTTAGCCTGGCATCCGAGGGCCGAGCCTCGGGGAATTCCGCTCGTTGGTCGGCCAAGGCTGGCGCAAGCCGAGGCGACCGGTCGGGGCTTCAGGCTAGTCTGCTCCCGGGATGATCATCGGGTTAGCCTGGCATCCGAGGGCCGAGCCTCGGGAAATTCCGCTCGTTGGTCGGCCAAGGCTGGCGCAAGCCGAGGCGACCGGTCGGGGCTTCAGGCTAGTCTGCTCCCGGAATGATCATCGGGTTAGCCTGGCATCCGAGGGCCGAGCCTTGGGGAATTCCGCTCGTTGGTCGGCCAAGGCTGGCGCAAGCCGAGGCGACCGGTCGGGGCTTCAGGCTAGTCTGCTCCCGGGATGATCATCGGGTTAGCCTGGCATCCGAGGGCCGAGCCTTGGGGAATTCCGCTCGTTGGTCGGCCAAGGCTGGCGCAAGCCGAGGCGACCGGTCGGGGCTTCAGGCTAGTCTGCTCCCGGGATGATCATCGGGTTAGCCTGGCATCCGAGGGCCGAGCCTCGGAGAATTCCGCTCGTTGGTCGGCCAAGGCTGGCGCAAGCCGAGGCGACCGGTCGGGGCTTCAGGCTAGTCTGCTCCCGGGATGATCATCGGGTTAGCCTGGCATCCGAGGGCCGAGCATCGAGGAATTCCGCTCGTTGGTCGGCCAAGGCTGGCGCAAGCCGAGGCGACCGGTCGGGGCTTCAGGCTAGTCTGCTCCCGAGATGATCATCGGGTTAGCCTGGCATCCGAGGGCCGAGCCTCGGAGAATTCCGCTCGTTGGTCGGCCAAGGCTGGCGCAAGCCGAGGCGACCGGTCGGGGCTTCAGGCTAGTCTGCTCCCGGGATGATCATCGGGTTAGCCTGGCATCCGAGGGCCGAGCCTCGGAAAATTTCGCTCGTTGGCCACGCGCCTGTCACTTGCCGCTCGACAGGGTTTCTCCGTGGCCAGCTGCGATCGTGTTTCTCCCCCTCTCGAAGCGTCGCCTGGGGAACACTAGAAGGCCATTAAATGCTAATTGAGGCATTACCTGGAAAATCGGACCGGCCAGTTGCTGCTTGCGAGGAGTGCCAGTTAAGCGGCCGCGATACGCGCGTTCTTCGAGGCGGATGCGGCCTGGGCGCGTGCGGAGATACGTGGGCCGCGGGATACACGCCGTCCGGAGTGTCCTGTACGAAGAATGCAATTAAGGAGAATGATGCCTAGGAGATCGTGGGGGGATAAACCTCGAGAGCCGGAACGGCTCCGGATTCGATGTGCCCGCATTTATTGGAGCCACCCGCATCGGAACGACCGGGGGGCCACAGTTTGGCTATAAATATAAGCGCAGGTGCGGTGGAGCCTGCCAAGCCGGAGCTGTTCAGGTTGCCATGGATCGTGGACCTCCTCTCCGGCGCGTGGCTGGGAAATCCCAGCCGGAGGAACGGGAGGCGCGCCCCTCGCGACTTCCACCAACTAGCCGTTTCATCTGGGATCAACGGGAGGATTCTCCCCGGTGGAACTCCGCTCTAGGCGTTTCATCCGGGATCACGCCTCCTCGCGCTCTTCTCCCTTATATTCCTTTCCTCCCCTTCTCCTGGGGAGGACCGGAATATCCCTTGGAGGTGGCGTTCCTCTAGAAGCAGTGTGAACTTCTTCTTCGTCCGTGCCGGCTCTTCGTCTTTTGCGTGAGGCGTCGATGGCGCCTCCGGGGGGAAGCACCCACGGCCATTGGGATTGCAGCTGCTTCGGGCGGAGGGTTCGGGATCCCAGATCTTCAGCTCCACGGAGTCCCCACCTCTTCCTTAGTTTTTTTACTCCCCAATCCCCCTCTGGGAATTCTTTGTAATCACACGAACACGCCATTGTAACCAGGAATTATTGAAATGAAAAGAACTATATATTTTTTGAGCTGTCTTTCTGGCTTTGTCTTTCTACTGGTAATATACCCGCAGGTTAGCGGAATTCCAGCTCCTTGAAATTTCTCGACCATCTAGTGCCTCCAACTGGTAGGAGCCAGGTCGGTTTACCCAGCGAACCCTATACGGGCCTTCCCAATTTGGCGCCAGCTTCCCACCTTCCGCGGGCTGTGATGCTTTGGCCCGCCTTAGCACCAGATCTCCGATTCTGAAAAGTTTTGGTCGGACCTTGGAGTTATAATATCGGGCCACCCTCCGCTGATACATCGCCATCCGGACCTGCGCCATTTTCCTCGCTTCTTCCAAGAGGTCCAGGTTCCCTAGGAGCTGCTCCGAATTGGCCTCGGGTCGGTGCGCGGCCACCCGGGGCGAGGGGAGTCCGAGCTCCACGGGGACGACCGCTTCCGTGCCATAGGTTAGGCCGAAAGGCGTCTCCCCGGTAGGGGTCCGATGCATGGTCCGTTACGCCCAAAGGACGTTCTCGAGTTCTTCGACCCAAGCTTGCCACGTCCGACCGATTCGCGCCTTAATTCCTTGGAGGATTGTCCGATTTGTCACTTCGGCCTCACCGTTGGTTTGGGGATGCGACACAGATGTGAACCGATGCTCGATCCCGAACTCCTCGCAGAAGTCACGGAAATGCTTGTTGTCGAACTGTCGACCATTATCCGAGATGAGGACCCGGGGTACCCCAAATCGGACAATGATGTTTTTCTTTACGAACTTCCGGACTTGCGCCTCCGTGATAGTGGCCAGCGGCTCCGCCTCCACCCACTTGGTGAAGTAGTCGATTGCAACAATCAAGAATTTTCGCTGGGCGGAAGCGACGGGGAACGGTCCGAGGATATCCATTCCCCACTGTGAGAAGGGCCAGGGTGCGGTGATTGGTGCCAAGGGGACAGAAGGGACTCTCTGGACGTTGGCGTGGCGCTGGCAGGCGTCGCATTTCCGTACGTGATCCTTTGAGTCCTCCAACAAGGTAGGCCAATAATAGCCTTGCCTCATGATCTTGTGCGCCAAGGACCTAGCCCCCGAGTGCGATCCGCAGACGCCCTCGTGGACTTCGCCGAGGACGTAGGCCGCCTCCAAGGGGCGGAGGCACCTTAAGAGGGGGGCGGTGAACGAGGTCCGATACAGCCTCCCTTCATAGAGTACGTAGTGGGCGGACTTCCTGACAAGTCGCCGAGCTTGATCTTCGTCTTCAGGGAGGATCCCTTCAGCGAGGTAGGCGACGAGCGGGTCCATCCAAGACGGCTCCGGATCAATCGCCATCACCGCCCCAGCCTCGCCGATGCTCGGGGCATCCAGGGTCTCCAGGTAGATTGCCCTCGACAGGTTGCGCGCCTCTGCACCCACCAAGCGGGACAACCTGTCAGCCCTGGCATTTTCGCTTCTGGGGACCTGCTGGAGGTCGACGCTGCCGAGGTCGGAAATGAGTGCTTGTACCTTCCGGACGTAGTTCTGCATGGTCGGGCTCCGGGCCTCGAACTCCCCACGGACCTGCCCGACCACCAGCTGGGAGTCGGTGAAGACCTTCAAATGCCGGATGCCGAGCTCCCCGGCGAGTTTGAGTCCCGCGACTAGGGCCTCGTACTCCGCCTCGTTGTTGGTCACTGGAAATCCAAACCTCAAGGCATACTCGGCTATCACTCCATCAGGACTGGTAAGGACCAGCCCGGCCCCTCCACCCTCAGGGTTCGACGACCCATCGATGTGAAGCGTCCAGGTCGGGAGGTCGAGGCTGGGCATTTCCGGCGGTCTAGGTTCCACCACCTGCACCGTGCACTCAGCGAGGAAGTCCGCGAGCACCTGGGCCTTGATGGCGGGCCGAGGCTGGTAGCGGATGTCGAACTCACCGAGTTCTATTGCCCACTTCACCAGCCGTCCCGCATTCTCGGGGTTGCTGAGGATCTGTCGTAGTGGTTGATCAGTTAAGAGGGTGACAGAATGGGCCTGGAAATAGGGGCGGAGCCTCCTGGTCGCGGTCAGCAGCGCGAAGGCGATCTTTTCAGCCTTCGTATACCGCGCCTCGGCATCCCGTAGGACCCGGCTGATGTAGTACACGGGCTTCTGGAGCTTTGCCTCTTCCCGAACCAGCACCGCACTGACCGCGGTTGGGGAGACCGCCAGATAGAGGTAGAGCATCTCCCCTTCTTGCGGCTTGGACAGCAGGGGAGGAGACGCCAGGTATTCCTTGAGCTGGTCGAATGCTGCTTGATATTCGGCCGTCCAGAGGAAGTCTTTCGGGCGTTTTAACACCTTGAAGAATGGTTGGCAGCGTTCGGCCGATTTTGCCACAAATCGTCCGAGCGCGGCGACCCTTCCAGCGAGCTCCTGAACCTCCTTCACCTTGGTCGGAGGGGACATACCTTGGATGGCCTTGATTTTGTCCGGGTTGGCTTCGATACCCCGCTGGTTGACAATGAAACCGAGGAACCTCCCGGCCGAAGCGCCAAAGGCGCACTTCGCTGGGTTCAGCTTCATGCGAAACTTCCGCAAGGTGGTGAAAGTCTCCTCCAGATCCACGATGTGCTGGTCTGCCTGGCGGCTCTTCACCAGCATATCGTCCACGTACACCTCCATATTCCGGCCGATTTGCTCTTTGAAGATTTTGCTGACGAGGCGCTGGTAAGTGGCGCCAGCATTCTTCAGACCGAAGGGCATTACCTTGTAGCAGTACAGCCCCCGGTCTGTTATAAAGGCAGTTTTCTCCTCGTCCTGTGGGGCCATCATTATCTGGTTGTAACCGGAG
Source organism: Phoenix dactylifera (assembly GCF_051530095.1). Lineage (NCBI taxonomy): Eukaryota > Viridiplantae > Streptophyta > Magnoliopsida > Arecales > Arecaceae > Phoenix > Phoenix dactylifera. Next base: position 2,447,142 of record NC_143190.1, read on the forward strand.
AAGGCGTCCATGAAAGACAGCAGCTGATGTCCGGAAGTCGCGTCGACCAGTTGGTCTATCCGCGGAAGCGGAAAGCTATCCTTGGGGCACGCCTTGTTCAGGTCGGTATAGTCGACGCACATCCTCCACTTTCCGTTCGCCTTCCGGACAAGTACGACATTTGCCAGCCACTCGGGGTAACTCACCTCCCTTATGAATCCTGCCTCCAAGAGTTTGTCTACCTCCTGGTCGATCACCCGGATCCGATCCGAGGCACAGTGTCTCTTCTTCTGCTTCACTGACCGGTGGGTCGGGTCGACGTTGAGGGCGTGAGAGATGACCTCCGGGTCGATCCCAGGTACATCGGCCGCCGACCAGGCAAATACATCGGCATTGGCTCGGAGGAATTCCACCAACCGGGCCCGAGCTCCCGGGTCGAGATTGGCGCCGACCCGGACCGCCCGGCCCCGGCGGCCTTCCTCGAGGGGAACTTCGACCACACCCTCGGCCGGCTCCCCCTGCCGCAAGGCCACCTCGTCTCTGGCATCAAGGGACTCGACGCTTAGGGCTTCTGCGGGCTTCTTCCCTTTGAGGGTCGCTAAGAAACATTGCCGTGCGGTCGGTTGGTCACCTCGGACCTCCCCGATCCCGACCGTCGTGGGGAACCGCATGAGCAAGTGGTACGTGGAGACCACCGCACGAAGGGCGTTCAGCCCGGGTCGTCCGAGGATAGCGTTGTAAGCCGAGGGAACACGGACGACCAAGAACCCGAGTCGCACCGTGGCTTCTGCGGGTGCGACGCCCACAGTCACAGGCAGCTCAACGACACCTTCCACCGGGACAGCGTCACCGGTGAATCCTACGAGGGGGGTGGACATTTTGTGCAACAATTGTCTGGACAAGCCCAGCTTTTGGAAGGCCTCGTAAAACAAGATATCAGCTGAGCTTCCACTATCCACAAGAACACGCCTTACATCATAGTTTGCCATGGTGAGGGAGATTACCATGGCGTCATCGTGGGGGGTCTGAACCATCTTTACATCCTCATCACAAAAAGTGATTACGTTGCCGACCCTCTGCCTCTTTGCGACGGCCGCCTCCGACGCCTCCGTCGAGCCCTCTGCGTTCCTCACGGGTCGGGGGCAGCCCCCAGGGATAGTGTGGATCACGCCCGCAACGGGTCGATTCTGCTCCCGAGGCCCCGGAGGAGCCGGGTCGGCCGGACGCGGGTCTGCGGGGGGACGTCGGTCGCTCACATATCGACCGAGACGCCCCCGGCAGATGAGAGCCTCGATCTCGTCCCGAAGCTGGAAGCAGTCTTCCGTGTCGTGGCCGTGGTCTCGGTGGTACTCACAGTACGCCCGGGAGGGCCTCTTCCCAGGGATCTTCCGCATCTGTCTCGGGGCCGGGAGGTCCTCCCGCCCCTTGATCTCCATAAGGATCTTGGCCCGGGGAGTCAGGAGAGGGGTGTACCGGTTGAAACATCGGGGCGGAGAACGAGGGCGTGGGGCGCCGTGGTTCTTCGCCGGCGACGGGCTTCTGCGCCGACGCTGGGGCGTCGGGCTCCTCCTCTGGCGTGCCTCTTTCCGCCTTTTCTTCCCAAGCTTTGGAGGGATCTCGGCGGCCTCCTTGCTCCGGTGGGCGGCCGCCTCCTCGGCGTCCGCATACTGGTTCGCCCGGGACAACATCTCTGGGAAGCTCCGCGGCAGGCGTTTGTCCAGGGAGAAGGTGAGTCTGCCCTTCCAGAAGCCACGCTTCAGGGCTGAAAGAGCTACCTCCTGACTCAGGCTCCGGACCTCCAGCGTAGCCCTGTTGAAGCGGGTAAGATAATCCCGCAGGCTTTCTCCCTCGTTTTGCCGGACATCAAAGAGGGAGTCGGAGACCAGTCGCCGCCGGCTACTGACGGCGAAATGAGTGACGAAGAGGCGAGTGAACTGGTCGAAGGACCGGATTGAGTCAGCCTCCAGCCCGGCGAACCATGCCCTCGCGGGGCCACGGAGGGTTGCCGGGAAAGCCTTGCAGAGAAGGGGATCTGATGCTCCGTGGAGGAGCATAAGGGTCCTGAAACTCTCGACGTGATCCCGCGGGTCCGCCGCCCCGTCATAGGGCTCGATCGCCGGCATTTTGAACCCCGGCGGATTCGGGGTCCGCAGGATCCTCGAGGCAAGCGCCGGCTGGGAGGAGATCTCTAAGTCGGCGAAGGAATCTTTGGAATGGCCCTTCAGGACCTGGAGTTGTCGGTGGAGATCGTCTACCCGCCGGTCTAGGGAGCGCGACCGGTGGGTGGGAGACAAGGAGCGGCGAGAGGGGGACCGACTGGAGCGCGGGTTCCTCGAGGATTGGGGGGTCTGGGAACGCGCTCGGGCCCGCCTCTCGGACCCCGCGCGGCTCCGGTGGGAAGGTCCCGGCAGAATGGAGCGTGCTCGAGAATCCTCCTCGCGCCGGCGCTCATCCCCATGGGAGAGGAAGGAGCGCGGGTTGAGGAGGACAGGCGAATGTTCAGGCCGCGGCGGCTCCTGAGCCCGCTGCGGCGCCCGAGAAATCGCACCCTGCAGATTCTGCACCGCCTCCGCGAGGGTGCGAACCTGCTGGGTTAGTTGGTCGAACTGGGCGGCTTCGACCGTCTGAACGGGCGGTGGGGAGGTGGAGTGTTGCTGAGAGTGTGTTGGAGATGCAGCGGCCTTCCGGCCAGAGGCGTGAGAGGCCCCGCGACCGGAAGCATTGGAAGCTCCACGACCACCTCGCCGTGCCATTACGATCGCTCTGAGATCCGGGCCCTCCTTCTAGCGCCAACTGTTGCTGGGGGTTCAAACCGAGAACGATTGGCACAGCGGTGTGAACGGGGTTCCCTTGGAATTGCTTCGGTTGCGCTCCACCTTCCGCCGGAAAACCTGCAAGCAAGCCTCGCACCACCACCGGGGTAGTGGGGGCCCTCCGACGATCAAGTTAGGGAAGATCGAAGGAGAAGGAGAGGTAGCAGGTAAGATGATACTCTGGAAAATCTTGCTTACCCTCCCCCTTCCCCCCCAGCCGCATATATACCAGGCTGGGGGGTTCTTTTGGGGATTGGTCATCGTGTGGCGCGATGGGGTTGCCACTGACATGGCCGTTACAGGGCGTCGTGGGGCAGCGCTGGGTACGGCTATGGCAGGGCGTAGTGGAGTTCCGCTTTGTACGGCTGTTACAGGGGATCGTGAAACAGCGTCGGATACGGCCGTTGCAGGGAGTAGTGGAGCAGGGGGCCGCGGCGTGCCTCAGGGGAACGGTCTGTTGTTGTCAGAGATTGCCGACTCGGGGTCGGATTGCTGGATCAAGGGGCAGCCGACTCGGGGTCGGGCTGCGGAGCCGAAGATATCCGACCCGAGGTCGGATTGCTGGATCAAGGGGCAGCCGACTCGGGGTCGGGCTGCGGAGCCGAAGATATCCGACCCGAGGTCGGATTGCTGGATCAAGGGGCAGCCGTAGTCTTCCCGGGCGCGCGTGCCGGTCACGTGGGGCATGGTGGCTAAGTTCCCCCGTAACAAGACCTAACCCATTCTGTTAAGTTATATGTTGAAATATTGGATAAAAGTAAACTTCAGAAAGGTAAGCGTAGATTTTTCATACTATTGGGTGTAAGTGTAAGTTACTTCTAATCTCAAATTTTTTTTTGTAATTTACTCAAAAAATAGCCCTCCAGCATTTCTTCCGCTCGGCACATGGATAAAGTCAATCCTCAGCGGCAAAACTAATTATATGACAAAGACTATGCTATTTTATTTTATTTTAAAAACTAGTTTTAGTTGTATAAGAAAGATTATTATCTTGGAGCTGACTGACAAAGCTGAAGGGATATTTAGTTGTCTCTCCAGCTCTCTTCCTCGTGGCCAGTGAAATATTTAAATCCTTATCTATGAGTATGTCGCCTTATTATCCCGAGAAGTCAATTTGGTACTACATGACTCGACTTTGATTGAATGATTCTGTAATTTAACAATAATTAGATATTAAACAAAAAAATAGGTGACTTAAGAGGGTGGTGCTTGATCTTAACCATAATAGTGGTAAAATTACGCCCCTATCCTAATTGAACGATATTATGTTCAAACATCTCTACATTAAAAATAAAAAAGGATATGGTTTAGCCCGTTTTATGTAAAATTACGTCTCTATCTTGCCATCATAATTTAGCATCCAATTCAATGAGGGCGGCCCCATTTGATGGCACTTAAGCCTCTTCCATGAGACTCAAGCCAATCTAGCCATGAAGACATGAAGCCGTGGTAAATACTAGCGAATTTTTGCATGATTCAATAGAGTCATGATTCAATAGAATCATGATTCAATAGAATGAGTTAATCCAACAGTGAGTAGAGAGAAGTAGATTCTCTTTTGAAAAAAAGGAGAGTGGATTAGATGCATAGTTTATTCTCATTCAAAGTGTCATCATTTCAATTGGTCAAAAAAGCATTAGAGCAGGAAGCATATATAGTCTACAGCCTCCATCATGGCTTAAGCTAATGCAAGAAGATGGAAGTTCGAAGAAGGGAAGAGCAAGAGACATGAGATGATGCATTCTTCTGCCCTTATATTCTAAGTTCTAAAATGATGCCACAAGTCACCAGTCAATGCAGTACAAGTTACTTTGTTTATAGAATAGTTGAATAATTTGGCTCGGCAGCTAGGGACATACACACTCCAGTTAAATTACTGCAAACGCATATCCCTCCCCTGCGTTGGATACACCAAGGAGATCTCTAACAAACATACTTTGTTGGAATAACAAGTTGTAGCAAGCTAACTTTTAGTTACCATTAAGAAAATGAGTCAGTGGAAGGGAGAACCAAGGAAACTCAGTTGGATGTAGGATCCTATTGTTGATGAAAATTCATCGCAACAACTTATATAATAACAATGTCTAAACTATAAATTAGATTAATTGCCACATGCCCACAAAGGTTCGTCGTCCTCCGGAGAAGCTTTTAAGTTCCGAACTTGTGGGGGCATACCGTGTCGATCTCCATATATAACCTTAAAAAAGGATGGGGGCTCGGGGTTAGGGGAAGAGAGAGAGTTAGGGCTCTCTTCGGGGCAGGGGTGGTATCTTTCATACGAAAGAAGGATTTATGTGCGGGTCTCCAAATATAACCTTAAGGAGGATGGGGGCAGAGGAGGGAGAAAGAGAGGGTCTTTAAAATTCTTTCTGAGGTAGGGGTGGTATTTTTCGCATGAAAGAATGATTCATCTTACTTCACACGAATCTACTATTTAAATAGCACAATGTCTGCTTTGATATCTATGCAACTAGATAAATGGCTTTGAGAGCTGTGTAGGGTGCGATGCAATGATCTGCCTCATAGAAAAAGATCAATCATTCGTTTGTGAGCATGGTAAAACCATTCTATATAATTAGTTGTCAGAAAGAAAATTCATTTTTTTATCCAATACTCGAACGTCAAGCTCATAGTTTTCTTATCTTCCTCCATGCATAAAAGCTATACTACTGCAGCGCGAGGACTTTAGACTACCTGATTGTCTCCCTCCCAAAGGCTCCGTTGTTCCTAACACACAAAACAACTAAAACCATGTTGATTGAACCCTACATGAACTACATGGGGAACTCCAGCTCAAGTCAAAAATTCTTGTTACCAATTTTAAACATCAAACAAATAAGTCTCGAGCCTTCTTTATTTTGTCCATCATTACTAGCATGTAAGATATTCAAGATATGTAGCTTGAACCAAATCTGAGTCAAACAGGTAGCGATGATATAAAGTCAACCTCGGCATTTCTCACACTTTAAATCCAATATATATATATATATATATTGCCACACCTGCCAAGCACCCTAACTAAGTTGTACCCCAATCATCGGATCTATAAAGATTCGGCCGGTCATCATCTGATTCAACTTCTCCAGTTGACGTCCGACACCTTGCCCTATTGCTCATCTCTAGTAATCTAAGTGCTCACTATAGCAACCTTACCTCTATCCAAAGAGGTAGGGAGCACACTATCCATAGCAGTAGTAATAGTAGTAGTAGTAACGGCAGACACTGAAAAATTAGGGTTAAGTTAAAGCACCTTCACCCTCTAATCCTACCTCAGAAGGGCTGGGCTCAGAGATTGGATCGGCTGGGGCTGCTACAAGTCATGGGTGGAAGCTCCTTAAAAGGGATTCTTTGGGATGGAGAGTGGGCTGTGTTCTACTTGGACCAGGTCTTCCAGGTCTTGTTGTTTGGGCTTCATAGGTTTCCTAATCTCTTATCACTTAGCAAAATCGTTTGTTCCTTTTTTTCTTCTTTTTCTTGGGTGAAGCTAAGCAAATCCATTTCAGCCGTACACTGAAACCCAGTTCATACGGCACAAGTAGACGAATCAAATCAGCGTGGCACGTACAGTGTATCGGTCATGATCAATCACTTCTTTGTCAAACAAAAAGAGGCAAAATTTCTTCCGTGACAGCTTGGTTTCGAGACAAAGGAAGGCTTCCTTGGGTCGCAGCCGGCTACCCGCCGGTCCACCCTCTCGTCCGCATCCTTACGCCGAGCCTTTCAAATCATTGTCTCCTTCCCCAACCAAATTAAAACCCACTAATCTGGATCATATTTTACCCCCATGCTTCGGGACTTTTGAGCCATGGTAAAAAAATAAGATAGTCTTCCAGTCTAAACATATATTCAAAAAAATCGGCAGAGCTGCAAATTAAATGGTTGCTTATATAGCTAGCTAGCTATTATTTTCTAATTTTATTAGATATATTCATACTCATATTGTATATAATATCAGCTTTAGCAAAAAAAATAATAATAATTGAATCACTTAATCTAGTTCACCACCTCTACTGTGCTGTATTTTAATGATTAAAACTTTTCGAGCATCCATAAATAATTTATTTAGTATTTTATAAAAATCTAAAATTATTGGGCATATAATACCAAAATTATTTTTGATATATTTCATTAAAATATATTTATTAGCCCTATAAATTTTAATCCTATAAAAATATATTAATTATTATTATAAGATTAAAATTTTTATTATATTTATAATATATTATTCTTTAATACTAATATTTATTTTGATTAGAAAAATAAGGTAATAGAAGTAATATATTAAATAATTTATAAGTATAAAGTACAATTATATATTTTACTACAATTTAAAAGTATTTATTGAATATTAATATTACATTAATAATATATTATAATATAATATATACTATAAATACAACATATATAATGTCAATAATATATATATTATTGATATAATATATTAATATATTAATTTTTTATTAGATGGAGGGATAATTTTGCTCTCAAATTTCAGTCCAAGATTTAGATGGTTTTGAATTTCTAACCTCAAGAGCAGAGTCACAATTAGGTGGTGATTTGCAAAATAAGGATGATTTAGAATCACTATTATATATAGGATCATAGGGTGCAATCAAATACAGTTATTTTATTATCTATATTTATATTAATTTTAATCTTGCGATGATCTCCTTGTACAAAATCTTGCAGTTGTTGAGATCGAATCATTCAACCAAAGCGGACCAATCTGGGACTCGAGTCTGGACCACCCAAAACCGCAGCGATCTCCGGTCCGGTTCAGCGTCGCGACAGTTACCCCTAGATCGCCCGCCGACTGAATATATTTAAGCCAAAATTTACCAAAGGGAGAGACGGGGGGAGAGCACTGGAGGTGGTAGAAGAAGCGAGGAGGAGATGACGCTAGGGTTGATCAACGCGAACCCGGTGGTCCACGCGAAGAAGGAGAGGGTCGCTCGAGCCGAGGATTCCCACGCCGACGACGCCGTCGATCGCCTCGACGTCTTTGGTATCCTCAGTCCGATGACGCTTTCTTCGCACTTGATTTCTTGGAAATTGATAGAAGTTTCCTTTTTCTTGAAAAAAGAAAGAAATTTGAGAAGGTGTTGGGGTTAAGTTCGTTGCGGTAATAGCTTATTAGTTTTTTTTGGTTAAATTATTAATTAATTGACAACCTCATTGCGATCGATTCTTTTTCTGGTCTTCCCCCTTTCTCCCTTTCTCCACGGTTGATTTTTTTTTTTTTTGATTATAAAACGCTTCAATTAGTGTCAGATTCCTTTTCTGGGAAAATATCGAAACTTGCGAAAAATTTGGAGTTCATTTCTTCGCTATTATAGTTTATTATTTTTCTGAATTGATCGTCGTTCTCAATAGATCCATTCCTCCTCTGTCCTTCCTCTCTTTCCCTTTCTTCGCACTAAATTTTTTTTAAAAAAAGCTTTAACTTCATACTAGCTTCGTTTTCTGAAAAAAATGGAAACTTAAGAAAGATTTGGAGTTAATTTCGGGTCAATAATAGCTTATTAGTTTCGGATTTATTTCTCATGACTATCGTTATTCTTAATGCTTTGAAATCTACTGGTTCATTCTACTCCCCTAATAGTAGTGTACGCGGAGAGTGGGATGTACAAAGGTTGATTCTTGACTCAATTCACCAGATTCCGTGAGGGATATCAGGGATCCTGAGCACCCTTACTCCTTGGAGCAGCTCAGTGTTCTCTCAGAGGAGTCCATCACCGTCGACGAGAAGCTCGGCCGCATTCAGTAAGCATGGATTTTTCCAATTCACCATAATTAGATTTTATGTATTTAAACTCCTTTTGAATATTAACTTTCTAATAAAAATGTGCCGATGAATTTCATGTTGAGTGGAGAAATTCTAGATGATCTAATCTTTGTAAAAAAAATTGATTTTGTTTACTTTTTTTTGGGTAAGTGATTTTGTTTGTTTACCCCTTTAACTTACCTTTATAATGTTAATTTGAAGAGATGAAAAAGGTGAGATTTTGTTCTGTGAATTTAGGAATGCTAGAAGACTTTGAAGTGATTGCTATGATATGACCTTGTGGTAACAAAGAGAGGAGAACGGGCAAGTGTGTAGGGAGGAATTTGACTCTTAGTAAACTAAACACATTGAGATTGTAAGGAGGGGTTGGAAAGGGTTTGTGCTGATGGTATATAGATCTTTCTATAGGAATGGATAGTGATGAGAATATCATGAAGCTCATGCTTTTATTGCTTGTGATGGTAAGGATTGCTGATTGTGGTTCTAGCAATAGATTATTTTCTTCCCGCGATTAGAAAAGGTACTTTTGTTCTATAAATAGATTATCTCACTTTAAGATGTTTTGCTGTATCACCATCTTTTCATTCTCAGTTGGATTTCGATGATGATTTACAAGGCGATGTCAAGCTTTTCCTTTATTCTCACAGTGTTGATATTTTCCATATTTGTAGGATAACCTTCACACCAACGGTTCAATACTGTAGTATGGCCACAGTAATAGGATTGTGCTTGAGGGTTAAGCTGATGCAGTGCTTTCCCCCGCATTTCAAGGTTAGTTTTGTTCCTAAACACACTTCTTGTTTCTTTGGTAGCTTTGTCAAGAAATTGTGTTTCATGGCTGATGATATGATACTGTCTCTTCTAGTTTCTCTACGGTAATAATTCTGTGACCACCATTCAAAAAAATCACTTTGAATTATTGTGTTTATTTGTAAACTAGCTTGTGAAATATATTAAATGGAGGCAATTTAATAGGTAAAGGAAAAAAAATGTTGTATACTTTCAATTATTCTCTTCTTTTGATGAGATGGAAAATCTTGGTGTAATTATTTTGCTTCCTTGTATAGGATAATAAGCTATACATCCTTAGATAATTTGGTTAAATCCTCAAAAGTCTTCTACATATCTTTGGTACTTATATTTGATTATCTTTCATATATATATCTTCAGTTAGCATGCTCGAAAAGATGGAAAATATGTCTATGAGTATGTCTTGGTACCTTTCATTGTTTGATATGATATACTGCATTCTCTCTTATGGTATTGGGTGATTTTGTTGAAAATACCGATTTGTGTTCTTTATCTTGCTGTGTAATTTTTTACATTTTAGCTTTTCTTGAAACTTCATGATGCGGCTAGGAAATGAAAGGAATTTAAAGTATATATGAACAAAATGTTAGCCTACCATTGTCACGCTGTTAGACTTACTATATGCCTCTCTCATCTGTTCGCATGTATACATCTTGTTGAACATCTTTTTTTTTTTTTTTTCTTCAAGGAAATACATCTTGATGGAATTGGTTTAATGGTCTCTTTAGTTGGGAACAAGATGTATATATATTGAGGCTTGAGATCAGCCGTTAATTCATGGGATTCTATATCTTAGTTTGGCATGTAATGGCATAAGAGAGAGGATATTGTTGTCATGGTTTTGAGTATGATGCCCCCTTAGTCGTATAAGCTGGGAGATCTCAAGCAAGAAGAAAACAAAATTCTGAACCTAAAATGGCCATCCACTGTACTATCACTTTCAAACCCATACTAGTGTATACTTTCTAAAATGGTCCTAAAATGCCATAATTCTTGACTCCGTCTACTGTTATATCAGTTGAATATCGTGAAACCAAAAATTACTCATTTGAATTTGCTATAACTTAGCTTATAAAATGTGTAATAACAGGTTAGCATTGTGCAACAAAACGTCTACGGTTATATTTTGATTGAGAAATACTTGGAGTTTGGTCTATGACTTGTGAGATATTCTTTGAGAATCTTGTCAAGAACATACAAAGCATCGAAGATCACCCTGCTTTGATGTCGGTGAAAGGCATGAGTAATGGGAGACTGCTGGTTAGGGCATATACTGAACATAGCCTGGGGTCTGTCAAAATAAGTTACCTTCTCATGAACTTGAGCAACAGTTGTTCTACATGCATGTTCAGGAGTATTTTTTTACTGTGTGCTTGTGTCAGTTCAATCTGTGATTGTCACCCATGTAATTCTAATCCTAGCATTTGTAGATGTATCAAAGCTTTTGTATGCATGACTGTACCATGTGTGATGTGTGAAGAGTGTATTTTTCTGATTTTAATTTGTTTCCTTAAGTAAGGTATTGCTTTACTTGCACTGTTTTTTGAGAACCACGGTGGGGATGCCTCCACCAGGCTTTGAACCTTGGACCGCTCCCAAGTGGAGACAAATGCTAACCAGCTGAGCTTAGGCTGGTGAGTGCTATTCTCTCGCAATTAATTACTCAGAAAAGCTGATACAGCTGTTATCTTAAAAGAATAAAATGAGGTTTCAATCAGAGATAGCAACAACTTCCAGGCTTAATTTACTCTTGCAGTTTGCTTTGAATGTTGGACAAATGATTGACACATGAAACATATGCACATGGCTTATCGAGATGACTCTAACTGCATTAAAAATCTTCCAATTACCAATATTATGACTTTTGAATTTTGTCTTGGTATGGATGCCATTATTAGCTTGATGCATTTAAACATGACCTTGATGATTGGCAATTGCAGGTTGACATAAATGTAACTCCAGGTTCTCATGCAGATGAAGAATCAGGTGAGGACAGTAGATGCCCAACAAGTTCATGGTAGATTCCTTTGGCGCACACAGGCCTAGTTGTGCTGTGTAAATGTTGAGACAATGGTGGCAGATGTACCATGCTTCACAATCATTAGGTTTTGTTTTGAAGTAGTGGTATTGGTTCATTTTGTCCAAATGAAAAATAAATAAAATAAGCAATCTCCTTCTAAGTATTAGCTTCCATCTTATACTACATTTGAGCCTTGTTTGTATCTCTTATAAGTCATCCTTTGCAGCACTTCCTACACATTTTTAATTTTTATATGTTATCCTGGTTCGAGGACATCATTTAGAATCAAATAAGCTTGCAGATTCATATTAGACTAACTTGACTGCATAGAAAATTTTTAACTAAATACTGGTGGACCTCCACCCCCTCCCTCCCCTAATTAAGTTCGGTTAAGGAGATCTTTCTGGGGTAAGTGGTCAATTAACAATCCTGCCTCTTCACTCCCTCGCTCCTGCCCTCTCACCTTTACTCTCTTTTCCTCTCCCTTCTTCCATGTCCGGAGACTGTTTTCCCTGTTTTTCGGTCTTCCCTGCAAGTTCCCAGCTCAGTAGGATTGACCCTTCACCAATATAGTTGCATATGTCTGGTTTCTTGTTGCAATATTTCTTCGATCCTTGAGGCTCGAACAGTCCATTTAGAAGAAAGATTCCCTAATTGTGGTTCTAAACCTGTTTGCGCACCAATTTGAAAGAATGCATATATGGAACTGAAAGACAAGAAATACTTGATATGTTTATGTAACAATTATCATTTAAAACTGTCTAGAGTTTATTGAAGTGATTACTTTTATTTAAAGAATGAATTTACAAGTTGAGAATTTCTTTCATGTACAAACATATAGGTTAGCTTTGGAATACTGAATTCTTCGGAACTTGATCTTTTTTTTTTTTATTAATTGCTAATTTTAAATCATAAAACTTGCATCAACTCTGGCCATTGGATGCATGCCTTGCAAGTGATGCAATACTCTTTGGTTGCCAACTCTTGCTCACTCATCCTAACCTCCAGTCCATGTGAAGCGGTCAGCAATGACATTATTCATCAACCACATGGACGGTGCTTTTCCCAGAAAATCTCCATGGCCTGCAAAGATTCAGGGTTCATGAAATCACACTTTATAAACTTATAATTTAAAAGAAAACCTGGGATTCCATGTCAACTCTGCTCACTAGGGGTGAAGGTTGTTTGGCAATATCTTTTCCCTTCTCCTTAGGTCCTCGTATGAGTAGCATATTAGACCAGTTAACCCATCTATCTATGTATTATGTATTAGATTGTTTTGTATCATTTACGTGCACCCATGACATCTCTTGCATCTATTATGCCAGGAAGGATTTAGTTTTTAACCGTCTTTCCTTCCATCTGCTGTTTGCTTCTGCGCCTCCTATTTCTTTTTGCAAGAGATTATTGTCTCACCTTTTTGCTAAAAAAAAATTGACTTTTGGAAAAGGGAAAAAATCATGCTGTTTATCAGTTTTTGACTTCTATCTTCTGTCATGTGCTGACTTTACAAGAAGGATCATTATCCTAATAAATTGAATTAGGAGAAAATTGCATGAACAGGAGACGACTGATGGTGGACTTGAATTTGTGCAGTTAACAAACAGTTGAATGACAAGGAAAGAGTTGCTGCAGCACTTGAGAATCCCAACCTTCGCCAGCTTGTGGATGAGTGTCTCTACTCCAGTGAACTCTACTCGCTTTAACTTGTTTTCAAAGTTTTCTTGGATAGTAGCTATTCATGTATTATGCAATTGATATAATGGTTGGTTCATATAAATCTGTATCTGATTATCAAACCAGCTTGATGTTATTGTTGATGTCTGTTTGTTTGCTCAGCTTACAGAATATCTCTTTGTGGAAGTTATTGTTGTACTTATTCTTAGTGGCGTTTCTATGGCATTTTCTCGGTTTCACATTTGAGGTTAAGTTGTTTGACATACGTTGTCGTTTATCTGGCTGCCTATGATCTTCAGTGGTGCTACTATTTGCAGAAGGCAAGCTACTGGTGAGTGGTGATCCAAAAATTTATTGTTGCATCCATTTTTTTAAAAAATCATTAATATAGTTGAGAGTCATTTTTTTATTTTGCAGTCTTAAAACTGTTTGGGAAGTTGTTGGCCATGGATCTTTCTAGTTTGACTCATTTGCCATTATAAGTAAAATGTCACGCTTCATTAGCTAGCTTTTGTAGAGTGAAGTAAAACGAGGTCCTGAGTTTTTATAAGTTGTACTAACAAAGCTTCAAAGAGTAAGCAATAATTTTTGAATAATTTTGATTATTAAATTCTTGATACCACCATCCTTGGAGCTAAGTCGAGGGCATCTTGGGCAGATGTTAGTTATGCAAGATTGTTTGCAGGTTGATTTTATCTACTTGGAGAGTGATTCAGCTACTATGATTGGTTGGATTCAAAGACAGTTTGGGTTGCATACAAACACCTCTTCCTCCATGACATTTAGTGTTTGATGATGGATTGTATCACTTTTTGGGCCAATGATGTCTACCGTAAGGCTAACAAAGTGGTGAAATGTGTTGCAGAACACTCTAATGTTATGTTGGAGGATGATTATGCAACCATGCCACTCTTGTTCTTTGATATTTTATTTTTTTATTCGATTGGATGTATTCATACTAGACTTGTGTGATTCAGCGAATATAAATGGTGACGTTTGATGCTCAATTGCCATTTAATGAAAATAATTTTATAATGAAATAGAATTGTTCCAACAAGAAGTCCTTGATTATAGCAGCCAATTTTATTAAAAAAATAATTTGGCTGGGCAAATTATATATGATGAGTGTCAAAATTTTAAAAAATTGATATTAAAAGAAAAACATTTTATTTAGATTTATCTATTGGGAGGAAGTCAAATCCTACTTAAAAGGTTTGAAAATGTGAGAAAACATATGGCATGCAGAGGGCATCTCTTCACATTGAAGGGGCGGATTGTGTATATTGCCTTTAAAAGACTTTCCAAAATTTAGGGGCAGGAGAGGGGATGCGCTCAATTGCATATGACTTGGCTCTTGGCCAGGGACTCCAGTGTTCAAGAGGCACGGGCTAAGAGATGGGTTAACTGTAAGAAGGACAAAAATATCTAAGGTATTAACATCCTGAGCTCTTTGCTTTTTCGGAATACTACAAATTCTTCGTTCGATTTCTGAAGCTTTTTATGATGCTTTTCCTCGCCATCACCAAAATAGAGGAATAAAATAATCAGAAGAAGTTTAATTACGTTTTTGACTCTATGCTCATTCTCAAGATGCCGCAGTTCTTCTAGTTATAGTCTGATATATAATTACATAATTTTGATTCTCTCTCTCTCTGTTTCTCTCTCTCTTCTTTTCCCAGTCGCCGTGACTCTAATTAAGCACTCCCCCATAAGCTAATCTCATGCATCATATGCAAATCACAATGCAAAAATTCTGTTTTAAGAAGTTGGTGAATTTTGCATTTGTAACATGTAGCCAAACCTCCAGATAGTTGGGTGGAGGCTGGATGATTGTAGTTAAGGTTGCTGCATCAATAACAAATGTAAACAGATATACTTGCATTGAGAGGAGGGTTGCCAACAAATGGAACCAAGTCCCCTCGACCCTCGCATTTAGCCTATACATGTTCTGTTTCCTGGTTATTGCAGAACATTTTGCTAGATTATGCACTCCTTCTGGGTTCCTTAGTGTGAAAAAAGAAAGAGGAGGTTATAGGCTTTTAGCATTTCTTGAAAATATTTTTACTTATGAAACATTGCTTCAATATTCTTATTTGTATTTAGAGGACTTATATTGGCATGTTAATGTCAATTTTATGTGAGAAATTTTCAATCACGCAAGTTCAATTAGTTAATGCATTGTTTAATTGATAATAAGGTATCTTTAAAGTTTCTTCATTGCTTAGTTTACTTATTCCAAGCCTGGTTTGCTTCCCCTTTCATGATATAGGATGCTCTTTACGCTTGCGACCAAGGTTTACTGGTTCTGTGTTGGGCAGCTAATTTATAGAGCCTCTCTTTTATCACTTTGAGAGCCAAATAATGTAACAGCGTAGAAATCTCTTGTTGTAGTAAGCAGCAAATGGAAACCAATGTTACCGAATTATTACTACTGATGCATTTGAAAGAGAGCATGTCATCTTTTCAAAATAAGGCTACTTAGTACTATAATCGTTGATTGAATTTTGGTGCTTTGAGCATCATGGAATGTATTCTTTGTTGTTTCTGAGTGACATAAACTTATAAATACTTGCTTCCAATGTCAAAATGGAAGCTCAAGCTTATCGTTCGAAGAGTTCAATTTTCTGCAAGTCCTTAAAAGTGGTAATCAAAGAACTTCATAAATGTCCAAATGTCTAATACGTATTCAACTTGGATATACATTTGATGCAGATTTCTGGAGCTGGATGTGAGCGTCTAAGTAACATAGTTATGAAAATGATATCATGAGTCTCTAGCATAGAAACATGATATTTGTTATCCATGCCCTAGGCATCCCCAGGTATCGCATTTGATGCCACACCATCACCAGCACAAGAGATTGGAGCTTGCAGATATAGCCGCATCTAATCTCTTTAACATTGATATAGTATTTTTCATATTTTAGTTCCCTATGCTGCAATAATATTTAGTGGATCTTATAGGAATTATACTGGTTAGGACCATTCTGTTACCACAAAAGGTGCCTTTAGGAACTCAGGGAACAGATTGGACAGCGCACTGGACCATGTAGAACTCTTCAGTTTGTGAGTGCATGAATGCTATGCAAAATACTCAAAATTTAGGGGCTTGCTTTAGTGTAGCATACTATTGTACATAGAGATCAAAAACAATAAAAAAAAGCATGCAACTTGCATCTGTTGTGTTTATCTGACCACTGTTCAAAATTCCATATTTTGTTATAGTAATTCAGTCTCTAGTTCGGTCGTAGCAATAGTGTGATATTCTTTATCTATGGTCAGCAGTTGGAATCATATCTGTTTTATGCAACCCCTGATCAGTGAATTCTATTGTCCATTTTGTTTACTTATGCTAGACTAAGTTTGAAGTTGAGGTTGTATCAGAAATACACCAGTGTTTCTTTTTAAGGTAAGCCCCCATTTGTTGTTTGACTAGTAATCCTTTACCACCACATTCAAGGCTTGGTGAGTAAAATGGTAACTTGTTGCATATCACCTATAATTCAGCACTGGTGCAGCAAGAACCTGTTGGCAACCTCAAAATCCCTTCTGTTAAAACCATGATTTGTCCCTATGTCTCTTCTCTTTGCTACAGATGATCGAGTGATAATTCTTATTGTTCGTCTGTCTTGGTTGTTTCTTCAAGAAAGTGAACTTCATTGCTCCACATAGATTGTCCTGCTCAGGGTTTTCTTGCTTATGTTGCCTAGATGTTGCTGGTCCTCGGTGATAAAAGATAGAAGGCTGCCCAAGTTTCAAGCAACTTGAGCTACTTGTTATGCTTATTCAAGAGCAACTCTTCTTCAAAACCCTGTGACTGTGCTCTATAGGAAAGATGGTACTTCCAAAATCCTCCTTAATACAGGTCATGCTTGTTGAGTCGCTGGTGATCCTTGAACTTCACATATTCTGTTACTCCTTTTCACTATTGCTATGCTTTGATTGCATTTTGGGGATGTTAAATCGAAGAAATACCATCGATTTGTGTAACGTCAGTCTTATTCCTAATCTTTAAAAGGATATTCTACAATTAAAACCTGTTTTGATCATGTTGCACTTTTGAACGATAAAATTGTCGAAGCAAAATAACATGGACATGTCTTTCCTTCTATCACTTTCAAAGGTTTTTTTGGTGTTAGATATGACAAATCCTCAACATCTAAAAACATCAAAACTCCGGACATACATCTATATTACCGTATACATAGATACCTAATGCATGGTTATATTAATTTATGGAACTAGTCGGAACGCTCGGTTAGCAAAAAGAAATAGTGAAATAAAGATGCCCTAGGGGAAGTCGGAGCCCTGCAGGTGGACTGCTGGCAACTCGAGTTGCATTGCAGCTTGAGCTACACTATAGGACTATCTACAATGCTTCAAATGGCTCCTTAACAGTAAATTTTTTAGCACCATGCAGTCATGCACTGTATTTATGATACACTTTATATGTGTGCAAGACATGTCATAACACATCCTGGCAGGTATTTTCTTCATCTCTGCTGGAGTGACAGATCTACAAGTATAGCATATCAAACCTAGCAAGGGTGCAATTACTGTCACTTCACCTTCAAGCTAGCACCTTGGTCATGCCGGACCTTCGCCTATCTTTTACTAAATTTTAAATTAAACTCCTTATGTCAAGGACATGGATTTGTTATTTTCAGAGGAATAAATTAAAATTTTCTGTTATTACAATTTTCAAGCATCCTCTTTGTAATTTGTGATTTCAGAGACAACACAATTGTTGTGAATCAGCATTACTAATATATACATGTAATTTAATTGTGGCCTTTGAAACCCTAACACATTATACTGGCTGTTCTTTTAAAGTATTATCCTTCTACCAGGTAATCCTGCTTCTATTCCAATCTCTCTGTATCTTTCGAATTCTATCCTTAACAATGCCACTTCTCTCAAACCCTTCAGATTAACTCCTTTCACCATCTAATCTTCCTCTTCTAATTTTTTTTTCTCTTTGAGTCACTAGTTAAAGAAAAAAGGCAAAATAAGCATGCATCATATGTGAAATGTAGCTCGTCGCACCACAAGCGATAATTCCCGCTTGCTCATGCAGAATGCTAGTAAACAGCTGAACATTGAAGAAAGACATCACTCCTATGCATGCCCAAAATGTACCTACCTGCAATGGGCAACTGCATTCTTTTTGCAATTCAGCTGAGATTGGGGTGTTCTTTGTGGCCTAGACGCTGCAATGGGCAACCTCATAGTTCACCAACAATGAACAAACCTTGTTTGCACTCATTCCAGGATACATATACCATTTTCGAAAGGATAACATTCTTTGAGAGAATTTGAGAGGGTTAACACTACATATCCTTCATCAAGTGGAAGCAAATGATATTTTTTTTCAAGATGATGAATACCATAGGATGAGCAGACCTTCAGAACATCTTGGAATATGTGCATGATACGAAGCAAAAGCAGCAAGCACTGCTACAGAATAGAGAACCTTTGGCTATAAGCAACCAGAACAGGTTCCATCCAAAGCAAAAATAAAATCAGAAAGTACCTGCAGAAAGGGCAGAGTCAACCCTCCGCCAACATTCGAGCAAGGCAATGGATATGGAAGACACGCAAGCAAAGGCATTCGACTCACTTCTATTTCGACATTGCAGTCCTCCATGCATGGTAAACATCCTCTCTCTCCAAACTCATCTTCAACGGTATACCTCAACACTTCCCCTCGCTCTCCTTCAACGCCATCATTAATAGAAAAACTCAGCACATCAATCCATCTCCTCGGTATTCTTCTTCTCGGGCGATTCTTGAACTGGGTTGTGGATTACATCTATCTCAATGACCAGCTCCGTTTCTTCATCATCGAAATAATACAGAGCCATACTGCTCGTCATCTTCTCCAGTGATGTCTCGGAAGTCAACTCCATCGATCCCTTCATCAATGAACGACTTTGGGGTATTGTTGAAGGGCAGCAGCTTTTGCAAAGGTTTGAGGACAGTGTATAGGGCTTTGAGAAAATTTGCTTGTATAGTAGAAATTACTCCCTATATGGCCTCGTATTAAGCAAGGGCTATGCACATAACTTTAAGCATGGCTTGTCATGGTCGCTTGAGAGCAAGCATGGATGATTACGATCTTTTGTGATAAATATCTTTTTGTTTCTATACGGGGCATGCTTTCTACTAATAAAAAGTTTATTCTGACATATAACATCAACTTTCTCGATGTGCCTGCATGCGAGGGCTCACCATATATGTCTGTCATCTTCTCTTCTTATGTTTTTTTTTTTTTTTTTTTTTTTTTTTTTTTGCTGCTAAAGCAAATGATTTGTACCATTTTAATACAGATCCTTAAAAAAAAAAAATCAAAAAATAGTAAAGTATGAAGCACTCTAAGCAACTTTTTCTTCCAACTTAGTGGACATCTCTAACATAATTAGCTACATACGAGGCCACCCACTCGCGTCTCCGCTAGCTTCTCTGAAAATGTGCATGGCCTGGAACCATATTACTTGAGAATATATATGGTATATTATTAAAAATAATTTTAAATTGTAAAATATATTTTATAAAATTTTATGTTAAAAATCAATGTTGATGTAACTAAAAAAAAATCACCCATAAAAATTACTTGATGATGCGTGGCAACTTGAATTAGTCAAGTATTAAGAAAGGCACAAGATGAAGTTACAGATTAAAATTCTAGGAACCTTTCTCAATCATAGCCACCATGTTTGACACTAATCTTTCTTTAATTCTAGAGTTTTATTTTTTTTTTGTGGCTGTAATATATAGCTACCTAAATAAGCCTTGTACAAATGTTTTGGTCCCGGTATTAGGAATGAGACGGGAGGAAGATAGCATGGTAATTCCACGTTGCGGTGAAGGTAATCGCTCCTCCTCCTCCTCGTCTTTGAGCCTATCGAGGTCAAAAGACAAAAACCCGTTCTTTCGTTCTAATCACAATTGTTCTTATGAATTTTTCCTTCGTTGCCCTCCTCTCATCAACGCATGGTGAGAATTGAGAAGGGGATTGGGGGACGGCACGTGCTCCGATTCGGATTGTTCGTTAGCTGCTCATTTGTTGTAGATTTTGGACGGATTTGTTATAATTCTTTATTATTTCATATTTGATGTTGAAGGTGATGTTTTTCTTATCTGCTTCACCTGTTTCAGTCATGCTGGTAGGCTATCTCTCCTCTTAATCTCCTCTTTCTAACCTTAGCTTTTCCTTTTTTGTTTTTTCTTTTACATTTGCTTTCCTTACTTTTATTTGATGGAGGCCTTCTCTTCTTTGTGAATTTAATTACGTGGCAAATCGATCTTTTCTTCCTTTCTTGTTCATCTTCTGAATTTCCTGTTAGTCGTTTGACTTTTCCTTCTTTTTTTTTTATAAAAAAAACTATAGAGGTAGAAGTGTAAAAATAGGTCAGTTTCTGCCTTGTCGATTATTGTGATTATAAAACTGTTTTGCTCTGTATTAGAACTAGGTTTACACTATCTGTGGGCTCTTTTTCTAGATCTTAGTCTCTTTCTTTCTTTTTTTGTAGTTATCTTCTATTTGTAGCTTTCGTATGTTATGGCTTTCTTGCAAAAGGAAGAAAGTGTTTTCCAAAGTTTTGATTGGTATCAGTAGTAGCACTGCGATGCATGAGGTGAGAATACATGTGACCTGATCGATTTATTCTCTTCTGTGAGGGATTCTTTTTATTTAAACTTGAACTGTTAAACAAAACCATTTTCTTCAGAGATCAGTCTTCTTGTCATTGAGTTCTGCTGGTTTCTCATTATTTTCCTTTTTTTCTTTTTATTGGCTTGTGCTTCATTTAATTATACTTATTTTATTACATCCACATCCACCAACCCAGCAACTTCATCTCAGTCTGAATATCTAGTTTAGGATTTCTTTTAGTTGATTATGTTCTTCCTGCAGTTCCTTAGCATCAGCTGTTGATGCTGTTGCTTGGCTTCACAGATGAAAGAACTGTGACGGGCCTGGCACTTTTGTCCAATTGTTAACTCTTTCTCTTCCTGGCATCCGAATTAATGTGATAAGAACTTTTGCTAAGAGGGTGTTACTTCTTACTTCAATCATGGAGTCTCATCATGATCCGCTCAGTAGAGAGTCATCGCAGGATTCTGAAAGGAAGATCATTATGCACCCCCTTTACCTTCCCAAGTCTTCACCTTGGCTCGACCTGAAGGTCTTTTATGTGAGGGCAAGCAACTTTGAGGTTGATGAATCAACACCAGAGCATCTCACCCTTAACCATATTCCACTGACCCCCGACACCATCCTCGAAGTGAATGGTCGTAGAAGTAGCATTTATTCAGAATGCGTTTCTTCTTTGCTTAGAAGGGACAGAGTTGACAAGAAATCAGAAGAAGCTACATTTGTCAGCACGGATAATATAAGGATGACCGGAAGTGTGAGATTTGAGGTCTTTGATGGAAATAATCTATTGCTTGCTGGAGTCCTAGAGTTGTGCAATAGTAGTGTCCTGAAAGGGGAATCAAAAAATCATGGCAAGAAATGGAGCATGAGATGCCAATCTGTGATGTCGGTTGATAATGGCTTTCTGAAAGGCAAGCAATATATGAGTCCAGAGATTCCTTCACCCGTGCTAGAGGTGTATGTTGCTGGGTGTTTCTCGGGCAATCCCATTATCTTGACTAAGACTCTGCAGCTGGATTGCCGGAGGAAGCAACAGAAGACAGTGGGGCTAAATTCAATTCTTGAGTATGAGACAGATGAAGTGAAGAAAGAGGTGCCATCTGAGGATGCTTTGCAGGTAATAGATGATCTCCAAGATTCTCATTATGCATGTGATAAACGGATATGTTTTTATCATTCTTTGCGTTGTTCGATGAATGAGCCAAGTTTCTTGAATTAGCATGATCTTTTCCAACATATTTCATATGTTGGATTATGCTCTTTAAACTGCATAGTTTTGCTTGTGGGCACTTATCTGGCAACATAATCATGTTCTTATATGGATAAGGTTATGAGCAACACATATGATTCAGTCTTTAAACTTCTTGTTTTATGTACTTTTTTTCGGTTCGAAATCCATTTGATCCTGAATCATATCACCTTTTTCTTAAATTTATTTTAGTGATTATACATACCACTTCCATAAATGATATAAGATAACTTATAATATTTAAGCTGTGGACAGATTCACATACTGTAGAATGTGTCTACAGAATGTAAATATGAAAGAAACTAGAAAGGATCTTGTGATCCGTGATCCTATACGATCTGACCCCTCTATAATTTGCCACTTGATCTCGATCCAGACAACATTAGTCAAAATCCACATGGGAGGCACTAATATTTGTTTTTATAATGTTTTGGCTTCTGGTATGGTTTATAATTCTGGGTTCTAAGGTTGGTCGAACCCTTATCATTTCTTTCCTTTTTCCCCGTTTATGCATTATAACACTGTCAACCTGCTGGATTTGGGCTTTTTTTCACATGTAGATCATTGCTGGTACCTTAATATTTACTCTTTATAAGTCAAAATGTTTTTAATTTTTAAAAAATCCCTTTTTAAGATTATTTTTCTTCATTGTGGGACTTGACATCTTTTAGGAGGTTTTGGTTGTTGTAAGGGAAGTTTTAAAGGTGGGAAAGAAATGTAAGATTGTAAGGATAGACAAATGTGGATTTGAAAAGTTCTACTCAAAGTAGACATTCTCAATTTCATAATTATCTTTTGTCCAATTTCATCTCACAACCAAATACCCCATATTATCATAATGTTAGGTACCTGGTTAAGACCTAAGCCTAATGCACCTCTAATGCCTAGGCATTTTTTTTGTTGTACTTGGTTGGGGGTCTTAATGTTTGGTATCAAATCAAGCCCTATGTCTGGAGTTTGAGTCATGGAAGAGGCAATCGGTGGAAAGGGTTGCCTGGAAAAAGAAAAAAGGCTAGAGCGAGAGCCACTGTGGAAAGGGCCTAGTGTCATTGACTCACAACTCAAAAGCTTAAGCTGTTGGAAAAAGGACTAGCCCAGGCTAATAAACCCATGTGGCATCTCTTTTATTAGTTATTATGCGACTACGATAATCTCCCCCACCCAATGTCGTGACGCTTTCGTCGTGGTTGGCTCCTACTCAAGAGAGGGGGGGACCACCCACAGTTGAAGTCCTACTCAACCCTACCTAGTCTACCTTCGACCCTGGTATCCCCTAGTGAGGAGCCCACATGATCAATACAGGTGGTGATAAACCATGGGCCTAGCTCTAGTACCACTTGTTATGGACTCGCAACCCAAAAGCTTAAACTGTTGAGAGAAGGACTAGCCCAGGCTAATGAACCTATGTGG
Organism: Phoenix dactylifera; assembly: GCF_051530095.1. NCBI lineage: Eukaryota > Viridiplantae > Streptophyta > Magnoliopsida > Arecales > Arecaceae > Phoenix > Phoenix dactylifera. Next base: position 2,470,541 of record NC_143190.1, read on the forward strand.
CACCCCTTTTATTAGTCAATGTGGGACGATGGCACTAGTGACAAGGGTGCAGCCGCCATAGAGAAAGGGCTACCTGATTGTCCTAGAGTGAAAGCTATCATATTGGAGGGGCTGCCTGGACTAGAGTGAGAGCCACAATAGATTGGGTTGCCAGGTAGGCAGGGATATAGGCTACGGAGTGTGGTGGTTTGTTATGTTCCTAGTTTAGATCTTAGCCTAACACACCTCCAACGCTTAGGCATTGTTGATGTATTGGTTAGGGTCTGAACATATATCTTGTAAGTTTAAAAATCATGAAACTTTATGATTTTCTAGAGCATCCAAAGATTCCAAACAAACCTTCAAAGCTATTAATTTCTCCAAGACTTGTTTTTCTTGGATATTTCTTGAGGTGCATACTCGAGCCCTTGTCCATGTACTAATTTTCTCGAAGATAGGAAGGTGATGCACTATCCATTTTCTGGATTTGGAAATCCATTGATTTACAAATATATTTATACTAAATCCTACTGAGAAGGAGTTAAGCCACTACATTTTTTAATGTGCTTTTCTTACCAATAAATTGTTATTATATGTAAATAAACTATATTATATGCATACATACCTAGTATATATTCGTGCACATGCATATATACATCTAGTGTACACACATGTATAAATCTTTGCTTTGAACAAATTATCCTTTGGACTTCACATCAAACAGTCATTTATTAAGCAAGTCTTTAGACAATGATCTTTCTCTAAATGCAATTGCATTTCTCAAAGATTGATGGTTTTCTTTTTCTTTATTGATGAAGTGAAAAATATGAATAATCTGTTTTCTAAGGCCGCGAATTTTCATTTGTCCCCTCTAAACCATCACAAGCAAGTATTATTCCATATATTTAGGGTTGCTTTTATTCTCTATTGGCTCCTTTCTAGAACAGAGTCTGGTAAAATTATATCTTCTAATCTTTTTTCATCCATATCTATCAGAGTTTTATGTGATCTACCCATTCTTTTGTGTGAAATTAGAACCAAATTATGAGGCAATCTTCTTATCATGATACAAGTTACGAGGCAACCTTCTTATCATGAAAAGTGTGAAATCATTTCATGATTTTGTAGTGGCATCCAAACAAATCCTTAATGCACCAGTATATAGTTTGAGCTTGGGATAGACTTGCATCATCTTGTGTCCTGGTGTGCTCCTCTACAATCTCTCGTAATCTTGTGATCTGAAAAAGGCTCTCGTTGACTTTACCAAGTGCCAAAGTTGCCCTTGTAGAACTTAGGAAGTTAAAATGGAAAATTTCTGTTGGTCATCTCCTTTGTCACCATGGATCATATGCACTCATACCACTTTGTTGAATTAATTATTTAGGAATATTGGATTCTATAAATGTCTGTTGCTTCTTTTTTTTTGGATGGCAATTTGATCATCTAGAACAAGTTCCTTAGTCAAATTGCATGACTAACACATGAAAAAGATGACTATATACTTGGGTTCAGAAGTAGAAAGTGTCACATTTATGTATGTATGTATGTATGTGTTTGTATAAGGAATTCCAGGTAAAGCATATAACAAGCCTTACCATATGCAGGATAATGTGAAAAAGTCTTAACAAAATCAACAACTAGAGGAGAAGTTTTTAAGGACAACCAAATATACGTTAGAAGGCATAGCAATAGCATGTGCAAGAAAAAAGTTGAGTATAAATGTTTGTTAAATATAATGATATACTTCTATGGAGAAAATAATAACTGTATGACAATTGATCCTAGAGAAATTTTTATATAAAAAAATTATCATCTTGTAGAAGTCATGCAATTGAGAAACAGAAGTCATGCAACCGAGAAGAGGTTCAAGTTGACATGTTTAGGAAGCTTCAGGCTTCAGCATAATTGTTATACAAAATCAAATAGATAGAAACATTGAGTTCTGGCTGAAGATTGAGAGTACCAGAATCTGAAACTGTGCATATGCATGCACAGGAGATGAAAAAGAAACTTAAACAGAAAAAGAAGAGCAAATCTGACTATTATGTATATGAGAATTGATAAGAAGACCTGAGAAAATACTGTCTAGATTTTTAGTTAATTTGAAGACATTTTAACCTTTTGCGAGAGAAAATAAATAAAACACCCAAGCTCTTTCTCTATTGAGCCAAAACGTGAAAAGCTTATAATTTCTGTAGCTTGCTTTTTCTTAACTCCTAAACATTGCATAATGATATGCAATACAAAGCAACCAAATGCTGATTAAAATTGAGTTCTTTAAGATATCATAACTGATTATGCTTAGTTAAATGCGAGGAACTTGGTCTATTCCACTCATAATGAACATCCCATTTCAACAAGCTGGAATTTAATGAGATCATTTAAATTAAAAATAGCATCAAAAAGTCTAATTAACATTTATTTTCTTTTTCTTTCTTTTAATTTGAGGATTGTACTTAGCACTTACAAAGAGTGAAGGATTGTACTAGCCTACATCAAGTAACCCAAACTCAAAATACTGTATCATGCCACTACAACTATATTTTTGGGATGACGTAATGTGTAGGCATTTCAAAACATATAATTTTTTGTCCAAGGACATTTACATGTTGTAGATCACATCCAATGGGTTAGAGTTTGATTTTGCAATTTGGACCATTTAATTTTATGGTGGGTATAAAGTTCTCTCTTTGTACCCTATTCAATATATTTGTTAGGTCAGATTAGATCTTGATGGGCTGGATCAGTTGATATATTCTTATTAGTCAGGTTCAATCAAGACCTGAAGCCAAGGTACGCAGTACCGACTGTACCGACGTACCAGTGGGCATCGGTACTGGTACGGTACCGAACCAAACCGAGCCGAACCGGTACAGTACCGATGGGGTTAAAAGCCAAAAAAAATTTGGAGCCGGTACGGACTGGTCGGTTCGGGTCGGTACCGGTTCGGTACGGTTCGGTACCGGTCAGTACGGTTCGGTTCGGTACCGAAATATGTAGCTGTACCGTATCGGTAGGGTCCGGTACCGGTATGTACCGGCCGGTACCGACTCGTACCGACCGGTACGGCAGACCATGCATGAAGCCTTCCACTAATCTAAAATTTTACATATCCAATGCTTCACTTGTTATTTACTTATGTTTGGGTTCATAATGCCTATGGGTGTAATTGAGATTTTGTGGGAATAACATCATTCACGTACCCGATTCCTTCTGATACCTCAATTACATCATTTCAAATGGTCCCGATTTGTTGCCGAAAGGGTCAATATAACATTCTGCCTACTGGATCCCATGTGTATATGTTTTCAAGACTCATTACAGTATCTGATCTAGAAGGATTCTTTTCTTTCAAGTCATGTAAGTAATGATTCATTTTCATCTAAACCAATGACATGATTTTTGTAGTTCTGTTATACCTCAGAATTGCACAAAGTCTTCCTAGTTTTTCAATCACAATTGAATAGTACTTTAGTGAATTAATCAGAATAAAGATGTGCTCAATTTGATTGGAGTGAGATTTATGTGTAAAGTTTCATGTAAGAAAATTCAAAATTTCACTTCTTGTACTTGTCTTATTGGCTTACTTGCACTGATAACTAATGTCAATTTCTTGTGGTTTGACTCCTTTGACAAGGTGCTCAAACTTTTTTCTTTTTTCATAAGCTCTTGTCTGATCAGTGCAACATAATCAAGTCAGTTAGGATTTAATGGTTTAAAAGTAAAGGTGATGTGCTAAATAGGGACTCTTGCATGTGGTTCATTGAGAAGCTTGAGGTCCATAATGTTTGTTTGAAAGGAGATGACGATAATACATATCCAATCCAAGGTGCGTACGAACTCCCATACTGTGAGTATGTAAAGCCTTGTATTGAGGCATTTCAAGCTATATACTGTGGTTTAACAATGCCATATCATCCTTTATCTACAAAATGTGAATAGGTATGCAAGCATACTGGGGTAAGTATTCTGCTGGTATGTAACCCTCATCACCATACTTGAAACCTTGATCAAATCTCATTTCCCAATGTTTAGAATGCTGTAAGGGTGTCTAGGCTCACTAATGATGTATCCAGAAGTGACAAGAAGTTACAAGATATATGCAGATCTTACAAAGAGTTTTTTTTTTTGTGAATGTTGGAAAGCTATTTGGAAGGTGGCTGGAAGTTAGATAACTAGTCCAAGCAGTCATTTATTTCATCAGGACTTGGCATATTATTGTGTCAAACAACTAAACTTGTGACCAGCTCCAAGTATTTTTCTTGATGTTGCTGATGTGGCCGCCTCTCTCGTATATAATTGAGAAAGTATGTATTTGACTGTTTGATGAAGTGAAGCATTATTACCAAAAATTAGCAAGTGAATGTGGGAGATAAAAGATAGGTCTTAGAGGTTTTTTTTTTAATTTTTGGAGGTACAATATCTTAACATATTATACATATTATATTGTTCTCATTATTCTACAGCTGTTGTGAAGTTATTTTACTTTGATATAGTCCTAGGCGATAGTCTGGTGGTTCATCTGGAGATTCATTCGATTGGGGAGTAGGCAGATGTGCTTGTTTGAGAGAGAATAAAAAAAAAGCAATTGGGACTTCATGACTATGGGTGTTACATTTGGTCATAGGATGGATTATTCCACTGGTTAGGTTTAAGGATATATTCATATTGATGATCCATGGTGCTAATAATTTGATTTTTTTTTTTCAGTGGAAATGGACTTAGAATTTGTATTTGGATCGATTTCTCATTAGTGAGTTATACTTAGTCCAGAGTAATGTGAATTAAATTCTTGTTATGACAATTCTATGTATGTCTAAATTGGCTGGATGCTACAAGGCATGTTGCCCCTGTCCCAGTCCATTTTGATAGGCAATGAAGTTCATTCATATGCAAAATTGTCAAGTGCCATCAGTTACATCTTCATCACCTATCAAAATGGACTGAGACAGAGGCAACATGCTTTGTAGCATCCATCGAACTCAGAGATGAATGGAATTGTCTTAACAAGATTTTTATTCATATTACTCTGGACTAAATGTAATTCACTAATTCTACAGTAGCATCTGCTGAGCTCCATAGCCACAACATCTCCCTTGCCTCTGTTGGAATGTACTGATAGAGGCTGTAAGCTTTGTGGAATCCATGTGATTCATTGATTTACAAGGTTTGTCTTGAAGTTATTTCATTAGTCTGAATGAAATGTACTTTACTGACAATTCATGGATCATCATATGTTCTAGTATGGTTTATCATACAATGATACAATTCACTTTTGAAACTATATTCAGCTGACAATCTTTTATTGAATCATGAGTATGAATGTTACGTAACTAGTGGAACAACGCAGTCCATGGCATGATGTAATGTTTATTCACCTATTTTCATTTTTTTTTCATTGTCTCTCAAATGAGTTCATCTGTCATTCCTCAAAGTATGGTGTCTCTTGATGCATTGGTAACTATGATGTAAGACAATATTCAAGTGAAGGAACTATACATCAATTGTAGAACAATGTAGAGAATATAATGTGAATACATATGTTAGATAGTTACCATGTCATAGTTCCAAAAATAGAAGAAAACCTCTAAGACCTATCTTCTGTCTTTCATCCCTTTCTTTTTTGAGTTTTTGCCAACTATTTTAATAGATGCCGAATTCTATTTAAGATAGTGGCAACATCATCAACTATGTGAAATGCTTGGGGGTGCTTGTAGGCTTTGTTGTTGGGCACAATAATTTCACGAAGTATTGACAGAACAAATGACTACTTTGACTGGTCTTATGTTTTGCCAACTTCTAAATGGATTTCTAGCACTCACGATGGAACTCCAACGAGTGTTTTTGTGTGCCTTGAAAGATGGTTGCTCCACTACTTTAAAGGCGCAGCTGAAGTTGTGCTTATAATGAGCAACCGCTTGGCATTTTGGAACAATTAAAGGGCAACACCCCAGATGGCAAGGTTTGATACCGCATCCTTCTCTAAGGCACAAAGTTAAAGCCAAACAATCAAATTGAAAGACGGTCTCTATTTGTGTAGGCTACTTAAATTCTTAGAGAAATTCATTCCATTTTTTAGGTACTTACTTTTTGGCTTTCTTAAATTTACTCTATCAAATTTGAGCATCTTATACTTAAAACAGATTCTACTCTTCTGAATTTGTTTTGCAGGTGTCAAAGTTCAAGGACTTTAAACCAGAGAATGATGTCGATGTGGATTATAACAGTATCTATTCTTGTGAAGACTATGCAGAAGGGGAGGATGGGGAACTCTCATGGTTCAATGCTGGTGTCAGGGTTGGAGTGGGTATTAGTCTCGGCATTTGCCTTGGCATTGGAGTAGGTGTCGGTTTGCTAGTTCGTACGTATCAGGCCACTACCCGAAATTTTAGGAGGTGACTTATTTGATCATTTTGGTGGTACTGGCTTCCCCCTACCCCTTGTAACCACTGATTCGTCCTTGTTCTCATCAATTGAGCAACTGACTTGGCGGTGCTCATGTGGTACTTGTCCAAGCTGTGAATTCTTATTGTATAGGGATCTGCTTGTGGATGACTAGTTCTCTCTGTGATTTTGCCATGTTAATGGAGTCTTTTTTCTTATTAAAAACAATTATGGTAAGAATGTTTGGCAGAAGTTGTAAGCAGCTAAGCTTTTGTGGGCAACATATGCTGATTTTTATATGTTCTCATGATTTCCATAGTGGAATATAAGATGGGGATTAATCTGTCTCTTCCTAAGATTAACTACTCTATTCTGTGATACATGGACCATTTAACTAGATCTCATGATGTGGATGTTTCAGTGGGGAAAAATTCAGAAATAATTGGCTTAAATTAGAATTCCTTAGTCAGATTTCTGCAGTTACAAAGACCATGCCTGCTTTTTATGTCCTGATCTGATATACAAAGGCATGATAAATATTTTCATTATGGGCATGAGGTCTGCAAAGTTTTATATAAAAGATAACAATGATTTCAATTTATGTGAACCGGGTTACTTTGGAGTCCAAGAAATGCATAGCTTAACTTCTTATCATCTGATCTTAAATTTCTTCTTACAACAGTTTTTGAAATAATATGGCGACAATGGTTTTGTTTATTTTCTCATGAATTTTTTTTTTTTTTTGATAGAACGGCGACTCACAGATCGAGCATGAGTGCGACTAATAAAATCAGAAAACTTTAAAAAAAAATTTATTGATCAATCAAAACAGTCTACTGCAAATTAAATCTGCGGCTGTCTTATATAAATGAGATTTACAAAGTAAACTAAAAAAAGAATTATTCGGCTATAAAATCTGAAAATTAGGTAAAAAAAGAGGGTAAATTACAAAAACTACCTCCTCTGATGGAAAATGTCATGGAATTTTAACATAAAACTCTTCTTCTTCCCTAAGCATCTCTAAAAATAACTCATGAATTGGCATCTCTCTAGGATGCCACGATCTTGGGCGCTCCATACGCACCTTCATCTTGAAGAATCATTTGGCAATAATCAGCTGTTTTCCTGCAAGCTATAAAGTGAGTCATCTTGAAAAAACGATTTACAACGGCAAACAGAGAGTCTAATCCCCTTGCATCCTCAGCTACCCAAAAGTAAAATTCATGCTCATATTTTCCCATGGGGCTGCGGGAATAGTAAATAGAGAGCACAAAGGACCAGCATTTGTAGCACTCTCCTTTGACATCCGGAAAACATCACCTCTCTAAGAACTTGCTGACGTGACGCTTCATTACTGGAGACCAATGCAAGTGTCCTGTTCCTGTACAAGTGTCTCCCATGGAGCTCCTTAATGATCTTCTCCCTCAATGAGCAGTCTGGAATTCAAAGCCAGACTTCCTTTCGCACTCTGTGGTCAAGCCTCTTCCCAGCCCCTAGTTCATCCATGCAAGTTCTTAAAATAGGTGCCCTTTGCATGCAGATCTTTGAAAGCATCAAAACCAGCCATCAAACTGTTAGAGCCTGGAATAAATCTTCTATACAAAGAAGCTAGACCATGGAAACTCCGAACCTCATGGATGTCGTAAGGAACGGGCCATCCTGAACAGCCTGCACCTTGGAGGTTATCTGCCTTCAAGCCTTCAAATAAGAATACATATAGCCCAAGAATTTAGACCATCAACCATGGAATTGCACTTCTTCAGATTGGCATAGAGCATTACTTCTCTGAGATGCTACAAGTGAGCTTCCCATGAAGCACCATGCACCAATATATCATCAAAGTAAATTACGATGAATTCACCAGTAAGAGGTTGTATAACATGATTCATCAGTCTTATAAATATTCTGGGAGCATTAGAGAGGCTAAGAGGCATCACCAACCACTCAGGGAGATCGTCTCATGCCTTAAACTTGGTCTTTCACTCATCCCCAGGCTTGATCCAAAGTTGTTCATATCGACTTTCAAATCTATTGATTGATTGATTGACCATCCAAACATATACACCATGTCTCAACCTTCTTTGGAGTCAGCAAAGTGGGTACTGCACAGGGGCTCATGTTGGGCCAAATTAGTCCGTCAAGCAGCTCCTGAACTTGTCTTCCAAGCTGCTCATAGTCCATAGGATTCATGCAACAAGCTTGTTTTTCAGGCAAATTGGCTCCAAGAAAGAGAATAATATGGTGTTGGATATCTTGCTCTGGTGCAAACCGACCTGTACATCTAAAAGAACATCTTCGCAGCCTTCGAGTAGGGGGAACATCTTCAGGAACAACAAAAACTTGTTTGACTCTTTCTTTCCACCATCATGAGAACAACTCTAGACTCCATAACCTCCACCATGAAAGACTTCAAGCTGAGCAAATTGATACTTCTTGGCTTGGGCTTGGGGCTAATCTTCCTCTCTCATCGGGATAAGAACAATTTTCTGATTATCCTTCTAAAAATAACAGGAAACTATTAGGTCCACTCAACCACCAAAATTTGAAAATTATGCGACAAACTAATGCTATTTAATGAAAAAATCAATGAAATTTTGACCACAAACGCGAAATCTCGTTTGTTGGCTGTGAGGACCCGTGTGGACGGATATTTAGTCCCAAATCGGTTATTCATTGGGTAGATCTTGGGTACTTATATAAGATCAAGGAACCCAAATAATACATTCCGGTTAACTATCTTGGATGGGGTTCTGAGTTGTTACAAATGATATCAGAGCAGACCCAACCCATAATCTATAGAAACTAGGGGACATTGCAGCATAGATCCATTGGGGCCGACCACGGGTCGATCGTAGTATTTGTAATTAGATTTGAATAGCTTTGAACTCTTAGTCTAATGAGGACGTCAGGGCTTAAACGGAGAGAGTATATGAGGAACCGTGTTGATATTTTTGGATAAGGTCCTACATTGTTACATTGGCACTCTCGCTCACTAGATAGAATAGAACTAAATTAATTGTTGAATTACAGGTCGGGTAAGACAAATGATCATGGTACCCTGTCTTGCATTGCACCACTTCTTTTTCATCCATCTGTTTATTTGTTTTGTTGCGAAAGGAAAGTGTTCTGCGTATGTATATACTAGATATTCCATGATTTGTATCTGGCCTTGCGGCTGGATGGAAACTTGACACCTCATAAATTTATTTATTTATCATGCAAAAACTTTGCCACCTTATAAATTTATGGTACTAGCAGATGGTGGTTGTCTCTTTTAATTAATTAACCTGAGAATTTAGTCTAGTCTCTCTAGGAGAGAAGATAACTGAGGCTGAGCACGTTCTTCATGAGGCAAATAGAACTGTAGATTAGGTTGTCATATTTGCTGCTCCACACTTTGGCACGATCCTTTAGACTCGGCACACTTCGGTTCCACCCCCCCTGTGTAGTCTTATCTCTATGGATTTAGCTGGCCATACTCATACGAAAATAGTATGAGCAACCGATGTCCCAAAAAAAAAAACCACAAATTTATAACTTGGTGCGCATGTTATAAGTTATAATACACAAGGTTGAGAATTCAAGCATTTGCCCGTGTGCCACTGAAGAATTAATAGCATCTGTTTTCCTCGATCACAAAGATTCCAACTGCATTCATGCACCCCAAAATCAAACTGATCTTGGTACAATCATTTAGGGACCTAAATAACATAAGCAGCACTAAGAAAGTGTGAGGCTCCTACGCTTCAGGTCCACTGGAGAAGCCGGACTTTGATGCGCAAGCCTTTGGGGAACCCAAGGAAAGGGAAGGAAACAGGGTAGTCATGCTCTGCAACCTCCCACTGGTATCTCCGAACAAGGTGGTGGAGGAAAACTGCAATCTCTAACTTTGCGAGCTCCGCGCCGGGGCACAGTCGTGGACCACCGCTGAAGGACATCACATTGCTGTTCTTCGTCAAGTTGGCAGAGATAGCCTGCATTTGAATGAGGATGGTAGAACATAGTATAGATCACATAAAAAGGAACGATGTACCGCAAGATTAAAGCTGATAAAATTTTATATAGGCCTGGCCCGAAGCCTGATTAGAAATAAATAGGGTTTAGGTCCGAGGCCCAGCCCATGATCAACTCTACAAGATGACGATGTTTTGTTGATCAACAGAACCCGCTACATTCACAGTTCCTATATTTAATGCGACAATTGTTGAAAGAGACCAAAGTAAACATGATTACGAAACATTTGTTGCAAATCCAAAATGGCATCAATTGTTTTCTGTGATAGGTCGCTACTCATGATTCACCTTTCAAATTGTTTTTAATAGTGATCCACATGACTGAACTGTTGCGGTTTATTTTTTATAGCTAAAATCATGTAGTATAGGTCACTAATTTGAGGAAGTAACAACATAGATTCTTGTTTGTCTTCCTGTTTGGAAAGAATTTCCATATGTAGGATCATTGGGCACATGATGATGGAAGTTACATCATCATGTGACATTGCTTGTTATGGCATTATGACAAATCATGCATTAGTCATGGTAGATCCAATAAGATTTTTCTTGAAGATTAGGATGAGGGAAAGACCAGCCGAGTGCAGAAATAATGGATGAGTCTAAGTCTCTTCTATCAAATTAATGCAGCCCATTCTCTCTCTCTCTCTCTCTCTCTCTCTCTCTCTCTCTCTCTCTCTCTCTCTCTCTCTCTCTCTCTCTCTCTCTCTTCCAAAGCATGATTTCATGGAGGATTTGTAGGTAAGAAGGTGTCAATAGAACATCTGGTTATTAGTATATCCCCCTGGTTTGACCAATTCATTTCTATGTTGGCACAAATTGCTGCATGGTTCCACTAAGCTTGAGCATTTCAATTTAAGCAGGCCTTGTATTTAGATTGCACATAAACGTCCCTATTTGTGAAGTTAAAAGTGATCAAAGACAGGACAAGACAACAATGGTTCTACTGCCTGATGAACAATTTAATTAAGTGTTAAGTCTTATTGGCAGATCAATGTATAGGCAAGTGCTTCGAAGACGACTAAAAGTGTCAGCTTATCAAACTGGTAAAGTTATTGGCAGTGGGACCAATGATGAAAATAAACTTAGAAGAAATAGATCTGACCTCCAGTCATAGAATCCATACTAGTCTATGTTATTGGCAGAGCTCTCTCTCGAGACAGACTTCTGCCAATCTTACTCTCTTCTCGTGCGGATCTTGAAGTGCGGCAGACTTTCTTCTTGCGCAGATTTTGAAGTTTGATAGACTAATCTGGATTCTATGACTCAAGGTCAGATCTATTTCTTTTAAATTTATTTTCATCATTGGCATCAAATCAAGTGATCTGAGATCAAATCCTGCCTTCATCAAGGTTTGGAGGTTAGGAATATTTGGAGAGGGAAAGCTACCCTTCTCCATTGGATAGCTCATTATCTAGGACCCTTCTATTTTACAAAGATAACCATCTCATATATTAGTAGGTGTACATGGCTTGGAGAGAGCTAACCTGCAGCCATCTCCATGGATTGTAGCGCTGCGGATCATCGTAAATGGATGGATCCAAATGGGCTGCTGATATGATTGGCACCACCTCCCACCCACACGGAATGTGATACCCTTAAAAAAAAAATGTAGACAAAAAAAAAAGTCTGTGTCATTTTGTTGATATATAAAGTACAGCTAAAGAGCACCAACGTACCCTTGAATTGAACATCCGTAATAGCCTTCCTGTGCAAGAACTTGACAATATTGCCCAGTCTAAGGGTCTCGTTGATGACCTTAACAAATTAAAGCACACAAGATTAATCTTCTATGAGAACTAGCTTTCATCCGCCCTTTTGTTTTTAAGGATAAGATTATGTGCTCATGGGAGGTTACACAGTGGGTGAATTCCATTTGCTTGTAGTCATCCCAGTTGAGTCCAGTCTCGCCGCGTTCCTTCTTCAGTCTTGCGATCTCCTCATGCTCTTCCTGTGAGGTAAAATGGAGAATAACGGCTATAAAATTTGAAGCACTCTTATGAAAAGTTGAAGGAGAGATAGGAGGCATACTTTTAGTTGCTGGACAGCTTTGGGACATGACTCGAGGAAGTAGATGGCCAAGGCGATGGCAGCGGAGGAGGTTTCATGGCCGGCGAAGAGCATGCTTAGTATTAGGTCAAGGATCTGTTCTTTGGAAAGATTTGTGTTTCTAGATACTGAAGCTAGAAGGTCATCTTCTTCCAAGCCTTCACATTTGTCATTGACCTTTTGGATTCTCTCCTCCAGCTTTTGTCCCATGATCTTGAGGATTATGGCTCTTGACTGTACAACCAGGAGGAAAGAATTAAAACCAGAAAAAAAAAATATTCAACTTATGATAATAAGATATATATAGATATATACATATGTATGAACACATATAGCTGTAGAAAAAAATGCTTTCAAGATTCAAACTTTTTCTACAGTTACTAGAAAAAAAAAACTCTAATTTTTAATGAATATTCAGATACATATTTTCTGAAAAAAATTAAAAGAGCAAGAATTACATAGACTGCATTTCTATAGTATATGTTTTCACATATATTTTATTAGTTTTTAGTAATCCACTCGAATGACCCTACGAACCAATGTATTGATAGAATTCCATGTGCACCATTTTTTTCTGGATTTTTCTCAGCTGAAAACATTTTTGGTGTTAGTAATCTTCAAACTAAAAGATTTTTCTAATATTATGGCTAACCGTTGCATAAATTGGACGATCAGACCCAGTGAAATATTTTTCTCAGAAAGATTATTCGTTGACACCGGTTAAGGCCAGAAGATTTGCTATACCTTATCTATGTTAGATGACGACATCTAACTCTTTTCCTTTGGGGACAAAATGGAGTCTGGACGACTCATTCTCGGGTAAAAGAAAGTCTGAAAATTCTCACTCTCAATCTCTAATTGAAGAGGGGTGGGAATTGATCACCAACGTCTCAATCTTTAATTTTTCCCAAGAAAGGAGTTTTAATTTCTTTGTTCTCCTCAAGGTCTGCCATCCAGCTGCAGCTAAATATATTTCATACGGAAAACTAACAACCAACTTTCTAGCGAAGGTCACGTCTCCAAATATCGTAGCAATCAATCTTCCAGTCTTCCCTGTCATCATTAATTTCCTATCAGACAGGAAGTACTTTCCCAAGGGAAAGAGAGCTTAAGTTGGAGGACATATTCGCCACGCAAACTCTGCTTCCAAGAACAACAGGCTTCAAAAATAAATTGCAATGTTACGTATAAGGTGGTCATTTCCCCCTGAATTTTTCTAACTAGTTTACTAAGATCCCATACTTAGGATGAATCTCAAGATGTGCCGTCTTTCTCGTTCTTTCTCCAGTGGAAACTCTATATCTATTGCATGGCGGACGTAATCAACAAGAAAAACTCAAGACTAGAGCAACATGGGAGGTGATTTAGTTTGCAGGTTCCTGCAAATTAATCTTTGGCATAGTGATACATGCCAGTAGCACTATTCATGGATCAGCTCCGACTCCTCCTCCCCCACAATGCAAGTTGGGATAAGGTAATTATTAAATTAATTATACCTGCAGGGCTTTTCTGTATGCCGTTCCAGGTAGATTCAAAGGGATGGAGGCCATTCCCTTCATGAATGCATGGTACTCCAGCCTTAGCTGCTCGGTTTCCGGCATCCCTGGATCCAAGCTCATCAGATGCTTCACCATCAGATTGAAGGCAAACTGCACCCATATTAGTCACCTTTCTATCACTATCTATCTTCGCATGCAGTACAAATAATTGTCACAATGATACACTGGTTTTAGAGTAACCTTCTTTCCTTCTTCTTGGGCTGAGAAGGTGGAGCGGTCCTCCCAGGAATGGAGAACCTCCAGCGCCTGCTTCTCGATGTCGGGGAGGAAGAAGGTGCGGAGCTTAACATTGCTCATGAAGTTGACGGCGATGGAGCGCATCTCCTTGTGCGCGTCGCCCGCCAGCGCCAGCATCGACCAAGGCCCCATGATCTCCTTGATGCTCGTCGGGCAGCTGTTCTCGAAGAGCCTCCCCTCGCTCTGAAGGATGAATCGGTTGAACTCCGGGTCCGCCGACACGATCGTCGCCTTCCCCAACAAGTTCGTCCTAAAGATCCTCCCGTACCTGCCCAGAAATGCAACAAAGAGAGAGAAATTTTAGAGGGGAAAGACAGTTGGACTTGGCATGTAGAGAGATGCGAGGGAGAGAAAAGGGCGCAAACTTTGCGATGTGTTCGGCCATGAAGGCTCCCAAGGAGGCAGAAGAGTGGGGCTGCATGAAAGGGATGGTCTCGCCGATGAGAGGCCATCCGAGGTTCCCCGGTGGGAGCTTCGTCGACTTGCCATCGGTCCTACTACTGCTCTTGAATCTAAAGATGAGGATAAGGGCTATGATGGCAGGAGAAAGCACAAGGAGAAGCTCCAACGCCATGGGAGGGGCAACCTAGGAGAACCTTCACTGTTCGCAGCTCTCTCTCTCTCTCCCTAGTATAGAGTTCCGTGGTCGCTGCAAGATTTATGATAATTGAATATTGAATTGTTGATCGTTTAGAAGAATTGAACCGGAAGATCGGACCCACCATCTAAAGTGGTTGACTTGAACCATCTAGTTAGAGAACCTCAACGCATTTCGGGGAGAAGCAGCTAGCTCTGGGTTCGAGTGGCATTTCAAGTCGAGAGGAAATAAGTCTGGCCAGGGGAGTGGTTTATCTCTGGGCAAAGAAATGGCTTTCCAGGCCAGACTTTTCCGGCTAGTCTAGGGCCCTAGACCTGGCGAAGATTCTTCCACAATGGACTCTGATAAGTGATATTTCGAGTAAGTGTTTACAGAATCTTCTTCTGTCCGAAGAGATGATTCATCGAAATAATGAGTCACCCGTTCTTGGAGGTTTAGCAAGAGACGACAAAGGGGATATATGCGCTCTCTCAAGCAGTTAAGAACCCCTCTCACCTTCCCTTTTCGCTTCGTATACTCCACTCGTTATAACTTCCTTCTTCCTTCGACAAGTTCCTAAAAATGCTCCGGGGGGAAAACCTTCCCTTCCCCAAATCTCGACGGTGAATTCATAAATCAAAACACTACTTGATCCTCATCTCAAAGTTGAGAATAATCTCGCAGCATTACCGCCGCATATTGAGAGGCGCTGATCTATCTTTTAAGAAAAAAACTGACTCATATCAGGATACAGAGCTTATATAAATTACTTATGAGATTGTTCAGCTTGTTGAATAGTTTAACAGATTTACTTACAGACCACTAGCTTCTATAAAAAAAAATTTATTATTTTTTTATGTTTTTTTTTCTTGCCAATTTTTTATAAATAGTTTTTGTAAATTCCATTTTTCTAATAAAGTTCGGGTGGCTTAGCCTCCCTCTTCATTAAAAAAAAAAAAGAAAAAAAGGAAGCCCACCCACGCATGCACATGCACGAGGTAGGATGCCCCCTTCGGCCGTGCTCATTCTATAAGAATAAATAAAAAATAAAATATGAAAATATGATGCAAACAAACACTTATTCTATTTTCGTAGAAAGCTAATTTAGTGATGCAATCACAGTACTGCTAGAAAGACTTTCAAGATATCATAGTTATTTATTATTCTAAGCTTATTTTTTAGAACAAAATAATAGTTATTACAACATTAACTTTTAGCCATTTTAATGGGACAAATAACCTAATACAAAAAAACAACAAATATTATATTACAAAATTACCAAATTACATTATTATTTCAATAATTATCTTTTTCATAAAAATTATTTGCAAAAACCATGTAACTGAGAAAATGCAAAAAAGAAAGAAATCAAAAGTCTATGCATTTGTTGCTCCTTGCCTTCTAATGCGCGTTATTTAGATATGGTGGTATATCCACCGCACTCCAACACTATGTACGTAGCATAAAAATATTAGAACATAGTCTTCAAACATAGTTAGTATCCGATATTTGTGGATTAGAAATATATCTAAAATATATCTAGCAAATAATCGATATAGGACTAAATACACATCTGCACAGATTTTGATAGGATACCACCATAAGAAATAAAACTTTAAACGAGAATTTAGATGGGCATTTGAGCACCATGTTCCAAGAAGGCATGAAGAAGCGTAGCGGCAACTTCTCGCCTCCTCTCCGTGCATGAAGTTCTCATGAGCAGCTTGCAATTTGCCTGATTTTTGTTCATGATGATCCCGTGGACGACGTGCGGAAGGCATGAGCCGTCGCCTAGCGATAGAAGAAAAAGGAGGTGCAGGGAGAAATAAGAGGGTTTTTTTTCTCGATAGAGGACGTATCTACCTTCGGAAGAAGGCCGTATCTATCTTTGGAGGCATAGGAACGTTTCTTGAACCTCTAGTAGCCGGGATAATGCCAGATGTGACGTACTCACACGTGGGACTCGAGCTAGAGCCCATAGGGATAGCTGAGACGGGCCCACGGATGGAAAGAGTATGAGTAAAACCGATCGGGATGCCCAACACACGGCTATTTTTGCCCGCATCGAACATTCTCCTGGCGGGACGGAGGCTCAGTGAGGACTGCTACGTGGGGTGGGCTTGTCCCTTCCTCCTCCTTTTTCTTTTTTTTTAGAAAAAAAAAGGGGTCTATCATATCCAGTTTCCATCGAGTCGTACTTCCAATTGAAATGACTGATGTGTTACCATCAAGTCTTACTTCCAATTAAGCTCAAAGTCTGATTTCTTTTTTCTTTTTTCTTTTCTGAGGGAAAGGGGGCTCTGGAGTTTGATAGCAGAGGAGAGAGGCGGAGCACCTCTATTTATTAGCTCAATTTGAGATTTCCATTCTTTTGAAATGTTATAGATTTGTTAGTTAATTATCATAGTCCCATCCCGGCTCATAAGAAGTGTGATACGGATTTATAAACCCGGTCTTCCTTTCAATAGTTTAAATTCTTTTGAGCTATGAATATGTGATAAATAGAATTAAAGTTAGATCCAAATATGCGTTGTGACGAGGGTATGATAAAGATGATTGCTCATAGTCTAACATTAGCTGATATAAGAGTGCCACAAAAATTTAAACTTTTAGACTATAAAACTACGGCATAACATATTAAATAATATATGTGCTGAGAAATAATAGCATGGATAAAGATTTTTATAGTGTTTGCATATTTTTAGGCCCATCTATCTAACCATAATTTTTAAATAAAATTTTAACAAAATATTATATTTATATTAGAATGATATATATTTAGTTGCAGGAAATTTATCATATATATATATATATATTTGGTGAAAAATGGTAATTCATATAACTCTAACGTAAGTACATCCTGCCAAGTCAGAGGAAAGTAAAAAGTATAATGGGGACGAGAGCTCTACTGTGGACGTCCATAAAAACTTTCCGAAGTATCGTACAACATAGGAGGCGACCCATTCTGCTGCCCTATTCGCCTTCCGAAAAACATTTGCTACCTGGTACTCACCCATCTCCACAACCATCCTGCGTGTCTCACAAATAAGTGGATGACTACCTCCATACCTATCCATACCCTGTATCCACTCGATCACCATAGATAAGTCCCCTTCGATGTACATCCACTCGACACCAAGCGCCCGCCTCGCATATAATATACCCTCTCAGGCAACCCGAAGCTCTGCCCCAACTATGATAAGACCTTGCGTGCGATGACCCTCTGTTGCGACCAGACGACCACGATGGCCTCTGATCACAAGTCTAACACCTCCGGACCTCCCATCTATCAACTATGAATTCCATCCGAGAAAATAAAGCCTAATCTGATAGAGTTTAGATAGAGTTTATATTACGGTTGTAATATAAGGCGGACAGTGAGATGAGGACATGGATTAAAATCCTAGAACTCTCTCGTATCTGGCACTAAACTCTACTGAAATTTAATTTACTCTGGATGTTTTGAATTTCTTTTCATCCAAGTATTTGACATAGAGGAAAAAACCAAAGCCACAATGCAATGCGGCCTAAACTGTTTCCCCTTGGGCTCTCTTTGGAAAACATTGCACGAAAATAACACAGCACCCATGCAATCCCTGCTACGGTTTCCAACAAACCAACGAAATGAAGAATTGCTTGCTCAAATACCATTCCTCCCGGCGCAATACATGAGCACTTCGTCTGGTACTGGTCACCAGCACTACTTCCCCATTCGTACTTCTTCATCTGCTACCAGTCACCATAGAGTCATTTATCAACACTTTCCCACACGCAATTCTTCATCTGGTGTTTTGGCAAAAATCTGGTATTAGTCACTCTAGAGCTAGCAGCTATATTATATATCCACCAATACTTCCCCGTATAAAGCTCTTCTATGCATGATCCTTCTTCCTGCAAGAGAGGCGAGGACGACGAGGGAGAGAGTAAATGGAGATATCTTTCTGGTTATCTCTGGTGTCGCTGCTTTTTCCGGCGGTTGTAGCCCTCGCAGCCTGGGGTTGGAAGGGAACTGAGAAGAGATACAATGGACTCAATATACCACCAGGAAGCATGGGGTGGCCTCTCCTTGGAGAGACCATTGCCTTCAGGAAGAGCCACCTATGCACTCGTTTAGGAGAATACATGGAGAAACGCATCAACAAGTAATCTCAAACTCCACCATCCAGCACACTGTTTTATCACAATAGGTAGTAATATCAATAATGTACCTGAGTTTTGTCGAGCTGCACCAACTGTAGGTATGGAAAGATCTTCAGGTCAAACCTGCTTGGGACACCTACAATAGTATCAGCTGATGCAGAGCTGAACAGGTTCATACTGTGCAATGATGGGAGGCTATTTGAGCCAAGCTGGCCGACCGCCTTGGTCAACATCCTTGGAAAGAAGTCGATGCTCACCGCCTCCGGGGATACACACCATTACCTGAAATCCCTCGCCATCAACTTCATGAGCATCCCCAGGCTCCGCTCGCATTTCCTGGGGGATGCTGAGCAGTCCATCCTACAAACTTTCAGCACTTGGATGGAGCACACTCCTTTCCCTCTCAAAGCAGCAGCAATAAAGGTGAGGAGCATGTGCAAGTCCCTGTTTTCTTGATAGTATTTTCTTTTCAGACCTATGTTGAGACATTTTTGGCTTGTTTGCAGATCTCATTTAACCTGATAGTGAAGCATATCTTAAGCATGAAACCTGGAGAGCCAGAAACAGAGCAGCTTCGCAAATTATTTATGTGCTTCATGAGAGCGGCAGTATCCATGCCCATCAATTTGCCAGGCACTGCATACAGAAAGGCCTTAAAGGTATTCAGGATTTCTTCTCTCTTTCTTCCTCCATTTCTTCCTATTTGGCGCACATATAGGTCACAAGCATGACTTCTCTCTTTAATGTATATGTGAGCAATCAAGTCGCGAGCGGCCATTTTGAAAATCATCTATCGGTTGATGGCGGAGAGAATCCGCCAGAAGAAAGATGGATGTGATGAAGTCGGAGAATCAGACCTCCTGGGATTCATTTTGCAGCAATCCAATCTTGATGCTGAGCAGTTTGCTGATCTCCTGCTTGGTTTGCTCTTTGGTGGCCACGAAACCTCTTCCACAGCGATGACATTAGCCATCTACTTCCTCAGAGACAGTCGCAGAGCCTTAGAAGAGCTTCGAGTATTAACCTGGCCACCCTAATTTATATTCATTAATGTTGTTATCTTGCATGAGCACAGCTAACCAATAATAGTAGATGCACCTAGGCCATAATCATAACACAGGTAGGACCAACCATGTCAAGTCCTCCACTCCAATAGACATGTTCCAGAAGACGATTAAAGTTATGTATATCTGATATCTTATCTTTTGATAGGCAATAAAATTTTAAACATGAAGTGTTTCTCATGGTTTCAGGAAGAGCACATACAGATAGTCAAGTTGAAAAAGGAGAGAGGAGAAACAGGAGCTCTGACATGGCAAGACTACAAGAAAATGGAGTTCACTAAATGTGTAAGCTCTTGTAATAACCCGGAGCTCATAGAAATGATCTGATAGATTAAATAAGAAGGCAAACCAAGTCCTGAATACCAAAGGAAATGGCGACGCCTATTTGTTTATGAAGCATTTTACCAAGCAATAGGATACCATGTGTAGAGGCTTCTAAAATAAATTTTCCTTCCCCCTAGCCACAGAAAGCAGTAATACTACTTGCAGCCTGTCTGCACAATCCTTTTTTTTATCCTCTTTATAGGGTTTTACAGCAGAACTCTCACTGTTGGATTAGAGGCTACCCGGTGCTGGAGAGTCACATATAAAACCTCATATAATAGTAAAAAGCAAGCAGAAAAAGATTTTCTAACAAACTAGTCTATGCAAGTAATCTTTTCCTCCTGTAACATGTCTTAGTGCCTACTGTAAGCAAATCACTTCAAGTTCCAAAGACCTCATTCACTGACAAAGAATGAATAATAGAAAGAAACAACTACACCATATGGATTACTCTTCCTATTAGCTTCATCTGTAAACATCAAAATTTTGAAGGTCCTACTATGAGACCTTTCTTATACAACTGACGAATATAAAATACTTGTTTGTATAATCATTGCATTAAATGCCAGATTCTGACGTAAGTGCAATAGCAATGACCAACACAGTATGCCAACTGAATCCTTTGCTTGCTTTTAAACCTTCTGAGTAACAATTACAACCACAGAATCTACACAAACAATAGACACTTGGAGCCACACAGCATGTCAGCATGCATACAATGGAAGAACCATGGCATTCTGGTCCAGAAAACCAATTGGCTTTATGCTTCCACCATCTAAAATTTTTAGTTGTCTATTAATTGCAAAAAAACTATATCCACATAACCAACTAGCTCATTTACACCATCATAACAAATCCAGCACTATAAGAATCTGCCAATTAAATGTGAGACAATTACAATCTAATGGTCTCTACTCAAATTTGTGATACATCAAGTTATTACTTTCACTGCCACTCAACTCAAATAAGCCTTAGTCCAAACTAGTTGGGGCCCAGCTTCATGAATTACTTTCCTCTGTTCTGCTCTGTTTAGGGCTACATTTTCTGAAAGATGTAAAGATATCAAGTCCTTCCTTACTACTTCATCCCATGTGAATCCCGGTGTATATCATGTAAAAGTTATCACCTTCAAAACCTTTAAATTATTCATTCTAGTGCAAACCAAGGATCCAAAGAGGATGAACCATGAAATTCCACACATCTTTTGGTAATCTAACTCAATGCAGGAGGAAGGTAACTCATGGATTTTGAAGTACCACATGGCTTAGTAAGTAGGACTCTTCACATATATCCCTTTCACAACTTGTTTACATATAGCAATTCGTATCTGACTGCCTATGTACATCTTTGTTTATGTACATCTTTGTCTGCAGATACGGTCATTGTATCTGATTTAGCCTCCACTGTTGTCTTTATGTATCAAGTTTGTGTTCATTTTCTTATAGTCCTCTTTTTCCTCAAAAATACTGTAGTTCTCTCAGACTGAGGGCTTTTGATGCTAGATTAGTGGCCAGCATGTGCAAGGCACAAGCACACCTCTTAGCCCCACCAGTATTCCAAACATTTTTTTTCTCCTTTCCTTATCCTAGATTTCATTTCTATTTTCCTTAATTGATTTGTTTCAATCCATTGAGTTGTGAGTTTACATATAACAACTCAATTCTTTCTATAAAAAAAAAAAATCGAAACTTTAAAAGATTTAGTAAAGGGAGAAATAAAAATAAAAGACATGAACCAAGCACACAAAACAAACTATCAACAAGAACAATATATCTCACAACCTTCCTTTTTAGCCATTTTATTGTTACATTACTAAGTGACCTAACCAAGGTCTGCAGTATCAGAGCCAACACTCATGCCAGTTTGGTACAATACATCTCCATGCCGTGTTGTTCCGACGTGAATTGATAGGAAAATCGACAAGGAAGGGGGATAGGAAGAAGAGAGAGAGGGAGGGAGGGAGAGGGAGGAAGGAAAGAAGAGAGTGGGAGAGCGTGGCAAAGAAAGAGAGAGAGGCGGAGGGAGGGGAAGAGGGAGAAGGAAAGAGAGGAAGAGAGAGAGAGGGAGGGAGAGAGAGAGAGGGAGGAATAGAGGGAGAGGGCAGCGGGGAGCAACGGCTGCTAGAACAGGGCCAAGGTAGGGAGGAAGGAGGACTTTCGAAGACCTCTCTCCTCCATGCATTGGAACAGGAGTGGAGCCCCTGTTTCAAAAGAAAAGAAAGAGACCTCTCTCCCTCGACCCTGTTCTAGTGGTTGTCGCCGCCCTCTCCCTCTTCCTTCCTCTCTCTCTCTCTCTCTCTTTCCTTCTCCCTCTTTCACTGCTCGTTGTTTTCTCGATTTTATTGCCGAAACTATCCCAATACGCTGTCGGTACGGCTCGGTATGCCCCTAACTAGGTGCACCTTCCTTGGATCAAACAATTGTGCTTTGAAGCATGAAAGTTAACAAAGAAAAGACAAAGGGCCATGAGATTGAATAAATCACGGTAATGAAGAGGGCCCCACTTAAAAAGTCCTCGCACATAACATCTCTCCTAAAATTTAGAAAAAACTCAAAAAAAATAAAAAAAATTTGGTTCCACTTGTTGACCATCCTCTTTTTATTTTTTTTAATGGGTGAAGATTGTAAGGGAGACTCTTCGTCTTGGCAACGTTATCAGGTTTGTTCATCGAAAGGCAAGAACCAATGTCCAATTTCAAGGTACAAGACATCTGTGTAACCTGCCTTCTTTTATTTCAATCAGATCATAGAAGTATATCTATCATAGACTGATTACTAAATCAAGTACCTTGATGTGTTTTGTAATTTACTATGTTCTATATTTTTTTTATCAAGGATATGACATTCCAAGAGATTGGAACATTATTCCAGTCTTTGCAGCTGCACATTTGGATCCCTCTCTGCATGATGAGCCTCACAAATTCAATCCATGGAGATGGCAGGTGTGTACCTACCTAGTATGAATGAATCAACAAGGAATAGAAAGATTAATGTGCAAACAATTCATAATAGTTAGAAGCAATTTTACAAAGAAATCCCCAGTTACCCATAGATAAGATTGGCTTGATCAAAAATCAAAATCAGAGGGAAAACATTCAATTAGTCTCTCTCTTCAGTTCTCCCCCTTTTATCGTGGTTCCTCAGTAAACTTCTAATAAGGCCAGTGGCATGGCTTCAAAGGATAGGATAATATGCTCCAATAAAGTTTCAATGTTCACCAACTATATGTGAGTCCAATGATTCAGATTTGGTTAAAAATCATGAAATTCTGTTTATATCCACTTACTTATCTGTCTTCTTCTCCTTGCAGACTGTCTCTGCCAGCACTACAAGAGATGACAGCTACATGCCGTTTAGTCATGGCATAAGAAGATGCCCAGGACAAGAGCTAACAAAGATGGAGATTACTGTTTTTCTCCATCATTTTGTCCTAAACTTTGACTGGGAATTAGCAGAGGCTGATCATCCACTTGCCAGTCCTTTCCCTGACTTTCCCAAAGGCCTCCCCATCAAGGTCCACAAGTTGTCACTTGACATGTAAAACACCAAGAAATGTGTTGAAATGGACTAAAAATAGGCCTTACAAGACTTGCGCTTTGTAGGGGCTTTGGGGGCTCTGGTGTTGGAGTTCTATTCTACATTTCTGTGTTGTAGTTAAGGAAACTAGAATTCTATGCATGCTATGCATGTGATGTGATCCCAAGATGATCATATCTATATTTGATGAAACATGGAGGGATGTGATTTATATTTTTCCTATTTCATTCAATTTTCTTAAATAGTAAAAAAAATATTTAAATAGTAAAGAAACGGAAAGATTTGCTTCAGCAGAGTCTAGGCATTTTCCTAATAAGATTCCAATGGACTTCTTAAGAAACGTGATTGAGTTTTTAAAGAGTTTAATGCCCATAGGGAGTCTCTATCTTACAGCATTAAATTCTCATTGTGCTCAACTATGACTTTTTGGTGAATCATTAACCATCTTTAGGCTAATAATAGGTTAAGGTCCAATTTATCATTAGTGCCTTAGAAAAAGTCACTTGAGCTTACCTGGTGTTTGATTGCAATTCATGCACTAAAAAAAGTGTTGCAAATTATGAGTCACAAGTAAAATATGTCAATCATCAAAAACATGATTGCATGATTCAGTTACAAGTATAATTCCTTTCCAGAACAGTACTTACAAGGTGATCAACCAACCGCAATTCGTCGTCATCGTTCATCAATAAACAAGAACCTTGCGTGATTATGCATAAAGATTTCTTCCTTATACGAAAACACTTATAACCTTGACAATCCATCAGACTTGGGTCTCAACAAGTTTTGATACCATTTCAAGTGATCCTCATTTCTCCTCACAGATCAACCAGCCTTAATACTGTTTTTTCATCTCATGTCTTTTAAATGCAGGTAAGCTATGACAGAGAAATACATCAATCTTTTCTTCTTCAACCAACCCTTACCATCTGTAAATAGTTCATTTAAGATCCCACTGAACAGATTCTTATTTTTTATCATTCCTCAAGCTATAAAGGTGTTGTTTTGGAAAAAAAGTTAGAAGTTTCTATTTTCTCACAATGCTGGTTTGAACCTTAATCATAACAAGTATAATGTATACACCTAAAATAACATGACACAATTAACTAGTTTATCAGCATTGTGGAACCTGACTGCAGTACCTAGAAACCATTCTGTAATAGCATAGAAATATGGCTGAAATCAATTTTCTGTAGGTTAAAATGATTAGCAGATTTTGTTGTTTTTGATGTGCCTAAATCCTGATACCAGCGGTGCATATTTCGATTTTGTTATTTCAATGCCCCTCACAGAAGCAATGGATTTTATCTGCTGCAAAGGAGTGACAGGCACATATCCGAAAATCCGGTACATCAATCAGTTGAAAATAATATAAAAGATCAACAAGAAGGTAGGTTATGAATGATTTTAGCAGCTTCTACATCCAGAGATAGAGAAAAGAAAATGATTTCAGCAACAGGCAGTAATAGGCGAATTGATCTCCCAGGTAGTCGTAGATACCAGTATAATGGTATTCAACTGGAACTGCATTTCTAGTAAATTTATCACAAATCAAGGGAACATAGAAAAGGAGAAACAACAACAACAGCAAGTTATTGCACCAAGACATAAGAGTCAAAGAAAAACAACAAGAAGCAATCACATGATTGAGCATTCACAATGAATCATCTTTAATAATTAAGACTTTTCCCCTTAATAAAAGGTAAAGAGAGTTACTTTCCAATTCTTGTGCAAATATTGTGGTTTAAATTGTTGACACTACCAGAAGAGAGGCATAGTAAAGATGTTAACTGAAACATTGAGGCCTCGTATTCTGATCCATGCCTATCTGCTTCCTACAGAAAACCAGAAGGTTTCAAAATTAGCCCCATGCAATAATAATGGATATCAGAGATTACCAAGGGAAGTGAATGCCTGTGCGAAAAGATATATATAAAGAAAATGACCAGATAACATCCTAGTTCATCTAAGAATAAATTATTGGGTGTTCATACTGAACAATTTGGATTCGTTGATAAAAAGCTGGGTCCCATGGATCAGAGGTGGCTAAGAAGTGATAGAAAACATGTAAATGTCACAAGCTTGCCAAAAATAATTAATACAAATATTTGGTTACTTCATCTCCACTTCGTATCACAAAAATGAAGATTTAAGGCACGAAACAGACGAAGTTACAACAAAGGAAACTATTCACAAAGTATGACAGCAAAAGCAGATCAAAAGGCAGTCTGACACAAATATGGAAAGAACAATATAAGACAAGTTATCAATATGTAAGTTACATGTGAAGTCTACTGTAGCTCTTTACTAAACAATAAACAACATCATCGACATGATCATATATTCAATAGTCTATCCACATTTTATGCCACTCACATAATCTACTTTCAACCGGTACTGCCATCGTGTGGCGGTCACTTTGCCCGCCTAAACCAGGTATTAAATGCTGAGATCAGGTGTGGGCAGTCATCAACATTGCGGGTGGAGAAGCTGAGGCACTGCTGCAGCAATTCTTGGGCATCTGACATTGGCAGGGTGGAGATAATCCTTAGAAATATTTCTTCCATCTCCTGATAAAGCATTTTGTGACCAGATGGTATTGGTGAAACCATATCTCTGCAAACATTCAACACAGGGAGCCACTCCTTCCCAAGATTCATTCTCACCTGAAAAAGAACATATAACAAAAAGCTTAAAGTACAAAAACCCAATGTCCAGCATGCACCACTACCACTATGCAATATATATACATATATATATATATATATGGGATGTCTAAAAGCTGTCTTGGCTTCCAAAGTGGGATTAAAACTGGTAAAAGCAGAACCCAAAATTACAACATAATCTGCTATGTGTTTGATAAAATCTCTAGCATCAAGGTACTGCAAAACAGAAGACAATTTTTGTATTGTGAAAAAACAAAATAATAGAACTTAACAAATACAGATCCACATATACTGATTGAGTTTGTAAAGACACTCACAGTCAGAAGTGGTTAATTATACATAGTTTGACATTGCATCAGACATGATCCATATTTGTCAGTTCAAGACAGAGAATCTAGTTCTTGAGCTTTCTCAAAGGTTTAACATACAGTAAAGTTTTTGTCTAGCAATGAGATAAATACATCAAACAATGTGGAGAAAAAAAAGGAGAAAAACCAAGTATGTACTGTCTATATGGAAAGACAACTTTGACATACCTGAACAACTAACAGCCTTTCAAAGTCCAGCATACACGATCAGATTGTTTCATATTTGAGGACTAAATCACACTTCAGCAGTACACTGTGGCCCAAAATTTCCACATACTGTCAAAATCAGATCTTGATTCCAAAATCACCAGCATTGCAATGATACACTAGAATCTGTTAATGGAAAAAAATTTGTGGCATTTTATCATTGCAGTTATATGACACAGACATAACCGAACAATGGGATTTAATTAGAATGCTTGGTGAATCAGAATTCCTATAGCCAGCACTTTATACTTTGTGATAATTCTTGGTATCGGCGGTTAATGTTTATTGTTTATGTTATACAGGCAAAGTTAGATTAGGAAACAGCTATTTTAGCTGTTGAACTATAAAGACGGAACTCTCAATTTACAGCATTGAGAGCAAGAAGAATTCAAGAAGGAGGTGCAACCACAAATACTAAATGATCGTCCTCAGTGGCATTAAAACAAAAATTCAACAACTAAAGCTTAATCCTACAAGGAGAATGAAGAAATTCCAAAGCAAGACCTGTCTGGGAGCCAGGATCGACCCAGCAGCCACAGCATTGGCGAGCCGGCTGGTGCACCTAGTGAACGTCCTCTGCAGGTCGGCCACGAGCGCAGCCTGCTTGCTCCACTCCCTCACCGCCATGTCCGCCACCCTCAGCTCGATCATTCTCTCCACCAGCCACAGCAGGTGCCTTGCATTCACCATTGCCTTGTGGAGGCTCAGCCTCTGTATCGCCTCGGTCTCGTCGTTGTCCTCCGCCACCCTGAAGTCCGGGCTTGCATACTCTCCAAGCAATTTCTTCACCGTTTCCAGGTTATCCAAGAATGCTCAGTCCAAGACGCTTCTCACCGAGTCCCGCCAGGGGTAATCTCTCAGTAACTTCGCCACAAAGGCCTTCACGGTGGCCACCTTCGGATGGCTGTGCACGGCCGAGAGGATCAGGCCGTGAAGCATCTCCTCCGAGGGGAGCTTCCCGTCGGGTCTCGTCTCCGGCCGGATCCTAGCGAGGAGGTCGTGGGATTCCTCTTCTTCGAGGAAAGGGATCAAATTGAGCACGGCCTCCTCTTCCTCCTCGGTCCACGGCACGGCCTCAAGGAATCGTACGCAGGCCTGGATGCAATCGTCGAAGAGGAGCTCGAGGGCGACGGGAAGAATCTCCAGGGCGTCGGCGGCGGAGAGGATCGACCCGGAGAAGTCGAGGGTGTAGAGAAGGCGGAGGACGGCAACGTGGGACCCGAAGGGGCAGCGGGAGCGGGCGGCGGCGGAGGGGACCGTGTGGTTAAGGCGGAAGACAGCGTCGGTAGAGTCGCCGGCGTCAGGAAGCCACAGGTCGGAGAGAAGGGCGGCGAAGTAGCGGGAGCGGCGGAGGGCGAAGGAGTGGAGGTGGAGGTCGAGGAAGGTGGGGTGGGGGACTGGGGAGAAGGTCGAGGAGGAATCGTCGAGGTGGAGGCGGAGGAGGACGTCGGCGGTGGCAGGGTCGTTGAGACGGCCGGCGGTGGGGGCGGAGGAGGGGAGAGGCGTCGGGGGAGGAGAATTCTCGGCTAGGGTTTCGTCGGGATCGGGGTCGGGTTCGGAGGAGAGGCGGGCGGTGCTGTCCGCGCGCGGCCGTTTACGGGCTCCTCCGCCGCCGCCGCCGGGGGCCATAATAACGGGAGAATGTAGGGAACGGAAGACGTCGGACGGGGAGATCTGGTAGCCGTTGGGCGGTGACAAAAGGAACGGTTCGGACTTCGGGTCGGGTCGTGTTTATTTATAATCGTCTTGGGTTCGTGGCATATGGTTGATTTGGGTTCGGACTTCGGATCGATAGCCGGTTAAGGATTTTGGCCCAAAGCTTCGTGGGCATCTAAAGTCCCTCGTAATTGTACCCAAGGAATGGGTGTCACGAGGTTGTCATATAATTAATGTTCGTAATGATCAGTGTTTGACATGATTCCTGTTTAAGAATTATAGGAATGTTGATGCTTATGACAGTCGTTGATCATTGTTTGACATAATTGATTAATGTTCGTAATGATCATTAATGTTCATAATGATCATTGTTGGGCATAATTCCTGTTTAAGAATAATACAAATGTTGGTGTTTACGACAATCCTCGCTTCGCATAATTACGGCTTTTTGCTCACCAAACATGAAAGCTGGTGGGAACAAGAGGATGTCATCTTTATCGTATTAGTATATTACCGTCCCTCTTGCAGAGATGAGGCAAGCCTAGAAGGGCCATGTCTATTTGGTTATGATCTTGAGAGCCCCTAGAGAAGGATTCAGAGATAGTTATTAGTTGGTTATCGGAATTTCTTTCAAAAAGATGATTATCAGAATTTCTTAGAGAGACAAATTGAACTACGGATCGAGTAGCTTCCTTTATAGGTTTGGTATGTATGTTATATGTTGATATTGTTGATTCTATTTACATGTATGTTATAATCACATTGCCGAAACACAACGAAAAATTCTATATTATTAATTTTTAGTGGCCTCAACATTTTGGGCTATCAAGAAGAAAACATAGGGTAATTGTCCGTTACATGCAGCGGGTTTGAAGTTGATCTTGATCTGCCAATCTGCATGAACTCACCTAAAATAAGTAGGTCTTGATTGTGCCCCTTCAAATTTGGATTGAAAAGGGGTTTATAAATAGATGATAGGCATGAGTTTTAAATTTGGAGGGTGCGGAATAGGGCATGCATGCTGGTATACCTTCTGACCAATACCATCCTTCCGAAGAACCTACTTACATACATACATACAAATATCCATACATACATACATACAAATATATATATATATATATATATATATAGATGGATGGATGGGTGGGTGGGTGGATGGATGGATAGATAGATTTTTTTTTTTTGAAAACTAGTTTTCATCTTCTGTGAACAAAAAAAATTCAACCAAGGGGGATTTCAAAGGCTGCAAAAAAAACAAAAAATACATTGTTACAGTCAGAACAAAAAAAAAAACTCTAATTCTGTTCATCTAATCATTTTTTTCCTCAAATCATGATGATTTAAAGGGTGGGAAAAAAAATGCTCTCGCTTCTTTGTGTCCCTCAGCTCATGCATTTTTTTTTTTTTTTTGGTGAAAACGGCTACTCATATCATATAACTCGAACGTGAATACATCCTGCCAAATCACGGGAAAGTAAAGAATACAAAGGACAGGGAACATCTGAAACAGACGTCCAAATAACATCCCCAGAATGTCGGGCGATATAGGAGGCGACCCAGTCTGCTGCACTGTTCGCCTCCCTAAACACGTGTGCTGCCCGAAAGCCGCCCAGCATCTGAGCCATCCTGCGAATCTCCCGGATAAGGGGATGACCATCACCAAACCTATCCGCCCCTCGAACCCAATCAATCACCATGGAGGAATCTCCCTCGAGGTACACCCGCTCGGCACCAAGAACCAACCTCGCATAGGATATACCCTCCCAGGCTGCCCTCAGCTCAGCTCCCACTACCGTAAGTCCCGGCGTGCGGCGACCTCCTGCAGCTATCATCCTACCAAAATGGTCCCTGATCACAAAACCAACCCCTCCAGTCACACCATCCACTGACCTACTGCCGTCGAAGTTAACTTTGATATAGCTAAGGGGTGGGGGTACCCAAGAAATAAGGGCAAATCGGGGCGCTAAAAAAGCGTGACGAGTACCCCAGGTGTCCCTAGCCGTCCCAGAAGAAAACACATCGGCAGCCATCAAAACCTCCCTCGCATGTGTCAGTGCTCTATCCACCACCATCCTCGGTGACATCCTCCTCCCCTCAAACAGACCAGCATTCCTGTCCAACCAGATGTAGTAAGATAAGTAAGCCATCAGAATCCCTACCTCCAAAGACCGAGGGCCCCGCGTGGAATCTCTCAGCAGGCGGATCAGGTCATCCACTGAAGCCACCGTGTCAGGGAGTAGGACCGGTGACCTCCTCCATATCTCTCGGGCTCTAGGGCACTGCACAAGAACATGCTCGATGGTCTCCTCAACATCTGCACAAACCTCACAACACTGAGAGATCCGCATACCACGATGAACTAACAAACTCCTAGTCGGGAGGCAGCCCCATGCCACCTTCCAGATGAAGAGCGCCACTCGAGGATGGATCCGCAACCTCCATATCCAACCACCCTCAATCTGCCGATCTGGCTCCGATCTGAATAGGCCGAGAAGATCTATCGCTCGCACTCGCGACCGTCCCGTCGGCATCCACACTAGCCTGTCAGACTTCCCCCCGATAGGAACCGGCAAAGTCAGAACCAACGCTGCCAACTGCTCTCCAAAAGTCTCCCGAATCAGCTCCTCCCTCCAGCCACCGGCCTCTGAGTCCAGTAGATCGCTCACCCTCCAGCCGGCTAATCTCGCCGAATCCACCATGGTGGGCATCCGACACATCGGCTGCTCAGTCACCCAGCTGTCCTCCAGCACATCGATAGATCGTCCGTCACCAATAGCCCACCTAATCTCCGGGAGCACCACCGCAGCTCTGGCGCACATCTCCCTCCAAATCGGAGAGTGGTGACGCCCAGATCGTGCCCCAGGTACCAAGGCTCCATACTTGGCCCTCATCAACGAGGCCCACATACTCTCCAGCTCCAACACTAGTCTGACTGCATGTCTGGCCACTAGGGCCTCCCGTCGCGCCACCAGGGACTGCACCCCCAACCCTCCAGACCCGGTCGGCTGACACACCACCTCCCAAGCCACCAGATGGATACCATCTCTGCCACCGCGCCTGCCCCATATGAAACTCCTGAATAGCTGCTCAAGGGACCTCAAGACCGCCACTGGAATAATGGCGTTAGAGAGAAGGTAGATAGGGACGGAAGTAAGCACTGATCGAACCAGAGTGATCCTGCCCATCATAAAAAGTGTATGCGCCTGCCACCCCTCCAATCTGCGTCTGATGCTAAGCTCAAGAGCAGTGCAATCCCTAATCCGTAGCCGTCGGCCGGAGATAGGAATCCCCAAGTATGTCATAGTGCCCTCCTGCTCTCCTACCCCCAAAATCTCCAGTATAGAGTGCCTCGCTGCCAAACTGGTCCTCGGGCTGAAACTAATAGCTGACTTGGTCAGATTGACCCGCTGTCCCGACACTGCACAATAATCTCGGAGAATCCTCCCTATAACCCGTGCCGCCTGCCGAGACGACCTGGCTAGAAGCAAACAATCATCAGCAAAAAGCAAGTGAGAAATCGGAGGAGCCTCCGCCACCGGTCTATAGGCCTCCAGCTCCTGAGTGGTAACCGCCTGCCTCAAGGATCTAGACAAAGCGTCCGCACAAATAATGAACAGTAACGGGGAGAGGGGGCATCCCTGGCGTAGCCCTCCTGACGACACAAAGAACTGGAAAGGAGTGCCATTCACCAAAATAGCAAAGGAGGGGGCGTGGATACAGCCCATAACCCATCTGATCCATGTCTCATGAAAACCAAACCCCTGCATAGACTCCTGCAAAAAATCCCACCTCATCCTATCGTAGGCCCTCTCCATATCAAGCTTGATCCCCATCAGACTCTTCCTCATCGGAGCTCTACCAAGATCAAACATAAACTCCTGGGCAATGAGTACATTATCAGATATACTCCGCCCCTCCAGAAAAGCCCCCTGCTTCGGACTAATAAGTCTGGGGAGAACATCCCTCAACCTGACGGCAAGTATCTTCGCCGTAACCTTGTACAGAGTCGTACAAAGGTTGATCGGGCGAAAATGACTCGGCTCCGTAGCGTCCTGCCGCTTCGGTATCAAGGTGATGAAAGTCCTCTGCCAGTCTGTCGCCATAACTGTTGTACTGAAGTACTGCTGTATGGCCGCCGTAAGAAAAACAACCTGCAGTACATCTTTTGCAATAAGAAAAACTTTAAACTACAGAGATTTCAAATGCTGAAAAAAAAATTCTCTTTTTCAACCGACGATAATTTTTAATAACAGAAAAAAATACCTTTTTTTTCTTTTTTATTTTTTCTCATAAAAGGAAAAAAAACTTTCAACCTATAAAGATTTCAAACGCTAAAAAAAATTATTTTTGCAGCCAACGGTGAATTTAAAACAACAAAAAGAGCTTTGGTTCCCTTCTTTTTCTTTTCTTTTTGCTAAAAAAAAATTATTATCATTTTGGGGGGAAAAGAAGATCTGTTTCCATTCTTTTGTTAATCAAAGTTTTTTAAATATTTTTTACGAACGCCCTCTGCAGATCCAAATATTAAAAAAAAGAAAGAAAAAATGGAAACTCAGCAAAGGATAAAATTAAAAAATGGAAGCTCAACAAAGGTTCTAGCCATTCTTATCTAGATCGGAGAAGAAAAAATAAGAGAAATTCCCCCTCGGGGGGAGTTGCATGTGTTAAAATCAAGTTATCGTTTCGTTCGGACTTCCGGTCCTCACTTCACTTGTTTTTTGAGGGTGATTTCTCTATCGAAAAAAATCGGGGATGGCAACCCAAAACAGAAGATGTTGTCCTTTTTTTCCGAAAATATGGTTATTTCTCCATCTATCATGAACCAAAATATTTTTGGGGAAAAAAATTTGAAAATGCTACGTTTCTAACATGGAAAGAAAAAAGAGAAAGGAAATCGAAGTTTAGCGGAGTATCTCGCCATTCTTCTGTAAATCGGAGAGAAAAACAAGCAAAAAAAAAAAAGAATAGAAATAGAGATGAAGAGGACGGTTCGCGACAGATGGATCTCACCAAAATGGGACGCTGTTGAGCGAATAATGACGGAGGAGAGCGGATGGGGCATCCTTCCTTGGGTGCCCTAGAATTGCCATTCCGAGTGAAGGAGGGAAGAGAAGGCCGGATGCCCTAGGGTTTTTCGTGGGATTCTCTAGGGTTTCAGCAAACAATGGGGGTTGGATGGGCTCCAGTTCTCAATGGGACCCTCGAGAATCCAAAAAGAGCGTGGGTCATCCTTCCGTGTATGGATATGTAGATTTGCATGATATTCCGCTTCATCCACTCAGATTAATAGTTGAAGCAAATTTTTACCGGATATTATTTTTAAAATTTATCTAAATATCAGATCGATTGGAAAAAAAATAATAGTTGATTCTGCCCATCTAAGCATCTTGTTGTTTTAGCTTTTCATATCTGCATCATTTATTTATTTTTAAATATTGATATAGAGATGTTATATAGAAATTATTACGAGATCCATACTAAAAGTATATGAGTCATCTGGTATAACAAAAAAAAAAAAATTTACATGAATATTTTTTTAAAATTCAAATTTGTATAAATACCTTCTTCAAATTTATATTTATTCGTGTGCCTCATAAAACATTGTTTTTGCACAAATACTCCTAATATAACGGTTCTTCTAACACGGTTTAAAAAAAAAATTAATAAAAAAATAAAATAAAATTTTGAAATTACTTTTTTGTCCCCTATCGCGATAATCTTATAAATTTTTTCCGCCCATCTACCTATTAAGAATATTTTAATCATTTTAATTTAAAACTATTAATTTTTTAACAGCATTATATGATGTGAGTATATATGCAAAAATAAAAATAAAAAAAAATAGAATAGCAAAATAAGTATTTTAATATTAATTTTGAAAGGATATTTGTGCAAAATTTGATATTTAGAAGCATATTCCTAAAAAAAAATTCAAAAAAAATATTATGAGATTTATTTTTTATTTTTTTTGCAAAAGTAATACAAAAGCCGCTGCAAGGCGCGGCTTCCTTGCCATTCTTGAATAAAGAGGCGACACCAAGTGCCCGGCAAAAGGAAGGGAATGCTTGGATAACATGTTAACAGAACCAGAACTATATGACCAAATATTAAATGATATTTGCATACCTTATACGCCTTTGTAATCTTGATATCGTCACTGCGATGAGAAAGAGTAGACGGCACGTCTATCTAGTCCATAGATTGAGTACCAAATACATATCCATATACATGCATGCATTCACTGGTGCATGTCACGTACAATACTTTGATTCTCTTGATTCAATGAAAGAAAGGGAACAGCAGAAGAGATCGTGGATGCATGCGACTCCACAGTCCTAAGAATTCTGGAATACTGCAAGGCACCAGTAGTACTGGTAGATTCCGATCCAAGTAAAGGAGCATGAAGGTGTGTCCCCTCCATGTTATTGCACTTCATCCTTAGTACGTCAACCTTCTGTGTAGGGGATCACCAGGAGATGTCATAGTTGGGCATCAAAGACCACGTTAATGCGAATGATATTATTATTTTATCAAGCGGAGAAAAATTAAGTTTCTGGATGGCCCAAACTTAGTGAAGAATTCTATATATAGAGAGCCTATTACTTAATGCATTGCCACCGACTAAGAACAGGCTCAATCCAATTTACCTAAAACTTAACCCTTACCTACCAGCATGAATGCGAGTGAACTAAATCGTAAGTTGGAGACGATCTCAGAAGGTGCTGAGATTGCGGACCAAGTTCCTCCGGATCTATGTTTCTAGAATATTTTTAAAGTCTCATTTGGTTCACGAAAATATTTTTTCTGAAAACTGATTTCTAAAAATATAATATCTGAACAAATAATTTTGGTATATTTGGTTGACTATAAAAAAAAATGGTACATTTCAAAGGGAATTATGTTTAGTTGGATATCTATTGTTCTGAAAATATTGTATGAAATATCTATTATACCTTTAATAAAAAAAGACCTTATCTAAATTTTGATGGCTTAAAGATATTTTTGAAAGAAAAAAAAGATCCTTATTTTGATGAAAATATTATTTTTTTCATCTTTCGCTTTCAAAAACTTTAATCAAATAAGAGGTCCTTCTTCTGTTCTTACGAACCAAAAGAGTCCTTTGAAAGCGTGGATTACGTCGGTCCCACGGCACCAAGGATGAATTACGTCGGTCCCAGGGCACCAAGGATGAATAGCTAATTCAGTACCGGACCGGCACAATGTTCATGCGACAGTCCATCTCTACTGTGACCTCCCACCATAAATGGGTATCAGGATCTCAAAAAGGTTTCGCATTTTAATTATCGATCCTGATAAACAGCCTGATGTATCTCCTCAACTGGATTCTCAAACCAGAAAATTATGGGATGGAGAGACTTCTCCTCGAAGGATTTTGCTTTGCTTAGAATGCGGTGGAAGTCGGGCACTCATGCAACAACAGGAACGGTCACCAAATCTAGCGTTCACGTCAAACTTCCCCGTAGAAAGAAAATGCAACTCTCCTTCCTTCTGAGAGGACAGCCCACCTCACACCACATAGCCGAAAGCATAGAGAGATATAACCCACCAACTCTATGGAAAGAAACACCCACTCTATCCTCTCTCTCTACGTCCATTTGCCGAAGCCTCAGGAGGAAAGGTCCTAAAGTTTGGACATCTGAAAAGCTGGGAGAAAGGAGAAGGGTGGTCTCATTACCAAATGGCTAAGAGATCGGATTTTGCACAGAAGCTGCTGGATGATCTCAGGTTGAGGAAGGAAAAGATGGGGTTCGCGTCGTCGAGCCAACGGTCGACTCCGGTGACCTCCGGCGGTATGTTGTCCAAAGAAAATTTGGTTTAAAGAAATACTAGATGGTTAAACATTTAGCTTCTGAATGTAGTATATATAGGAAGATATTTCAAAGTTCTATGACTCGGCTATCAAGATCCAATGCTGACTGACCCATTAATTAAGTGGGCAGGATTATGTTGGCAATGGTTATAGCTTTCCTTGTTGCCTCTCATATTCATCAGAGAGATTGTGAATTTCACATGCCAGTCCAAGTTCGGCCATACATTTATAGACATAATATATCTTTACATGTACTTTATTTATTGATATTCTGTATTTTGCCCTTAATTTACAGAGTGACCATCTATGCAGGGATGTTAATTAGGTTTTGTGCATGATTACGGAAAAGTGAAAGGTTTTTGTCTGTAATATAAATGTTTTACAGGTAATTAATGGGAAAATTTTCTTAGCCTTTCAGAGGGCTTTATGTAGAAAGTCCTTTAAAACAAGTGAAGACAGCTTCCTTTAGGATGAGAGATGAGAGTCAGGTTCCTCCGGACCAAACAAAAAAAGAGAAGAAATCATTGCTAAACATGTAACCTTAAATTGTAGATGGGAGTCCGCATAATATATCAATATATCAACAGCAAATTAATACTTTTACATCATATATACAGAACTGATATTTGATAGCACGTCAAACTACTCTGCAATGGCTTGACAAAGACCCCATCTAATAACAATTCTTATATGCAAGATCAGAATCAGATTATATAGGAAATCAAGATCTCAAAAATATTTTATTATTCAATCAATAGTCAAGTTGCATCATCAAGTAATATATGAAAGGCCATATAATAATCATCAGATGACTTTGGAATCTGGTACCAGACACATGGTGATTCTAATGGATGAGGATGCTGTTACTGAAAGCAAGCTCAGATTTATGACCATGATAGTTGTTGAGTTTGTATCTCCGATATACATAATCACAGATGGTGATTTATGATTCCAAAATTGTTCTTGGATCGCAGAATCAATTGCCTCTCCAATGCCTTTCTGGCATCAAAACCTGCAATGGTCTATAGTACTTTGCCAGAATCACTTTATCATAGTCACAGCTTCTATCCAAATTGGCACCTCACTCTTCTCTGCAACTATGCTACTCAAGCTCGTCCTGCCAATGCCTTGACTTAAGACCCAAAAATCTGAAACCGTAAGGCAAAAACCCAGTTCAACCACTTTTCATGTCAGCCAAACTGCTGAGCCACCTGATTTCTTGTATAATGTCCATCATTTGAGGCCCAACCTATAAGAAGCATGTGCAAGTTCAACATCCGTAAGTTTCTACTATAATCTCGTAAACAAGATTGGTGCTCATTAGAATTATCCAGAGTTTCATATTTGTAAACTAAACCAGCGACCACCTCCTCTACCTCCTCCTCATTTCTAATTCTTGGAAGCACTGCACAGTGTTGAGAATTCAGTTATTACAAAGATGAAGACAGATTAAATTCTTGATATCAGGTGGCTTCAGCCTCCCATTCCCTTGGAAAATTAAGGTAGATTCTTGAGGATTCCATTTGGTCTCCATTTTTTCTCTCTTTCAGTTGTACAGCAACCCTTCCTTGAGCACAAAGTGGTTCTGCTAATTATCCACATATATCAAAGAATCAAGTTTCAAAAAAAATATCATCATGATACCTTGAAGGCAAATGAACATCCATCATGTCATATCATCCAAAAAGAATTTTCAGCCAAACCATTAAGTAGAATTCGTTGTTTCAAAGATCTCACAGGTTGTTTTTAATGACCGGTCGTAAGTTAAAAGTTGATCAATGGATAAAACTTCTTCCATCAAAGCAAAAACAAGAGCCAGTTTTGAACCAGCAATGCATAACGACCACTTTTGAACTCAACGATTGCACGCCATATACTTGTATATGGTTATTCCCCTAATTAGATAAACAAGTTCCTAAGTTGTTGATTCTTTAGCAGTGCTGGAAGCAATACAAATGCCATCCTCTTACTATCGTGTCTATTTTTAAACAATTATCTGTTCTAGTATGATACAATCTCAGAGCAACAAATTACAAGTGTCCCATAAGCTTAATCCTTGCATTCCCAATCAATAATATAATTGATATTATGGAACCATAAAGAAAAGAATGAACATAAATACCTCCAAGATTCTTAGTTGGATGAAAAAATAAACTCCATGGTCCAATACCAGTTTCACAGACTTTTGACTTACTGAAGGATAGGAATCCTAAGTGGTAAGTTTATCATATGAATCCTATGCTGTTCAATGTAATTGACAGATAAGTTGCCACCATACATTCAGCAACAACTTAATCATGGAAAATAAGTTCCTAGAAAAGAAATCCTTCAGCTACCCCGCAATTACATCTGAGTAACAAGCACAGATAATTGCATCTGAAGATTATGCGGCAAGGGTCTCATAGAAGCTTGGTTCCAGTGCTTTTATCCTCACCTAATCATGCAATGGTCTGAGAAACTTCTGGCTATCTATTCATATATTGTGCTCTGCAGGGGCTTATGTAAACTCTCAGAGGTCTTTTCGGGGTCCAGTAGAAGCAACCACAAACAAGTTTGTAAGTTTCTTAACTTTATTTTGGAGATTATATCAAATGTCTGATTAACTTTTCCAATAATTTTTTTTCTTGGGGGACCTCACAGAGTGGCAAGAACATGGCTGACACAGAGGTCACAAAATTGTGGATTGGTACCAGCAGACATCACAAGACAACTGCTCAAGAAGGTGCTTCACGAGCCATTGTTCCTGTTGGAAGAGCCACAAACACAGAACGCACTGTTGATGTGTCAATGGCTCTTGCCCTAGCCCTTAGCAAGACTGGGAAACTGCAAAACATAGAACTTTTTACCAATGCCACAGTTGGCAATGAGCGTATTCTGCACCGTGGATCAATATCTTTCAGAGAAAAGAATGGTCGGTATATGTCAGACAAGAGGAATTTAACAGATCAATACCCTTTCCTATCCCATCAACAAATCAGCGAGATATCAAAAGGGGTTCAGAAGTTGAATAAGATCCTTGAAATCTGCTCCAATGGGCCAAAATTCAATAGGAATTCAATAGAACTTGGAAGGGAACTACTGAGAGGGGCAGTAGATTTGGAGGGGTCATTGAGAATGCTTGTAAACCTGCTAGAAGCTTCAGACCACATGGTTGGTTCTCAGGGAAAGCATGTTAGATTGTTGAAGGACAAAGATGAAGATGAGTCATCCTCTAACACAACAAGTAGAAAGAAGTCAGTGAACAGGCCTAGATTTTCTTCTGATGGGTTTCAAGAGCAGAACATCTTAGCGTTATCTTACCCCAGAAAATCCAAGACTGCAACAGATTCTAATAAAGGCTCCCCAAACCCTTCCATGCAATTCACTTCCCACAGGAAGTCCCTGAGTTGCGGTCCTGGTTTCAGACCTGATGCCCAGTTTTCAGGCATTATGAGCTCCATCAGGGAGGAACCCAGGAGCACCTCAAGCGGTAACAATTCCTCTACTCCAGAAACCATCAAGCAGTTGGGTTCTAAAGGAAGTCCTGCATGTGAGAAAGTGAGAATACCAAACGTTGTTGCAAAACTGATGGGCCTTGAAGAACTTCCGGTTCCACCACCCAAAGCAGATGTGAAGAATGGTGAAGCACAAAAGGTCCCCAAGTTGAAGAAGGAAACAGAGATGGGTAAGACTTTAATAGCAAACACAGGAGTCAGTAAAAAGGAAGTTGATATGATGACATCTTTGCAAAAGAATTTGTTCAAAGCAGGTGGACAGAAGAAGGTTCCACAGGAAAAAGGCATTAGGGAGGATAAGGTAGCACATAGCCAAGGCAAGACAAACTTAAAAAGTCTAACTGACATTGAGAATACCAGTCCAGCTTCAAATTATTTACCAGAGTCCAATCTCAAAATCAGTAAGCAGGCAGATATTGCCAACATGGCTCACAGTAGAAAAGATAGAGTAACCAAGAAAGAAGTGAAGGAATCGAGAGAAAATGCATTCATAAAGGAACAGATAAGCAAAGTTAAAGTTGTACAGACCATCCATGATGTCAAGAAACCAATTCTAGTAAACCAGGATGATGCAGCTAGAAAGAAGGATTCATTCAAAAAATATGAGATAAATGTACAAGATGGATTTTCTGTTCAGAGTAATAGCTCAATAAATGCAAATGATAATGTACCAAAGCATATATCTACAATGCATGGAGCGAAGTCCAAATATTCAGTTCATGATAGTGCCATGGAAACAGACAATGATGCGGAAAACAAGCCAGAAACCACAATAACATTGAAGAGGGACCCGAAATTGAAAAAAGCAGAAAAATCTACCTATGAAATGAGCAGACAAAAGATGTTATCTGGCAGCACAGTCATTACTGCAAGGAAAAGAAGTTCATTAAAGAGTGCTACGATAGATAAACCAGAAGACGATCCAAAGAGATGTCATCAAGGAAGACCAAAAAAGTGGAATAGAAAGTCTACTTACCATGAAGCGGAGAGGAAAACAGCCAGAGGGAACTTGGAAAATAAAAAAATCACGACGACAGATCTAAGAATTGATAAAGAGAAGACCATGCCTCCAATTCCAGTGACTGCAAGGAAGACACCTGTGCATATCCCAACTGTACAAAAGGTGGATACTACAGACACAACAGTACGTAGAGTTGAAATCAACAGAATATTAGAGGACAGGTCTGAAAATATTGAAAACCCCAACGCAGAAGGCCAGCACTTCAAGGAACAAGCCTCATTTTCAGATGAACAGGTGCATAGATGGAAAGATAGAACCAATAAAGCTGATGGAGCAAAAGTCGACATTCATGCAATGAACTCAGACAAGCATTTGCAGCAGCAAATTGAATCCATCACCATTTCAAGCACTAAGCACATAGATGATAGCAAACATACAACAAAGATGCCAGAGAAGAGATCAGCTGCAGAGACCAATGTAGGTTTGATTCTCCTTTATCAGTTCATTAGATGGAAATGCTTGTTGTTTCGTATTTCATGACAATAAGTATTTCAGAAATCCTATTTATTTTGGGAAATCATCTGGAATAACTATAACCTTCATAGAACCAAGAAACTTGGCATTAGTGTAAAAATTAAGAATGACTTGCGGGGGTGGGGTTGGGGGCGGAGGCAGTAATTCACAAGCATTTGCATATGTTCTATTCTGCAATCTGACAGCATTTTTTTCATGTTCATGCAGAGCTATACTACCATCAACTTAGCTACTGATACCCAGCAAGCCCCACAAGTCTCTCCAAGTAATGTTCCAGAACTAAAACCTTTCAAGTCGAAGGGGAAAGAGTCAGAAGGTAACCAAGATGTTTCATTTAATGTGGCTCTTTACACAGCATGCAGCAATGAGATGCAGAAAATTACTTATGCCTTAATCCATGAAATAGAAATCTAACATAATTATTTTTAAATCTGAAAGTTAATTAAACAACTTTAACAGGAAAATTAGGACGAACTTTAAGGGTCACATATTATTTTTTGTTACAGGTTCAATTGATAGCAGGGAAATCAGCAGCAACTCTAACCTGTTAGAGTGGCCGACTCGGGCAGCATCTGAAATTGATGGACAAGATTCACTTACAAACAACCAATTCCTCGTGCAAGTTCTAGTAAACAATCAGCATTTCCTCAACACTGTACAGGCACTTTTCAAGCTCAAGATTCCAATTGGTTTTCTCAAAGCCAATGACAATTCATGCCCAGACAAAGATAATAAGCTTCTTTTAGACTGTGGATATGAATTACTAAGAAGAAAGGGCAAAAGAGAAGAAGTAATTTATTATACACCGGTGAAAGTCAGACGCTTGGATACATTGATTACAGAGTTGAATGATGATCTTGAGAGTTTGAAGTTCCCAACCAACATCGAGGACAACAATTATGACACTGCAGAATTTCTGCATGAGATGCTTGAAAGAGATATCCAGAACAGGAATCCAGATGTCAACTGTATGTGGGATCTTGGCTGGAATAGCATGATACTTGCACCAGTTGAAAAGGATGAAATCATAAGAGATATGGAGAAGCATGTGTTGAATGTACTTATTAATGAGCTTGCTGGAGATCTGATGGAAGAAAGTATCACCGTTTCATAGAAAATCTACGAAAAATTTCTGCCACCTTACTTCTAGTAGTCATGTCAGAAGATCAAATCTATGTATTGAGAATCAACATTACCGCAGTAACACAAACTACTCTAGATGCAGAGAATACTTCTACTATTTACATACAGCATTCACAGAGGCCAAAACTGTGTAAGCAATTACTCTAGACTACAAAACTCATGATATCACTATAGTGAATGCTTTTAAGTTTTACCACATTGTCAACTACATATGAAAAGACCTGCTTGTATAATCATTATTTAGAGAGACCAAATTACTTTCTGCACAAACAAAAATCAGAGGAGTAAATGAAACCTGTT
Source organism: Phoenix dactylifera (assembly GCF_051530095.1). Lineage (NCBI taxonomy): Eukaryota > Viridiplantae > Streptophyta > Magnoliopsida > Arecales > Arecaceae > Phoenix > Phoenix dactylifera. The sequence continues at coordinate 2,513,563 of NC_143190.1, forward strand.
TTATATTTGAGATAAGGCATCTTGATCATAATTCAGAAATATCAGCATTTCCCTATGAGATAGGACACAGCATGTTGGCACTTGGCATTTCCCACTGAAATGGGTTGCACTTTTTCCCTTTGGAGAGAATGTTGCAATTTAACTACTTTACTTGACCATCAAACTCTTGTAATTGGGTTGCCCTCAAAAAGCAATTCTTTTGTGAGCAAAACTTCAAAAAGCAACTCAAACAAGAAGAGGAGTGTTTTAGTAAACACGTGCTTTTGGTGGGAATGACTCAACTTCATCATCCAGGGTATTCATGTGGACGGGCCTATATGCCAGTGTGACCTTCTCATTCTCCCAGTATCTGTCAACCAAAACAAAAACACTCAAGTTACAAAGACTGAAGATACATACGAAGAATAACATGTGCATTTTGTATTGTCAAGATATTGCGTATATATCAAAGAGCATAGGACTTCTTAAGAATGAGAACACCAAAGTCCAGTTATGATGAATAAAATTATTCAGATACATAAAATATAGAATAATACATGTAATGATTCCAATTCTTTCCTTAAGTACCACAGTCCTGCATTAAAAGTAACTCAGCACTCCAAGGGGCAGTGGATCATCCTGCCAGGGCCTGAGGCCTTGAGCAAATGCATAAAAGCTTTAACAAAATTTTCATGTACAGTGAATACTGGCCTAACTTTAGTATATCAAAACGTTCCGGATTTAATGAATTTTACATACTACGATACCATGGGCACTTGCATCTCATTGTCTAATAGGCAATATGCTGTCATTAAGGTATTCAACAGCAAGTATGTATGCTAATAACAATCTAATGCAGTAATCAAGATGACCACCGCTGCGGTAGTCCAGACAATTTAACTTGAAAATACATCATTATTTAACCATGTAATGCCAAGCAAGTGATGTCAATACTCCATTGAAATCCTGACAGTGATGTCCTAAAGTGACGTATTTGTTATGCTTCCACTTTAGCATACCAAGGGCTGAAAATTTTATGGTCATCTACGAAATTTTTTATGCTCAAATGTTCACCAATATCTTCTGATGAGTCAGTTGGAGCTTTAGATAAGCTTATTAGTTTATTTCATATATGATTCTAGAGGGATGCTAGATAGGCATGTAGGTCTCTTCCACCAACATGCTGTGTAGATCCGCCACTTGGCATAGTTGACTAATCAACAACTTAAATTAAAAAATAATAAACAGTTGGATGGTTTTGTTTCAATTTCCCAAACCCTTCTCTCTCACCATCTCCCTTCTTTCCTCCCATGGCTGCCAACTCCTCAAGACGAAGTCTGCCTTGATCTCCCTCCATGGACCATAGCCATGGATTTGGTGATGGCCATGGGCCTGGTTGGTGGGTGCTCCAGTTGATTATATTATTTCATACATTAGGTGAACAACATAAAGCCAATGCTTGGCATAAGCCTGATATAAGCTTGATGTTCCTACAATGGATATCATCTTTGAGACATTGACCATCCCAACCTGGTGAACCTTTAGTGCATCATCCATGACCTTGAGGCTTAACATGTTCTCAGCACATCTCCACAATCATGATTCTTATATATAGCTATAATGGTGAATTGGAGGTGGAGGTCTAGGAAGATGTGAAGATGGAGAAAGGAGGAAAGTAGAGGCAGAGTTGAAGGTGGGAATGGAAGGAGAAAGAAGGAGGTAAGGAGGATGAAAAATAGAGGTTGTAGGTTTCTAATAAAGCAAGCGAAGAGTTTAACTGGTCTAGGAAACTCATTCTAGCAGGTTACTTTTCTCACTTATGTTTGGATAATTGGGCTGAAAATCTTATGAGATTCGTGGGTTGGGACAGTACGGCCGCCAAAATAATAAGATTACAAGCTGGGTTAGGCCTATATTCATAAATACCCAGGAATAGTTTTGGAGTAAGCCAGCCCAAATCCAAAATAATAGGATTCCGGTCTTTTTTTCTCCCTATGGAATTCGGGCCAGCCCACTCCGAAGCTACTCCTAAGTATTTATGAATATAGACCTAGCCCAACCTCTAATCCTATTATTTTGTTGGTTGTACTAGCCCAATCCACGAATCCATAGGATTTTCAGTCCAAGCATCCAAACAAACCCTATACGATTCGTGGTTAGGTGGGTGCTCCAGTTTTATGCATAAGAGATTATCAAAATATCTAATTCTTGTCAAGTCTTAAATTGGATATATGATTGCATTGGATCATCTCTACTATTATAATGATAGAAGAGAAGCTTTTGTGACTGGGCACACAAAAGTTGCAGCCTTGTAAAAGAAAAAGCTTGTGTTGCAATGTTCATATGAAAGCATTATTGAAAACCTTTTCAATTATGTGAAACATACTCTGTGAGATTGTAGTAGTTAAAATGATTGGAATGGTTCGGTATGATTGCTAGTTTAGAAGTTTAGTCAGTTGTTGGAAAACTGAGATGTCCATGCTTGATTTCTGTTTTTGCCTTTTTATTGCTCTTAATTGTTGGAAATGTTGAAAAGGGTAACATAGGGGGTGGGGGGGGGGGGGGTGGTTTGCAGGAGGAGGGAATGATGGTTTGTTATCCAAACATAGGATAGGATCAGTTATACATGGGATTTTTCTCCCAACAGGATTTCATATATAATCATATAGGATTAAAACCTAAATCCCATAATGAATTTTATCCTAAGGTTATAAATCCTAAGTACCCAAACAGGCCCTTAAATGATAAATTACCGAATGTGATAGATGTTGGACCTACACTGCGTGTAGGTGGAAGAGACCTACATGCCCGTGTAAGTCTAGCAATGCTCATGATTTTAAGAATTTACAGAGTTTAGCACCTTTTTGTCCCATGCGGCATAAAATAAATTTGTCTTTTCCATAAAATACAATGCATGAACCATTAATGACCAGAAGTCTGAAGTATTACTCACCACGCTCTATAATATATATAATCTCAAGCAGGATTTGCTGTGTCGGTATTGGGCATCATATCGATTGCCCGGCAGTACAAGTCGGTACGGATCCACGTCGTGCCGGGCCGAGCCTATACCGACACAGAAGACCGTGGGAGAGAAAAAAAGAGAGAAAGCGAGTGGGGGAGGGAGGGAGAGAGAGAGAGGGAGGGAGGTAGGTAGAGGTTGGCGGAGCCCGGCGGGAGCCAGCGTTGGTGCAAATGGCGGAGGCCGCGACTGAACCCCTGTTTCGCAGCCTCCGCCATCTGCACCAATGCCAGCCTCCGCCGGCCTCCCTCCGTCTCCCTCCCTCCCCCGCTCGCTCTCTCTTTTCTTCTCTTACTTCTTCTTCTCCTCCAGCAACGGCGTCTTATTTTTTTGCCAAAATCGTCCCGATCCACCGCCGGTATGGCTCAGGACGCCCCGAACCAACTGGGTGGTTCGTGACGGTTCCACCGACCTTGATCTCAAGCATTCTTTTTCGAGGTAAGACTTTACTTGCAAAGTATTTTTTACCTCAGATTTTATGAGTATAAGTTTTATAATTTCTTTTGGGTCCAATGGCTACAAGGGATACGCATATATTATACCAAGTGATAATGCAAAAATTATCAAAGGTGGCCCTGAACAGAAGAACTACTGAGCAAATGAGGATCCGTAAACCCAACTCCAAATATTTGGGAAAAGGTTGTAGATGATTATGATTATGACCATCCCTTTATCTTTCTTCTACAGTTTCTGAATAATTCCCTAAAAACTCTGCTGCTGCCTGTTATTCATGTACACTGAGTCTCTACAGCTGACATTCACCTCCACAACTTCAACATCAATGGATGTCTCACATTACCCTAAAAATAAAGTCCCTCTACAGAATAGATTAACACATTGAGATCATGGAATTTTTGCAAGCCTTGACAAAGCTTTTGACTATGACATTAAAACTACTTATAAAAAGAATACCAATGTAATGGTGTCTCTAATGTGATAGAGATTGACAATTACAAGATGCTAATGTCAGAGAGGAGATAATAGATACTGACCCTAGTGAATGTTTCAACCAGTTCTCATCGTCTCTTTTCTGCAGAAAAGGAATGTAGTAGCCTCATGTTAAAGAAATTAATCAGGAAAGGAAACAAGTGATAAGTTTTTATTCCCTGCAGAAAGTAAATCTGACCGTAAAATCTTCACGAGCATGAGCTCCTCTACTCTCCTTCCTTGCCTCAGCTGAGTGCATAGTTATACATGCATTTATTAGAAGATTTTCCAGCTCTACTGTTTCTATTAAGTCAGAATTCCTGCAACCATACCAAGTAATTAGATACCTAAGTAATTGGAAACAATGAAAAGACATCACTGACAGCATGAATTGAAAAACAACCATATCAAACTCCGATCACGAATTTTGACATCATGAAAACTCTCCCAAGCTTTGTCAATTAACTGACAACCTAAAATGAAATTCAGGAAACTGTAAGCAGCCCACTGAATTCACCAGAAGAAATGTCAAACTACTAATGCTCATATGGGTAGAAATATATCCTTATCATAATGACAGAGATCCCATAAACAATGAGGAAAATTACCCAGCAAAACTTGAAAGGAAACAAAAACTTAATTTTACTTCAACTTACCTTCTTCTAGTGTTTCTTGAGTTCGAAAAACAGCAGCATTGTTTTGCATTACCCGTTGCATGTTGAGACGAATTTTTGAAGTTGACAGTGAACCATTTGAGTTTCTTAATTTATCAAGCCAGGCAATGGTCCTTTCTCCAGCATATTTTTCAAGAGGTTTCTGTTTCTCTCCTAAAATGTTCCATAATTGATACAGTATATTATGGTGGGAATTCCACATTTTAAAATTGCTTATTACTTAAAGAAAATGTTAAAAGAGGGGTGAAATTACCTGGCTTGCAAATCTCTGCAACCCTGTTAGCACAAGCTCTGCCGAAAACCACTATATCAAGAAGGGAATTTGCACCAAGTCGATTTGCACCATGAACAGATGCACAAGCTGCCTCTCCAGCAGCCATCAGACCAGGAACTATGCAATCTGGATCATCACCTTTGATATGAACTACCTGCAAAACAAAATACATGGTCGAAAAGTGTATATATAAACACATACTGAAAACAACTGGAAGAAGTTCTCGGTATCAGTTCCATGAGCAGCGCAGTTCAACATTACCTCCCCATGATAGTTTGTGGGGATTCCACCCATATTATAGTGCACTGTAGGCAAAACAGGGATGGGCTCCTTAGTGACATCCACACCAGCAAAAATAGCAGCTGTTTCAGATATGCCAGGAAGTCTTTCCTTGAGAACATCCGGTGGTAAATGATTCAAATGCAGATAGATGTGATCCTTCAGTGGTCCTGAGGAATATTAGAAGAAACCGGATGTTCTAGGTGAGCATTATCCAAATTATTGTCAAGAGATGTGCTCAAATATTAAGCTCTCACCTACACCACGACCTTCTCTTATTTCCATTGTCATTGATCTTGAAACAACATCTCGTGATGCAAGATCCTTGGCAGTAGGAGCATATCGTTCCATAAAACGTTCGCCTTCACTGTTTCTAAGGATACCACCTTCACCACGAGATCCTAAAATAGCAGCAAATAGCTAAGCAAACAATAGAATATACATCGAAAGATTGGCATCCATATAGACAATATAATGTATCATGAAGCTAGACAGGAGACACTGGTTAGAATGTGAGAGTAAGATCATATCGCATGAGAGTACGGCATATTACAAAATATAAAACTCAGAACTAGGAAATAACAAATAAGAACCTTCAGTGATGAGGCACCCAGCACCATATATGCCAGTAGGGTGGAACTGAACAAACTCAAGATCCTGCACGTTAAATAACCAATAAAGCATAAGCAGAATGTTTTATGCTCTGAAATTGCAGCTTCATCCATCTTGGTGAAACCACTGCACTGACCTGGAGAGGCAATCCAGCACGTGCAACCATAGCATTGCCATCTCCTGTACACGTATGAGCTGAGGTTGCAGAAAAGTATGCTCTGCCATAACCCTGAGACCCAAGCCAAAACATGGTTACAAGACCTCTTTAACATCTAAGAAGAGACAGTATATAGTTTGAAAGATAATATAGCTACCCCAGTTGCCAAAATTGTGTTGGCAGCATGGAAACGGTGAAGGGTCCCATCCTCCATGTTCAGTGCAATCACCCCCTGGCAAGTCCCTGAAACATAGTTGATGAAGTACTCTAACAGAAAATGTGAATACAATCACTTTTCTTCTTCTGCCAAGCAGAATGAGAAAAGAGGCAGAAAACAAGAAATAGAGCCACATTCATAAAAAAGATATGGGACACATAAAACAGCACAGTTAACAATCCAAATCATAACAAGCATGATATTTCCAACAGTAATTTGTAATATCCCACATGGGTTTCATGTAAGCTGTTAAATGGGAAAGCTGTTCTTGAACCAGCTCATGTTTATCTCGAAATAAGGCTCAAATTCAGGCTCTTTCAATTAGAAAATGAGTCAAGCTATGCTACGCATAGCACCCTCAAGCTCAGCCTTGAGCTAGGCTTAGCTCACTCGAGCATAGCTCACTTACATCTTTTGTTACAAGATACCAAACCAGCAGAAAATGAAAATAAATAAGCAAATTAAGATGCATGGAACCAAGAGACTCCAAAATGGTGCACCCTCCCAACTCTCTGATAATCAGTAAACAACAAGAGAAACCCAAAGACTTGTACCAACCTAGTGTGCAATGCAACTTCATAAAGTAGCATCCCATTTTCAATTATGACACATAACTTGCTGCAAACAACTCAGTCCCCTACTGGAGCTGAATGAATGCCACTTTGAATTAAAAGAAAATTCTGTAGCTGAATTATCTTAATAAATTTAAAATGCCAGCGCCTCTGCAACAAAAAAGGTCTGTGGATAATAATGAGTCGCCCCAGTTAAGCATCCCATACCAAAAGTTGTATGAGGATATCTGTTATCGCAATCGAAAAGATTTTATAACCAAATGTCATATCAAGTATCTTCAAGTCAACAAAAGTTGCAGCTTTTTATTAGCAAAAGAAACAAAGAAGAAGATGACCAATTATCTCTAGGCAGTGACAAAAACAACAACTCCAAGGAGCACTAATTCATTAGAAGAGATACAACAACAATAAGTAGATATGGACTAACAAAACAATGGACCCAACACTTGAGACATTATTCCACAAGTCATCTGCCATGAGTAATAATGCAATACACCAACAGCAATCGATCACCTCAGAAGGGCCAAGAATCCATCACAACATTGTGCCAAGACATATCAGGAGGAACCTTGAAAAAGAAACTATGTAACTTCCAAACTCTCGCATCAATGCCAAATTGTTAGTTTATAAGATTTCATATTTGTGCAATCAAGGTTCGCCAAACTAGTACCGTGACCCATGGTACGTCATACCATACCGAACCAAACAGTACAGGGCGTACCGTACTGTATTAGTTCACGGTACGAGGGCGTACCGACACTCGATAATGTCGAACCGGCCTCCATATCGAACATACCAACACAGTGACAAGTGGCACCAATACGGGATCCGGTACCGAGACAGCGTACCTTGCCAGGACCCGTACTAGTCGGCTACCGGTATAGTACAGTACAAGTTCGTATTGTGCCATACCGGAACGTACCAAAACAAAAAGAGGGAGGGGGACAGGGAGAAAGAGAGGAAGGGGGACAGGGAGAAGGAGAGAGAGAGGAAAGGTCGAGGCGGAGCCACCATAGAATCGCCCTGCCAATGGAGGCGAAGGAGGGTCGATGAGAGAGGAAGAGGAAGAGAGGGAGTGAGAGGGAAGCCAGCGAGATTCGGCTGCCACTTGACCCTCACGAACGAAGAGAGCAATTACTGAGCAGTAGGTTTCGGCGGTCTACAATACTAGAGAGAGATGAGAGATGAGAGCTGGAAAGGAAGACAGAGAGATAGGGAGACAAAGAGGGAAGCCTTATGGTGGGTGGAGAAAGCGGGCAAGAGAGCGGAGATGCTGAAGAGAGTGGGCGAGGGAGAGGAGACGCCAGAGAGCAGGTAAGATGGTGGAGAGAGCGACTGAAAGAAGAGGCATCTCAATTTCTCATGACTTTCGTGAGAGAGCAGAGAGAACGAGCAAGAGAGAGCGGACTTGTCCATGGGCCACGACTTTGTTGAGTTAATCCAATATTTTCAACATGCCCCAACTGGTGACACAATCTAAAACAATATGAAGTCAACACAGGGACTAGCTTGATGGCAAACCCTAATTATCAAAAACAAGAAAATGCAAAAAAAAAAAAAACAGCTATAACCTCACAACAAAGACAAAAAAACAGATCTTTTTGCGATGCATGATCCATCAAAATAAGGAAAAAGACATGACCACAAAAGCAAAGCATAAATAGACTAGCAAGATAGAGGCTTGAAAAAGCCTAGTACTGATATGCAAATTTCTCTATAAACCTGCAACTCCAGCTTAATGCATTCCAAATCTTAAACTACAGAATGAGAAAACTACCATATACCTCCAACTTCCTTGGACTCTCCTTAAAATCATAAATCCACCACAACTTTGACCGCAAGTTAATCAAAACTTCACTGATATATTAAGCACATTTCTAAGGGCTTAACAAACTAGATACAACATCAGCACACAAAACATATACCTAAATAGTAAGATAAATCTTGATAGTAACAGTAATGGTTGTAGTAATGAGACTTGTGAAGTTGCTCCTGTGACTTTTGAGTTATACTAGTTATAATGCACATGCAGATGAACATGGGTGCAAAAGATTTTAAATTTGAGATTATTTAACTAAATCTAAATTCTAAAATGACTTGAAAATAACTAATTGATATCCCTTGGTTCAGAAGCATTTGTCTTCCTCCTACCTTGAAAAGTCTTAGGGTCCAGATATACTAAGATATTCTTTTAGTTTTTTAACTCTTTTCTTACTAATTGGTGTTCACAAGTAGCATGAATAGGTCTGTTCCAATGTATTATCCCTGTTCTTTTTCTTATCCCTGTGGGGGTCGTATGGAGGGGGTCACGGGATGCATCTAGTGGCATGGGAGAGTGTCTGCCTACCAGTGAGTGAGGGTGGCCTCGGGGTCTCGTCTCTGGTGGAGCGACGTGAGGCGCTGATTGCCCGACATGCAGTTCGATTCACGCTGGAGCCACAGGGTTTCTGGAGTCAGACCATGGCTACCAGATATGGCCGTACTGGCACTACAGGGGCGATTCGCAGTGGGCGTCGCTGTTCATTCATGTGGCGAGAGATTGCCAGATATCTTCCCATGGTCGAGGAGAACACTAGATGGTTGATAGAAAATGGGCAGAGTATTGATGTGGTTGGTGATCCATGGGTGGGTGCCCTACCCTTGAGACGCTGGCCGACTATGGTTGACATTGAGGCAGTGGAGGGACTGCGGGTCTGTGACCTCCTTGTCCCGGGCGGGACTGCCTGGGATGAGGATAGGATGGGTCACATGTTTGGGGCACACTTGGCTGAGAGGGTTAGATCCCTTCCGATCCCGGGGCATGTGGGTCCGGATACCCGGGTGTGGAGCACGTCGTGTAGGACCGGAGTGAGGGTGGGGGACCTCTCCCGTGTGCTCCGGCCAGAGCATGAGCCAGGGCCGGATTGTGCCTGGATCTGGCGCCTAGGCCTCCATCCGAGGGTCGCACTGTTCTTATGGAAGGTCGTTTGGGTTCGACTTCCGACAAGAGCAGTATTGAGCGAACGGGGTTTGAGGTTGCCCCCAGAGTGCGGGGCATGCGGAGCTGATGAGTCGGTGGACCATGCACTGTTTCAGTGCATATGGGCGAGGGCGGCGTGGTGTGCGGCGGGGCTGCCATGGGATGGTTGGACCCGTGGGGACCAGTTCCTACGAACTATCCGCTGGTGGTCGGGTAACCCATTGACTCGCCAAGAGGCGATTAGAGCGACCTGCACAGCATACCAGATATGGCTGGCCAGGAATGCTCGAACCTTTGGTGAGCAGAGCAAGTCGCCTAGGCTCGTGGCGGAGAGCGCCCGGGCGCAGGCGGCAGAGTTTAGTCATGCTTTATCCTTAGATGGTCTTTTGATAGCTCGGGATATCTGGGGTTCTCCTTCTGCCTCGGCAGCTCCTCACACGGTGTTTTTCACCTGGGAGCCCCCACCCCCAAGCTTCCTCAAAGTTAATTTTGATGGGTCCGTGCTGAATGGTGGCACGAGAGGTGGAGCGGATTTTGTTATTCGGGACCCGACCTCCAGGGTAGTGGCGGCAGGAGGCTGTCAGGTATTTGACTGTACGGTCCCTGGAGCGGAGCTGAGAGCTACCTGGGCGGGTCTTCGACACGCTCAGTATGTGCTCTCAGCTAGATCAGTCATCTTGGAGGGTGACTCGGCTACGGTCATTAGTTGGATCCAGGGGGGTCTGAGAGCCGGTGCTGCCGACCATCCCTTGCTCCGCGATATTGGGTTGATGATGAGGGACGGAGGGGTGGTCCAGGCGAAGCATGTGTTTAGAGAAGCCAACGGGGCTGCGGATTGGGTGGCCACATATGTGGCTAACCATGCCGGTAGCACCTTATGGGCTGGGGACGGGGAGCTGCCTCGGGAGCTCCGGGATGTTTTGTTTTCCGATTTTATTGGGTGTATCCGTACACGTGTGGTATAGATCGCCCGGTTTAGCAAAAAAAAAAAAAAAAAAGTCCAGCAATGTTAGATTCCCTTATTCTATAGAAGTGGAGCATGTTTTATATCATTTAAGAGAGAAATCTAGTTAGGCTATTAAAGGAATATTTTTAAATCTTTAACAAGTAATGATAAAAGTTATTTTTGAAATTGAAATATTGGGAAATTAAGCTGCTACTATATAGTTTAAGGCTGCATTTGGAAGCAGAATAAGAGGGAGTAGAAGGTATTTAAGCCAGTTATTCCGCTCTTTTTCAACCAAAAAAACAATGGAACTTGGGTTAAATCATTTTCAGAAGGGCAAATTGGGTATTTCAACAATGGTAATTTTTTTCCTTCCAAACCAATTTACTCCACTTAATCAAGGAATAAATTAATCCACTATGTAGAGTGAGTAATTTATTTCGGTGTAAAGAAAAGTACGAGTAAGTTGGCTTATTTACTCCAGGTTAACTTATTCCGCTTCTAAACGCGGCCTAAGGAAATTAAGTCACTTCTGTAGTTTAAGGATTTAAAGATATATGTAATACCCGACTTTTAGCGAAGTGGGCTTGGTCCATTTGACTGGCCCAATTGAGAAAGGTTTGGCCCAAAAGAGAAAGGAGAAAGAAAAACAAAAAGAAAAGATAGAGAAAAAGAAAAGGGCTCACACGTGCGGAGGAGGAAGAAGTCTTCTTCCTCTTAATCTCATCAGATCAGACGGAAGCCAACCTAGGGGCGGATTTCGGCCTTCTCTGGCTCTATTTAGAGCTCCTTCTCGCCGGAGAGCCCAAGTCCCCTGATTGAAGCCGTCGTTTGGAATTTTTCTCCTCAAACGCCGACCACTACTGGCGCTACTGCCGTTGCAAATCGGCGCCGGAAGTCAGGTAAGAACTCGAAAATCTTTGGTTAACTCTTCTCTCCCTCTTTTGTGATCTCTGGAAGCCCAACCGGTGATCGCCGAATTTTGGTTGAGCCTTGTTTTCCTATGTTTTAGGAAGTTCGGGCCTTTTTTTTCTTTTTCCAATCATTGTTTACCGCCGGCGCTCATCACCGGAGTCTACTCTCAACTCCCGACAATAATTACAAGTGATGGCCAGAGTCCCAGCCGCCGAGATGTCACAATTCCATGAATTATGGGGGCAGAACCCCAGTTTTAGCCAGTTTTCCCTCTTCGCCGATAGCCGGTTGCCGTCAGCCGCCGTCCACAGTGGGCAGCCATGGGTCTCCTAACCCTAGGCTCCACCGCAGCCATCCTTTCTCTCTCCTTGTTCATCTTCCTTGGCTAGAGAGAGAGGCTCTAATCTCTCTCTTCCCCCTTCTCTCTCTTTTATTTCTCTCTACTTGAACTTTCTCTTTCTAGTCTCTCTAGAGACGTTAGATCTAGTAAGGTACTCCTCTCAATAATTTTGAATCAATCCTGGTGAAGGGCCCTGATCCATGGTCGTCGGGCAGCATGCCAGCCCCACCTTGGCCCTTCCCAAACACTATTAGACCGGATTACCCCAGATCTCTATTGAACCAACTATACCCTAGTATGAGCATGATCGAATGAATTTCACTTTGATCAGGGCCGACTGAGGTGTCGGGCACTCCCACTAGGTTAGCTCGATGAGGGTGTTGAAATTAGAGATTATATTTTCCGAATAATCATGATAAAATTCTGATGAGTATATAATTTTTAAATACCAAGATTTGAGGAGGATTCTCGAAATTGATTAGACTGGTAGTTTGGATTCGCTCGCAAGATAAGTAATGTTTCATTTTTCCTAAATTTATTAGCAATTATAAAATTATTATATTCATAATTTTTAAATAGTATTATTCTTGATGCATGGATTTGATGAGCAATATAATATTAATGAATATATTTATTTTAAAATATTATGATGATATATGATCTTATTATTGATACAATTGACCGATTTCAACACCGCATGATTTTCGGTCTTTTTTTAGAATTGAAATACAAAACTCTAAAGCTATTTGAATTTTGACCTAGCTATGTTAAGGACCCCATCAATGGAGGCTAATACACTGGCACTTGATTTGTTCTGAAAGTTGTGTCGCAAGAAGATGCGCGATATACCGCAAGCAAATATGCAGTCCTAAAGGACTTTGCTACAAGATGATGCATAGCTCACCGCAAGAAGATACGCAATATTATGACCCTACCACAGAAAAAATGTAGTCATAATCCAATGTTGATAAGATGAATTGAATATTTGAAAAAAGTAGAATCCATGAACAAAAATTTGTTTTTTTAAAAAAGAAACATTTGATTCGCATGTTAATATTGCATATATGCTTACTTTCTATAAATTATTATCTATTTAATCGCCTGATTTATTTAGCTAAAGTGATCATTGCTTATTAGGGTTGTCTAGCTCATTATATGATTTTTTATTTTTACATATTCAGATAACTAGCCTGACCGGAGTTCAATATGGGAGAACAACTAGCAAAACTTT